>NC_077231.1:224152029-224515362 GCF_027887165.1 Monodelphis domestica | reverse complement strand
GAAAAGTCTGGCAAGTTCTGTCAGACTGATAAGGCCTTGAGCATCACAAATGTATGTATATTCTCTTTTTATTTTCACAGGGCCAAGCTAGCTAAGTTCATAGAGATCCATGCCCCTAATGATGGGGGATTGATGACCAGGCTATGAGTTGTTTGTGTGTGTAGGTATAGAATTCCACAATGACGATGTACCAATGTAAGGAGAGATTGTGACCATCAGTAGAAACAGTACCCACATTTATGAAATCAGTGAACTTTTACTTTGAAAACCCTCTTCTTCCTATAGGATATCCTACGCCACAGATAAAAATCAATCCTAGCATTTTATAGTCATCTCAGGCATCGGAATCTTAGGCTGTGAGATTTTAAAAGAGACATTAGAGATAATTTAATTTCTTCCCCACTTCTATTTTACAGATGAGCAAACTGAGACCCAGTGAAATGAAGTGATTATTGCAGGAGTCCAATAATGAGCAAGAAAGATGATATGATTTAAGTTATAAAAGGGGACCTTTTAAAGAAGTTAAATTGTATCATTTGACAACTATTTCCCCCATGATTTTGAGCAGGACTCAGTGTGAGAGGTACAGCTATAAGTAAGGGCTGTCTACTAGTGGTGAATCAAACAAGTCACTATAAAGAAAAACAGTCACTCTCATGATGGATTTGGCATCTCTATTTTTCTTTCCTTGATAAGACTGGCTTATGGTTGGTTATTTTCATATCTTTCTTTTATAGTCAGAAGATATACTTGAATAAAAAATAAAGAACAAATAGTGGAGGTTACCAAGTCAAAGTTGGCATCCTATCCAAGTAGCCTCAACATTTGATTTGTGATGTTGAGGGGATAAGAAGTTTGGGACATGAAACAATTTATGAAAGTCTAAATAGGGCTTCTCCTGAAATTGTAGGCTTAGGGATTGGCTCAAATTCAAGTGAAGCTATTGAATCATGGACATTCTAACTTCCAAGCTAAGTATAGCTGAATACAAGTAGGGTTAAAAGATTCAGAGGAATGAGAATCTTTATTTATTTTCAGTGTATACACTGGCCATAGAATCACAGACCCAAAAAGTGGAAGCAACTTCAGAGTTCACCTTGTTTAACCCAGATCTAACCTAGAAATTCTGCTATCAAATAACCAATTAGAGGTTGATCAGGCTTCTCTTAAAAATCTTCTTTGGGAGGAACTTGACACCTCCCCTCAAGTCTCCTCTTTTATATCCAAATCAAAATATAAAGATGTCTGTTTTCCTTGTAAAGTCAACTAAGAACCTATTATAAAAATAAACTTTTGGCCACAAAACTGCCATATGTAATATTGCTTTGGAAAAATGATCCATAAGCTTTTGAAAGCCATAGACAGTGACTTATGATATCTTTGTAATTCAATTATTTTGCTGACAGGTAAAAAATTGGCACCAAAAAAATGGGCAAGCCCCCAGCAAATACCAGATGGAAAAGAAACCATGAGGAAGCCCCCTGTGGGTTTCTCATATCAAACATGTGTTGCTTCTCTGGAAGTCTTGTAGAAATCAACAACTTTTAAAGGTTTGTTTATTGCTGTGCATGATTTCAAAATGTCTAGTAATCAGAGATATGTTGACTATTTGTCTGTCTTGGATAATTGTCAAACTGCCTTTATATGTTTTGCAAGAGCTATAAAGGGGTATAGCAGCATTATTTAATCCTGAATCAATTATATTGTGTCACACTGGGAGGTGGCACTACATCAGACTGATGGAATATGTATCACAACAAAATATCAAAGATTAAAATGTCACAAATAAATAGATGCTTTTAGCAGGTAAAACCTCACTTAGAAACTGATACTCTGATTTGCTTTGGAGCATACATATTTTCATATATTTTCAACACAAACTGTTCTGCATGTTTTGGTGATGTAACTGTAATATTATGCTAACACCCAGAATTTAATGTCAAGGAATAAAGACACTTGAGACCATAAGATTATCAACCTCCATCTGGAAAGTTCAAAAGAGTTGGGGTCCAACTCTTTCATTTTACAGATGAATAAAATCAGGCCAAGATGAGTTGAGATTAAGTTAAGAATCTGAATTGTTAGAGGTAGAATTTGAATCCAGGTCTAATGTCTCCAAAGACACTTTCCACTGTAGAAAAGAATGCCTCATTTGCCAAAGATGAATTTAGGGAAGATAGGTTCCCCAATATGGTAAACTTTGGATATTATAATGTAAATGTGTGGTGTGATTTTTATTTAAAGTGCACTGGGTAACCTAATGGAATTTATTTGAAAATGTTTATGATGATGATGATTTAAAGACAGAATGGTGGATTGTGGGACTATAGTCAGACTCAAAAAGAATAAAAGTCACCAGTGAGGCCAAGTGAGGCCAGATGATACTCAAGAGATATCATATGGTTCAACGTTCAAGAAAAAGAAAGGGTTGACACGAAGAGGAGGGTGAATGTATGGGTGAAAAATGACTAAGAGGAATGAAGAGGAGAGGGTAAAAGGAAGCATGATTGATACAAGGAGGCAGACAGTAAAGTAAGAAATGATCAAGTATATGGTGGTAATGAAAGAGAGAATCTGCCCTATGATTCCACAGAGAAAGTAAGCTACCTGGGATAAATGTAAACAGCAAAAGGATCTTCAACTCTCCCATGGGAAAATTTGCAAGTAACCTTAGACCCTCCCTGGCCCTATGCCTTTTTTGTTCTGTTTCTATATAATATCTGAGCTGGCCTTGGGTGGTGTGGAGGACCAGCATGTTACCTTATGCCACTGCCTAGTAAGACTAGCCTCTTGTGAGTAAGTAAGCTCCCTCAATCAACCTAATTAAGCCTAATTAACTCTGAAAAAACCCTAAAAACCTATTAATAACCAAAGTGGCATGGAGCCCTCTTCCTTTGATATCTCAATATTCTCTTGAAAGGTATGTCTCCCTACAATTGGCACAATTAGGGCAGAGATCTGCCCCTTATTTTGGGGAACAAAGGGGTGTCCTAGGCCTTAGAGAGGATACTAAAAGAAGTTTCCTAGGGTCAAGGCCAAGCACATAAACAAGGTGACCTTGGTGTAAATACAAGTTTGGCTGGAAGTAAAAGGAAAGAAGTTGGAAGCCAAACAGAAAAGGAACCTTAGAGATCAATAGTGAATAACGATCCATGGGGCTTGGAAGGGGCTCAGTGTTTGACATTTCAGCTGTTAGCCCACAATATTGTGTTGGGTTAAAAGATTTAAGCCAGACCAAGTCTGACTAAATAATATAAAACAGGATTATTGGTCTACTTTACTGGATTATCATTTTTGCCTTAATTTTGGATCTCTCTGTCATAAAGTTTAACTATTCATTTGAGACAACTATTTACGCCCAATCTAAATGAATAAAAGCAATAATAGCTAGTTTTGACAGAGGACTTCAAGGACTGCAAATTCTTTTACATGCAATTATGCCCATTTTACATATGAGGAAACTGAGGCTCTAAGAAGCCAAATCAATGCTCAAAAGCTTCAGAGACAGAATTTGAACTTTGATTTTGCTTCTTCTAAGTCTACCTGGTAGATAAAAGTAGATGACAGGAGAATAGCAGGAGAAACCAGAGACAGAAAAGAAGAAAGTCTGGGATCCAGGCTTCTAGCCTTTAATGAGAGATACCTTTCTCTTTTTTTACTTTCTTTTTTTACTTTTTTTACTTTTACCTGTATATGACAGGTAAGATAAGACATTTCTGGATTGGGTCCATTTTAGGCATATCGTGACACCTGGTGTCTTGTAACCAAAGCCAGACCCTTTTTGTATGATTCACACAAGACTCCTGAGCCTTCCAAATAGGGAGCCTTTGAAAGATTAGTCACTGCCTTTTCCAAGCCCTAAATCTAAGTATAAAACAGAGGTAGCCTCCCCAGTGATATAGTCTCCTGACCCCAGATGTCTTTTTATAAACTCCTGAGCACAATGACTTCCAATTGAACCTCTTCTCATTCCTGCTAACTACAACTGTGGAACCTCCTTCCCTTTTTAGAGATTCTTTACAAACAACCCCTACTGACCTGACTGCAACTGTCAGGGCTGCCTCACTTCAAGGTAAGGATATGGACTTAAAAAGCCCCAGGGGCCCTTTCAGCTCCAGAAGTCTTTTGGTTGTGGTGGTAGCTTTATCCTTGGGAAAGAAAATAAAGTGCTGCTCAAGGTAGCTACATGAGACCTTTTTTCTCTTTATATAAATTGCTTCTACTTGTGTGTATATTTTTAAAAAATTTAAATGATAACCCCAAAGCAATGAAGCAGAGGAATAGAAAAGGTGGAGTGTAAGGGGGGCATGTAAGGCATTTATTAATATGCCATGACTTTTGCAGTTTACCAGACCTCTATTCTCCATTCCCCTCCAGCTTTAATTTACTGTCATGATCATCATAACACTACTAGATGTACAGCCAGTAGTCAGAAAAAGGCCAGCAGAGAAAACAATAGGAAGAGAGCTCTTTTCCTTCTCTTTCTATAGTTGCCTTTAAGTGAGGTGCCAGCTCTTCATTCCTCTAGTCCTCTGGATGGGTGAATGTTTTAGGGATGGATAATAGTAGTAGCATGTAAGAGGAAGCAAAGAAGCTCAAAGTTCAAAAGGGTCTCAGGGGTATCTGGTTGAAACTTTACCTGAAACATGAATTTTTTTCTGATTAATAGAAATACTGTCTCTATCTGAAGTCATCTGATGATGGGAAACTCACTACCCTTCATGACAATTCATTCTTCTTTTGGATAGCTCTAATTGTAAGGAATCTCTTTCCCTTACACCCAATCTAAATCTAACAGCAATTTCCACTCTGCTTCTAACTCTGCCTTCTGGAGTCAGGAGGAACAAACCCTGTCTCTTTTTTTTCACATGACAGTGTTGAACATTCTGGCACTGGGCCACTGAATGATTAAAGAGATTCAAAATATGGGCGGGGAGGGTAAAAAGAATATAAGACCTTAGACAGAAGAAGGCAGAAGAAGAGTGGATGCTCATTTCATTATCTAGATTTTATTCTTTTTCCTTTGAGGTTTCTTAGGACAGAATACAACTGGTGTTTGAGGCTCATTCCCTCCCCCCTCCACTTACCTGATTCATAAAACACTAATATTTTACTATTCAGTTTTTTGGAGGAAGCTTTCATTTATCCATAAGGTGGGATTGCTGGCTATTAATGTGGTATCTAAATTTTTGAGTACAGCTATCATGTTTCTCCTGAGTCTTCTCTTCTTCAAATGAAAGTTCTTCTGTTCCTTTATATGATTCTCCAATAATGTGTACTCAAGGACCTTTGCCACACTGGCTGTCCTTTTTACATTCACTAGAGTAATTTTTGTCTGCTTTGCTATGTATAGCTTGTGGATTTTGGGAAAGTGAGAAGTTCTTTGTTTTTCACAGAAAGTAAATTTTAGGGTGAAAAGGGATCTCAGTAGTTACTCAGAATAACCTATAGTTAAAAGAATTTCTACCACAATATACCCAACAAGGAGTAATCTAGCTTCTATTCAAAGATCTATCATTGGGGCAATCCCATTGCCTGCTGAGGCAGTTCATTCTACAGCTGGACAGCTCTATGTTGGACACTTCTGTTTGAAAGTTTCCATAGACATGAAGTACCAATTTGCTCAGTGCTCCTGGTTTTGCAGTTTCAGCACAGACCAAAAAATTGTGATACTCTTCAAATTTCAGCTTTCAAATTCTTGAGAAAAAACTATTATATCTTCTATGAAACTTCTCAACTTTATACTAAAGATCCTCATTTCCTTCATGTAAATCTCCAGTAATGTGTACTCAAGGATCATCTTGGTTGTCTTCCCCTCTATGTTCTCCAGCTCATCAATATCTTCCTTATAATATGTTTCTCAGATATGTACATATGTACATATCTGAAATATGTACACAATTTACTACCTGTGATCTGATAGGTAAGCTACTTATTCCTGAGAGTTACACATCTCTTACTGCAGTACGAAATCTTCTGGCTGCCAAGTCACACTAATGACTTATAGTAAGCTTGCATTCCTCAAAACTATCTAGACAATTTTTCAAACTATTTTCTAACCATGCTCTTCCTATCCAGTACTTGTGAGGCTAATTTTTTAAACTTACTCTGTATGATTTTACATTTATTGCTGTTGACTTTCATCTGATTGGATTCAACTCAATGCTCTAGACTATCAGCATCTTATTGGATTCTTATTGTCATTTTGCATTTAGGCTCACCCTTTTAGCTTTGTGTTATCTGAAAATCTGATGAGCCATGCCACCTATAACTTTATCCAAATCATTAGCAATATTGTTAAAGAGCACAGAGCAGAAGACAGAGGAATGGGGGAATTTTTCTGTAGACATACTACCTAACTGATGTAGAACAATTAATAATTACTTTTTAAAATTAAATTTCAAATGCTCAAATACCAAACATTTCTTCTCTTTCTCCTCTAAGCCTTCCCACAAAAAAGAAAAATATAACCTTTTTATCAAATTTGTCTAGTCAAACAAAACAAATTTCCACATTGGCTATTCCCAAAAATGTGTCTCATCTTATATATTTCGGTCACCATTTCTCTTCAGGAGGAAGGTAACAGTCTTCAACATTTATTCTCTGATTCATCCAAACTTTGAAGTCAACTATTCAACCAGGCTAAAAATCATTGAGAGTATTACAGTCCAATTCCCATTTCTTTTTCACAAGAACAATTGGAATTCCTTATCAAGTGCTTTGATGAAATCCAGATAACCTATATATACAACATTTTTCTGATCTCTTTATTTTGTAATGATGTGGAATAAGTAAATAAAGTTAGCTTACAGGAACTTTTCTGGAAGAAGCCATCTGGAATCCTTCTAATTGCTACTTTCATTTCTAGACACTCACTAGTTTATTCTTTAATTTTATATTATATACAATAATATTATTAATATAATCTTTGATTAATATAGAATTTTCCTAGGAATTGAGATAAAGTTCTTAGGCCAATAGTATGAAGACCTTCCTCTTCCTGTTTCTGAAAACCTACAAACATGGCTTATATCTGTAAGAAAATCTACAACTCATTTATCTCTTCCCTTAGATCCAGGGCACATCCAATCAGTAATAAGGATACCCTAAATACAGGAATTAAATTGTTTTACCTCCTAAAGAACCACTTTTAGAGGTTTGAAAAAGAGCAAAGTAATTACCCCAGAGTTCCCAAATGTTGTTCCATTAATGGTTTCTCAGTGGGTCGGTGTCTGATTACTATCTTGCATTGGCCTGGCCTTATATTTGGTTTCTCTTCCTTCAGTCTTTATCCATTCTAATCTAGATCCTACAAAGATGCCATGGTGGTTTTCCTTTTAAGCACATGTCTAGTCATATTCCTCCTCTAGCCAATACATTCTAGTGACTCCTATTATCTTAGGATCAATTGTAAACTCCCCTGTTTGGCCTTTTAAACCCTTCTTATCCTGGTCTTAACCTATCTCCTATTATATACCACTGCTCCTATAGTCTACTATCTAACCAAATTGACCATTTCTCTATGTTCACACTCATTACATTCCATTTTTTTTTGTCTCTTTGCCTTTTCATTTGTTGTCCCTTATGCCTGGAATGCATTTTCTCCTTACCTCCTTCTGAAAACGAACTAAAAAACAAAACAAAAAACCCAACCAAAAACCCCTTCTTCCTACAGGATGCAATTCAAGTACCACCTCCCACTTGAAACCTTTCTCAATCTAAATACTAATGCCCCACTCCAACACTTTTTATTTAACTACCTTGTATTTATTTTCTTTTTCTCTAATTATTCTGAAGACATTTAAATGATTTAGTTGTCTTGTTTAATAGAAGACAGGTTCATTGAGAGTAAGGGTTATTTCATTTCTTTGTATTTGTATCCCCAGTGTCTATGTATGCATCTGCATGTAGTAGGTACTTAATACATGCTTACAGATTAAAAACTGTGTGTTATTTCATTTTGTCTCTCAATTGCTAATCAAACTAGTTCACTTTCCAACAAAGGGATTTGAGTTAAAAAGTGAGAGGGATATTTTCTTCATTTATGTTTATTGAATTAAATGGAATCCCCTGGCTCTTCATTTAAGTTATTGTAGGCATGTGGCTCCATTTTACTTGTCCTGAATTTCTTATTAAGCTACATGAGAAGTTAAATATCAACAAGTAAATTTAAAGCAAAGGAAAAAAACCTCCAGAGAAATAAACCTGCTTTGGAAACTGAGAAGTAACTGTTTATATAAGGATGAATACCTGGTCAATCCTAGAGGGAAAAGAGGTTTTGATTATACAGCAGGAATAAAGCCTCTGTGGTCTTCAGAACAAAGAATCTTCCCTTGATTAAACCTTTGCTTAGTAACCCCAGAGATTCAGGCACTGCAGAGAGATTGCTAGAATTGGTCTGTGGTGGGAAATATGTAATGAATGGTAAGGGTGAATACTCCTGTTTGGGGATTGTGAGAATTCTGAATGGGAAGTAAGATAAAAAGCTTGAATGATTTTGTGTATGATCTACATTTTTCTATACCTCCTCTAACGAGGATGATGTAGTGGAAGGAGTGCCAGACTTTAGGAATCAGAAAATACAGCTTGGACATTTATGGGTGTGTGACCTTGAGCAAGTCATTTACAACCTCTGATCCTTCATTTCATCATCTGTAAAATAAGAGGACCAATGCCTATCCTAACCCAAAGAGGTACTATGAGGATCAATGGACATAAAATTCAGGTTAAGATGTCTTGAACCTATAAAACAGCCTTTTTAGTTGTTCTGTCACTTTTCAGTTATGTCTATTTGTGGGGTTTTCTTGGCAGAGATACTGGAGCAGTTTGCCTTTCTTTTCCAGCCCATTTTATAGATGAGGAAACTGAGCAAACAGGGTGAAGTGACTTTCCCAGGACCACAAAACTAGTAAGTATTTAAGACTGGATTTGAACTCAGAAAGATTAGTCTTCCTGAATCCAAGCATAATGCTCTATTTACTATATATCATATCAAAAATTATCACATTATATTATAAATAAAATTATTTCTTACACATGTGTAAACATTTAAAAAAGTACTCCACAAAAGTGATTTTATGTATGTAAAAGATATATAAGTTGTTTGCTTTTATGCATATAGGCACTGAATTAGTTTGATATGACCTAAATTATATTTTAAAAATTATTTTTGTATTTCATTGCTGTTTTCCTTGACATGAGAAATAACTTAGACTAATTCTAGGGTCTTCCTTCTTTCTATTATCCACTATTTATCTAGTATACAGCTTGCTTTGAATATAATTGTTTGGATGCCATCTTCCTCTTTAGATTGTAAGCTTTTTGAGTGTCTTTTGCCTCTTTTTGTATCCATAGTGCTTAGCACAAAATAGATACTTAATATTTTCTGATTAATTATGAGATGTGAAAGATAATAGTGTCTACTTTGTAATTAAAGTAGCACCTACATGTGACCTATGTAAATACAACAAAAGTCCAGAATGGTATGGGAGAATGATCTCTGACTCAAGAGTGAGAGGACCTGGGTTCAGATCTTGTCTGTTTTTAATGTGGAATAATCACTTAATCTTTCAGCTACCTCTCCTATAAAATGAAACTGGACTAGAGAGCCTTCTCTGAGGTTCCTTCTGTGATTCTATGATTGCAGCATATTATAAAGCAGGTGAATTAAATCATTTAAGAGTTATTAAACATATTCAATGTGTAAGGCACTATACCAGGCAATTGAGATACATAGACAAAATCAAAATTGTCTCTATCCTCAAGGAGCTTACTTTACAAGTGGAAAAGGGTAGAAAAACAGAATATTGAGTTCCCTTTCAGCTTTAATATTCAATGATCTATAAGTGGGATCCAGTTAAGAAGATTTTTATAGCATTTTTATAGCATGTGCTATTTGCACTACAGGAAGGTTATCTACATTAATGAGATCCATCAAAGTGTCAAAGGAAGTATCTCTGATGATTCATACCTGTTTAATACTTTAGTGTTTCCAAAGCACTTTCCTCACAACAACCTTAGGAAATAGGTCTTACTAGTTTTTTTAATCCCATTTTATGAGGTTCAGGGGAGGTTCAAGTTATTTGCTCATCATTGTGTAGCAGTTTCACAGTTAGAATTATTTTTTTTAAAAGGTGATATCTTGCCTTAGAAATTGAAGAACTCATTTTCTCTCAGTATCCTGGCCATTGACCTTTCCTCCTCCTTTCTGTCCTATGGCTTATAGATTCATAGGATTTAGAATTGAAAGGGACCCTCTGATATTATCTAGTCTAACCCACTCATTTTTACAGAGGAGGCAACTGAGTTCAAATCACTTTGCACCTACCTCCTATTTCCTTTTTCCCCATTACCAATTTTGTCTCAGTTCTAGAACAGGAATCAATTCATCTTGGCTCTTTATGGTGCTATTCCTAGCAATGGAACTTTTCAAAACCCAAATATCCCTCCCTTGTTCTATCATTCCTATATATGCTTTGTCTCTTCCATTATAATGTGAGGTCATTGAGGGGTAAAGACTGTAATTGCTTTTGTATTTGTGTACTTACAAATACGTAACAATTGCTTAAAAATTACTTTTTCATCCATCCATTTTCTCATTCAGTAACTTAAAATATCATAGATAAAATCTGAATACAGATCTTTGGGCACAACTCCAGAGCTCTTTCTACTATACTACCCTCTTAGTTTATACTGGTACAATTTCCCGCCCTGCCAGTTTGGACTATCAGACATAAATAAGCCAGTTGTTGGTAGGTCAAATTTTTTCACATTCAAATATGACCATTCACACATTTTCTCTTAAAAAAGAAGTAGATTCTTTTTATCAGAATTCTGGATAGCAGTTCTTGGACAATAAAACTTCATGAATAATCTGAATGTATCATAGTTTTCAAAAAAACCCTAAAACACTAAGAGCTTTTGGCTTTAAGAAGCTAGAAGTAAAAATAGCCTACATTTCTTTTCATTCTCTATTTGGGGTTGCTGTAGAAGGCCAACCATTTTATACTAAGCATTTTCCAAGCTAGAGTTAAGTTGTGTAACCATTTCCCAGGATAGGAATCAGGTTGGGGAAAATGTCCTGAATCTGTACTTCATATTTTGATTTATTAATAAAAGAACTACTTGCTATGCAGTAAAATTCCATTAAATCATGAATTATTACATTGAGTTGGATATATTCCAATGCAAAAAAGTTCATAATTTTACCTGCATGGATACTGCCGTCACTAACAAAGTTTATAATCTTTTATAGAAAAGCTTAGTAGTGGTAGAAAAACTTTTTTTACCAGTCAAAAGATATGAAGACAGTTTTAAGATAAAGAAACCAAAACTATATGTAAATAAAGAAAAATTCTCTAAATCATTATTGATTAGAGAAATGCACATTACAAGAATTCTGAGATATCTCATACCTGTCAGACTGGCTAAAATGATAAAAGGGCAAAATGACAAGTTTTGGAGGGGATGTGGGAAAAAATGGGGATACTAATACATGGTTGGTGGGACTGGGAAGTAATCTGGCTATTTTGTAGAAGAATCTGGAATTATGTTTAAAGAATTATAAAACTGAATACCTTTTGACCCAGCATTACCACTATATTAGATCTATTTTCATGAATATGATTAGGTAAAAAGGAAAAGAACTTATCTGTCCTGAGATATTTATAGCAGGTTTCCTTGTGACAAAGAACTAGAAATTAAAGGGATATCCATCAACTGGGGAATGACTAAACAAGTTGTAGCACGTGATGGAGATGGAATGGTACTGTGCTCTGTGAAATGACAAGCAGGATAATTTTCAAAAAACATGGAAAGACCTATGTGAAATTATGAAGAGTGAAATGAGCAAGAGAATGTTATATACAGCAACAGAAATATTTTTTTGAAGAATGACTTGTTCAACTACAGAGAAAGAACTAATAAAGAGAAGTAAGATATATATCCATATATATATATATATGTATATATATATATATATATTTGTCAAATAAAACTTCCTCTAGTAGTGGATGGGGAAGAAAGGTAGAGTTAACAGGATATTTTTATGTAACACACCCATAAATAAATTTATGTAAAAAAATAAAAAAGGTCTGCTAGCCATTTATTCACTGATGATCCTCTCAGCATTCAGTGAGCTGGTCTAAAGTTTTTAGCCATTGTTATATCAAAGTGTTTCTAGTCTGGTAGGATCTGCCAGAAGCTTGAACACTTGAAATCTTGGTGAGGGTATGGAGGAGAAATAGCTTTAGAACAAGTACTAGTCATGCTAGTCATCCACGCTTAGAGTTTAAATAGCCATGGACACAGAAAACAAGATCCTTGTGTGAGGGGCAAATAGAAGGAAAACCCCAGGTTTTTTCTCAGACTTTCATTTGGGAGCTTAATTAGAAATCATATAAGATACATTACTCATCAAATGTTTTTCCAGGCTAGAATAGCAAGTTTAGCCATCTAACTCTTTGTGACGTTATTTGGGGTTTTCTTGGCAAAGAGAGTGGAGTAGTTTGCCATTTTGTTCTTCAACTCACTTCACAGATGAGAAAACTGAGACCAACAGAGTTAAGTGACTTGCCCACACCACAGAGCTAGTAAATGTCTGAAGCTGGACTTGAACTCAGGTCTTCTTAACTTCAGACCAGTAGTCACTATGCTACCTAGGGAACCCTGTCCTGCTTTCTCCCCTTCTTTAAATATTATTTAGAGATGAGAAGAGAGATGGCGGGTCAAGAAAAGGGATTAGTCAGTAGATAAGAGAGTCAGTCTCTAAAATATTGATTTGGATTAGGTTCTTGCCCATGACTCATACTGGCTATGTGACCCCTGTCACTTCACTTAATATCACTTGGCCTTATAGTTATCTAAGTCTGTAAAAGACTGATTGATAAACAATGGTGGAGAGAATGTCCTTATGAGAAATTTCTTACTCTAATGAAATCACAGGTCTTGTTAAAGATATTTATATATATGTGTGTGAGTATATGTACACATACACACAAATATGCATGCATATGCACATTGATACACATATAAACACACATACACATTTATGCATATGTATATGTACATATGTATCATCATACATATATATTCTAATATTTTATTGTCACCATCAATCTTTTCTCTCATTAAAGAATTAGAATCTGAGTTAAAAGCAACATTCAAGGAGAATCTTCATAAGTGATCATCATTACTTCTTACCTAAGTGACCATGTAGTTTTAACTATATTTATCTATGACTATGTCTGTCTATCTATCTATCTATCTATCTATCTATCTATCTATCTATCTATATATTTATTTATCACCAAAGATACAAATTACACGTATAGTGATTTGTTTGGAAAAGGTGACCAAGCACTAAGAAATATTTGTCTTAACATAAAAAATATTAAGTATTAAGTAAAAATATCTTTTCCAGTTATTTTAGTCACATCTAAGTCTTCCTTACCCCATTTGGAGTTTTCTTGGCAGATACTGAAGTGATTGCCTTTTCCAGCTAATTTTATAGATGAGGAAACCAAGGTAAACTAGGTTAAGTGACTTGTTCAGGGTTACATAGCTATTATGTGTCTGAAGCTGGGGTTGAATCCAGGTCTTCCTGACTCTGGTCTGGCATCTATCTACTGTGCCATCTTGCTTTATACTTAAAGAGATTTTTCTTTGAAGAGATAAAATTAAATTTCAGAACCAGTAACATTGTGAGGATGGATATCATAGTATTCTATGGTTTTGGAGGAAAGAGAAGATAAATTAAAATAGTAAGGGCAATAACTCTAAGACAAATATACTAAAAAATGTATTTAGCTATATATTCCTCATTGCTCCCCTTTTCACCAGAAGAACTCGCAATACAGAGATTATAACACAGAGGATTTATCTTAAGAAATGTTACTCCTATTCCTAAAACAGTTCAAGAGAAATTAAATAAGCCATTCCTCAGCATGCCATAGTACTTTGCATTGAGAAGCATGGATTTGGTGGGCATTAGGAGATGAGCAAAGTGTATGAGATTCATAAAAACTGAAGACAATGATTTCCATATATGAAGCCAGCAGCTGAAACACTTAAACTTATATGTCTTGGTATTCAGTTACTTCATTTAGTAGGGGAAAGTAAAAATCATAGATATTGGACAATTTCATGCCAGCTGTTAAAGCAGTGCCTGATTTGATTAGCCTGTGGTTGGGAGTGCAGGTGGGAACAGTGTTGGCGAAGTATTAGCATTCATGCCCATCAGGCTTGGGGGAGCTTCCTTGTTCCCTATCTTCCCAGTTCCTGAGGATATTTTTTGCATGCTCTGACCCTCTGTCCAGCCGCCCAAAGTGAGCACTTCCTCCCTATGTTCTCTGGGGTAAATAGGGGTAGGTGTTTGTAGGTAGCTTGAAGTTGCAGTTTGGACATACAAACCTGAAAACCTTCACCAACACTGGGATAGGATAAAGAAGATGATTTTCCTAAAAATCCCAGTTTTACTAACATTATGTAATCTTAGCAATAGCAAATTAACACATTTTAGGATGTGTGATTCTTTTCTATATCCTCCAGAAAGTCTTCCATAACGTATCCTTTGAATTTGGCAAAAGGCTTTCTCTATGGGAATGGTATTGATCTCTTCTAGCATTCTGTGGATATCAATGTATCACATGGCCTTTCCATTTGTCACAGTTCACTCTAATATGCCAAGTACACATGGGGCAAAAATTATTTCTAAATGTGTAAACTTATTTTAAGTTTTTTTTGTTGTTTATAGTAACAATACCATAGTGCCTGTAGGTTGATTGATCTTGCTTATTTGTAAAGTATTTTAAAGGATTCTAAAAGAAAAAGATGCAGATGTTGCTTTTATTAAAAGAAGCATTCCAAGGAAACATTAGCCCCTTTTGACTCTACAATAGATTCGACTACAGAGATAGCTACACTTGTTTCTGAGTTGATATCAAGTGAGGGTATAAAAAAGGGAAGTAGTTATTCACCAAAGCTATTCATTAATTTCATGGAAGGTATTCTGTATATAGTCCAAACTAAAAAAAATGTTTTCTTGTTGATAGTGAGATTTGCTAAATAATTCTCCTTGTAGATGATGTATAACTGTTAAACTTTAGAATACCAGACTCATTAACATTCCTAGAAATATAAAAGGTGGTTTTAAGCATTTACACTAGAAAAAAAATAGATGAAAAAGATGTAATCCACATTAGGACATGCAGAAAGATGGATACACTGTCACTACTTTAATTTAAACATCCTGAAAAATCTCTGAGATGGACGATGAAGTAGCCCTGAAATTGAAGGATGTGGGAATGGTGCTTACCTCTTTAGGGGAGATAATGCAGATAACACTTCAGTTAGAGTCTGTGTACTCAAAAGCTCCCTTCCACCAGATTTTATTCTCCTCATAATGCTATTCTCTATTGGCTCTATCAGAAATTAATTGGACGGCATAATTATATGTGCTATCATATACTCAGGTACTGTGCCTTCCTCCAGCTCAGCCAGCCATGAGATCTCCATAAGATTCAGAGCTATGATACATTTGTTTTTCTAGCTTCACCTAATTTCTCTTATATAGATGCTTTAGAAAGAGCTAGCATGTGCTTTGACATGATGCTGTAAAGTTTGGCTATGAGCTCAAGTGCCAGGAATAGGTAATCACTGTAGATCATGGACATTAGTATACTAAAATGAGCACTGGATTTATGGGTCCAGCTCAACTCTTCCATAATTTCTGTGATCCTGGAAAAGCCTCTATCTTAGACCCTCTTCTCTTTCTATGCTATCTCATGGTAATATATTTTACTAATTCCAGTGAGTTTTATGATGCTAATGACTCTGAGATCTATCTATCTATCTATCTATCTATCTATCTATCTATCTATCTATCTATCTGTCTGTCTGTCTGTCTGTCTAATCTCCTGCCCTATTTGCTATCTTGAACTCAAATCCCATATCACCAAATGCCTATTTAATATCTTCCACTTGATGACTCAGATATTTCTAACCTGATCAGTACAAAACAGAACTTATTCTCTTCATCTTCTCCCTCTCTTTAAGACACACTCCAATCTCCATTATAAGACAGTGTGGCATTAGGAAAGCATACTGACTCTGGAGTTGGGAGATCTGAGTTCAAATCTTGTTTCTGGTTTCCTAGAACTATTCACTTAATCTTCATGGACCTCTGTTTCCTTATAGGTAAAATAGGAAGATTCTCCTTCTAGCTCAAGATCTCTAAACCTATGACTCTCTAATTGAATTTTGAAGATATCTTCAATTTTTCCCTCTCACCATAGCTAAACTATTGTAAAGTTTTGCTGATTATAGCTAGCTTCACATCACTCAAATGTGTCCCTTCTTTCCAGTTATATAATCACTACTCTGGTTTAGGTCCTGACTACCACCACCTCTTAGAGCCTACCTTTCTTCAAAGTTTAGCTCATATTATCTCTTATAGGAAGTCTTTTCTCATCATTTTAGGACTTTCCTTGGTTCTCAAATTATTAGGGACAAAATTTCTCTCCTTAAAAGTTGTATCTACTCAGTAAATTATAAACTTCTTGAGGGCAGAGATGGTTCTTTGTCTTGACTTTTTGCATTTCTAGCACCATATTAAATGCTTCACACATAGTAGGCACTTAAAATGTTTGCTGTATTGAATTAGGATCTCTTTGGACTTTTCTTTCATTTGAAAGATGACCACTTAGCAAAGAATAGTTCTGAAGGTTCCTTTCTACAGATATATTTGCTTCATCTATAGCACCTTCTTCAATCTAGTGGAGAAATTCAGGGATAAATATATGATTGAAGTGAGGTCCTTCTTAGTGTATAAGCAGTAAATGAGATAATGGTGGTAATGGTAGGGAGAATAGAAGATGTTTCATTCATTTTTTAAAAGCTACTAAGAAACTACTGATGGATCAATTTTATTACCATAGTCTTAGAATTGGAGAGACTAGAGAGGTCATCAATTAAACTTCTCTCATTTTATAGGTGAGAAAATTGATCCTTGAGAGGATAAATCCCTCTCTACAAGCATCATTCAGTTTGTAAGAGATAAAGATGGGATTTGAATCCATTTGTATGGGCATAAAATATAGTTCCCTTTCTACCATACTAAACTTCCATGTGCATTACAGTTGGAGTAACATAGTCAGTGTAGACAGATGGGATATAATTTATCCTGCCACTGTAATGCACACAATGTTGCCCTAGGGACTTCAGAATGCTAAATGATCCCTTCCTGACTTAGTTCGACCAAAGAACTTTAGTTAATACTGGGGACTCTCTGTATATATATATGTGTGTGTGTGTGTGTGTGTGTGTGTGTGTGTGTGTGTGTGTGTGTGTGTGTGTGTGTGTGTGAGAGAGAGAGAGAGAGAGAGACAGAGACAGAGACAGAGACAGAGAGAGAGAGACAGAGAGAGACAGAGACAGACTCAGAGACAGAGACAGAGACAGAGACAGAGACAGAAAGAGAGAGATGAGGGGAGGTGGCAGTGCTGCTAATGGTTTTATCAATTAATGGCCCAAGTGTAGTCAAGGGTAACAGAATTGCCCTTATATTCTGCATAGCTGGAAACTTGCTGGGCAAAAAAATAAAACAAATCAAATAAAAAGGGAAAAGCAAGTCAAAGACAGTTACTCTGTGTAGATGCTAAAGAAAAACAAATAGGAAAAACCTGTATTACACAGCAAAGTCACCCAAATGAAGAACCAACACTGTATGATCTTGAGGAAATCAAATAATCACTTTTGGTTTTAATTTTTCACATCTTCTAAATGTGAAGAGTAAGTTGTTTTTGTTTTTGTTGTTCTTGTTTTTACCATATGTTTTTTTTTTTAATGTCAGAGGCAGCAAAGTTCTCCTGAAACCACTGAGGCATCTGTATTTAAAGCTTAGAGCATTTTGAACCTACAAGATAGAGCCAAGAACCACAGAAACAAACAAACCACCACATGGAGTCTCAGGAGCAAGCACATACATCATGAGCCAGCCTAAGTGCATGCACAAACACACATGCAATCGCAGCAGCAGAGAAATCCCTAATCCTTTAGTTCTCATTGAGCATCTGTTCTCTCCTGGTCTCAATCATACTCAGCTAGCAAATGTCTGAATCCAGCATATTCAACAGTGTCCACCAGGATAAAAAGCATGGCAATTGTTAAAACATGACACTTCAGTCTTTACTAACCCTGAATTTTTTAAAATGTGGCACATTGAGCAAACTGACAATTCCCCTCTCATTTAGTTAAGACTCTGATGTTTTCCCTTGCAACAAAAAGACAAGCAACAGTGATTAGGGAACCCTAATTGCAATTCCACGTTCTGATTCTGCTAAGGCTCAACTGTCAAGTCTTTGCTGATGACACAGAATTATTCAAATTAGCCAAGACTAGAGAGGATTAAGGGGAACTCCAGAAGGATCTAGCAGAACTAGCTAATTGGGCCTTACTAAAGTAGAGGAAAGTCAGAACAGAAGAGGCAACACACCTCAGCAGGAGTAATTTACTGGTGCACACAGATGGATTATAAATTAGTTGTGGAGCATTTGGTGAGTGCCTGCTCTCTGAGGATCTGGGGATTTGCAATCAACTGGGTATTAGAGATGAAATCTAACTGTTAGATTCCATTTCATAATACTCTTTCCCCAAATGCTTATCTCAAACCATAACTTTGCACAAGTTGGCCCCTTTATATGAAATTATTTTCTACTTTTGAGGCTTTTCCTGATCATCCTTCCTCCTCCTTCAAATTATATTTATTTTGCCTATATTTTGTTTTTACTCTGTCATTGCTCTCTCCCTACCCCCACCCTCATAGAAGAATGCCAGTTCCATGAAGGTAGGAACAGTGTCCTCTTTTCTTATTTGCAGGTATTTCACAAATATTTTGTGGTTTAAATTGAATATATGCCTTTATTGCTAAAGTGCATACTCAATAGGGTTCTTATCAAGAACAACGATGGGACATAAGGCACAAGGTATCTGTCTAAATGGAATTCTCCCATTCTTTTTTGGTTCTAATAAAAAAATGGCAAGGATTACACTTGAAATGCACACCTTTTTCTGAAGCAACATATGCAATATGAGAATAGCCTTTACTGAATGTACATATATAAACTATGGGGAAATAGTCTGAGGATTTGGGATGTATGGTTATTCTCATCACCTTGCAGATCTCAACTGTCCTATGAGTTGTGACATTGACTGGGGGCACTGCTGTGAATTACAAATGCAATAGTCCATTTGGTGAGCAGTCTTCAAACTAAGATAAGGAGCTCTTAAGACAAGACTAGCACATATGGTGCTAGGCTTTTCCTCCTTTAGAAAGATGTACGATGTATTCACTTTCAGAGAACCAGAGTCACCTCTATCTCAAAATGAAACAATGAAATTAGTCCAGGTAGCACTAGCTACTGAAAAATCAAATTTTGGAAAGTGACATTTGCTCTATTTGTGAGAGCAGATACAAGCCTTTTTATTCTTAAACTCACCCATGTGGGGTATTTTCAGATGGGATATTACAATTTCAAAGACTTCATGACTTCAGGGATCTGTGTTTTTTGTTCTAGGAGAATGCAAGGTCACTTCCATTCTACAGGAAGGCATCTGGTTAGTGCTTTGTTACAGTTTCAAGATACATATTGAGTAACAACCTGTACAATGTGTAGATATTTAGAGAATTCATAACCTCTTAGGGCATCTAGGGTGTATGGCCTGGAATTAGAAAGACTAGTCTTCATGAGTTCAAATCCAGCCTCAGACATTTACTAGCTATGTGACTTTGTGCAAGCCACTTAACCCTGTTTACCTCAGTTTCTTTATCTGTAAAATGACCTGGAGAAAGAAATGATAAGCCTCTCCAGTATCTTTGCCAAGAAAATTCCAAAACGATGTCATGAAGAAGAGTTGGACATGACTGAAAAATGTCTGAACAACATGGAGAGTATCTCAATATTGTCTGTTTGGTGACTTTTTCTCTTCTTTCTCCAGAGGTCAGTTTCTCATTGTGTGCTTTCACCTTTTCTGAAAGTTTATTTATAGTATAGGTGTACTTTCTAGGCATTTAACACAGAGAACAGAGCATGAAAACTCCTCCAAATTTCCCAGGTGTCTCAGTTGGAAGCCAACCTCATCTATTTCTTGGCCCTATAACAAGAAAAATACATACCTATTGTTGGGGCAATTAGCCAACTTTGCAGAAAAATCTTCACATTTACTGCAGCATAATGCCTCTAAGACTAATTAGAATTTCCTTGTTATAGTTGCTTCTTTAGCTACTTGTGGGGAATTTATAACTGACATTAAGTGCATACTTTCTAAAATTTGGGAGGCACACATGTGGTTACTTTGCTGAGCTCACCATTACCTGGCTGGAATAATTAATTAAAAGGTGGAAATTTATAAATGTGGAAAAAGTGCTAAAATCCACTTATATTAATGTCTCCTAAAAGAGTAAGAACGCTATCTAACAGGAGAGCTAATGCTCTTGGCACAGCAAAATATTTTTCAATGATTGCCTAAAAGTTATAAAACTTTTTTTAGTAAGTGAAAACAACATATCACATAAGCAGATTCTTATAATTGATAGGAAAGAATGTCCTATTGTTTTCCCCAATTGATCTTTGATTTTTAAAAAAGTAAATTTTTTCCTTCATATTATAGCAATATAATATTTAATATTCTCTTTCTTACATTTTGCAACCCATGCTGTTTCTCCCATTCATCTCTCCTCTTCTTTGCTTTTATTTGATTTTAAACCATTACTTACCATCTTAGAATCAATACTGTGTATTGGTTCCTCTGCAGAAGAGTGGTAAGGGCTAGCAAATTGGGGGTTAAGTGACTTGCCCAGGGTCACACAGTTAGTAAGTGTCTCAAGCCCAGATCTGAATTGGCTTATATGGGTAAATCCATACTTTAAAGAAAATATTTCCTCACCTATAATGGGAAGTACATAGTAACAAATACGGAGGCAGGATCTCTTTCAATGTCTTTGACTCTCCCTCACTTTTTCTTTAGTTTCCTGCTTCAATCTCCTCTCAGTCATTCTCTCTCTTCCTCCATTCCTTTCTCTCCTTTACTCTCTCTTTTCACTCACTATTTCTTTCATTCTTAATATTTCCTCTTTCATTTGCTCTTTGCTTTTACTCACTCTTTTGCTATCATTTTCTGATGTTCTTCATTCTCATTCTTCTGTTTTCTCACTCACTCATCATCTCTCTTTTGCTTTCATTCTCTTTCCTCCTTTCACTAACACCTCTCACTTTTTCTTTCACTTATCTATTCTTTCTCTTCTCTTCTTTTTCTCTTTCACTCTCCCTGCCTTCTTTCACTCCTTTTATTTCTTCCCCCTCCTTCATTCTGCCTCTCTCTTTCATTGCCTTCTTTCTCCTTTTGCTCCCCTCTCTTTCTCTACTTTTCCTTTTTTTAAAATATCTCTAAGCAATACTCACAAGCCTAAGAGTACCACACAAATTCTACTGGCTAAATTGTTCACCTAGTTGTCATGACAACCTTCATATACTCAGTAATGTGGAGAAAATTAGATATTAACCTGGATGGGCCTTTGGAGAAAGAGATAACTTTCAGACAGAGACATTGATTTAGGGTATTTGGGATGGGCCACAGAACTAATGTTCAAATCAGTTCTGAGGCAGAACCCTTGTAAGCTTTTGAGATTACCTTTGGTTTCTTCACAAAGGTCAATGTTAACTCACCAAGAATGATTGTCAAGTCCTAACTGAAATTCCTTAGATAGGAGCCACTTGTGACAGTAATGGTTTTATTTTTATAAGGACAATAATTATCTGTTAATATATTGAAAAAATCTGACACAGAGGAAAACATGTGCAAATACTCATTCCCTAAATGGAGACAGGACTCCACAACTCTTTTGAGTCACATATGTCTCTTGGAGTTAATTTCAAATCCATCTTTGAAATCATGACTTTTTATAAACCTTTGGAGGTGATTTAAAAAAAAGTGAAAGAATATTGATTCTACAATTTATTAGTGCTCTAAAATGCTTTCAGAAGATATAAAATGTAAATGTTATATAGAATTTTAAAGATTTAAATTGTATTTAAATAATATTAAATACCAAAATGTGTTTAAAACACAATTTTGACTTTTTTATTTTATTAACAAATTTCCACACAAGTTTTCTGATGTTAATGATCCAAATTGTCTCCCTCCTTTCTTCCCTCCCCCTTCCAGAGCTGGAAAGCAATTTAATCTGGGTTATGCATGTATTATCACACAAAACATATTTTCATATAAAATGCATTTTGAAAACTAGGATGAAACAAACTTAGAGTCTGAAATGGATTCATTTTTACTATTTTAATAACAATTTCTCTTTTAAAAAATCCTTATCTTCTGTCTTAGAAAAGGATTTTCTGTCTTAGAATCCATAGTAAGTATTAGTCCCAAGGCAGAAGAACAGTGAAAACTAAGCAATTGGAATTAAGTGACCTGCCCAGAGTCATTTGGCTAGGAAGTAGTTTAGGCAAAATTTGAACCCAAGACCTCACAACTCTAAGCCTGTCTCTCGGTCCACTGAACCCACCTAGCTGCCCTAATAATTGTATTTCAAGATGTCAGTTTTCTTTGTGATATATATATATATTTTATTTGATTCATTTTAGACCATTCTTAGACTTTACCAAACTAGCAATGGAGACTATTGATTCAAAAATAAATATTAATGACTCTTGATTTAGTTCATCTCTGCCATTTTATTGGCAAAGAAACTGAGGTTGAGTTAATTGAAACTTTCCAAAGATTATATGTCCATTTTGTAATATAACCATTTCTATTCGAGTGTTCTTCCCAATCTTGTTTCCTATTTCATTCATTAAAAGTATAATCAGTTTTATTCTTTTCATTGCCACACTAGGGAATACACTCTGAAAAATAACAGCCATCACATTTTGCCTTAAGTTTATGGAAACTTGGCCATTTCCTAAATAGCCAATAGCAATAATACTCTAAAACACATTAAATGAAATCCCATCTCCTTGAATTCCTTTTCCATCTCTGGCTCATAAAGTTCAGCACATTATTTGCCAGTGACAAGTAAACACAATATTAATGCCAAATCTAAGAAACCTTTTGTCATGTACTGATATGTTTCCTTGATTCTCAACTGCATTTGGAAGTGATAAAAATGTACACTCTTAGCATCTGAGTACAATTTCCAAAAATGTTTGCTTTCAGAGCTCCTTTGATGAAAAGGGTGCTGTTGTTTTCTTGCATTGTCTAACATGTGATCAACTCAAATAAATTAGAATAAAAGCCAGATAGGATGGTCAAATCTTGGGGCACATACATTTTAATTAGAATGACAAAAATATCAAATTGGCTACTGAGGAAGATGGTAATTAAGCAAGTGTACAAAAGCAGTACAGTTTAAGCATTTTAACAGCTTTCAAAATAGAAGTGTCCTAACTTGAATTTTGAACGTTTAAAATGGAATTCCATTATAAACCTCATCCCCTCCTCCCCCAAGTTTCATTATTTAATCAAGGCAAGTGTATTGTTCAGAGATTCAAAGAGAAGATGAGGTGGAGCTGGGATGAGTCTTTCCTTGGGTATGACATTACAAAATGAAGTAATTCCTGGGCTTTCAAATATCTCTGCATAGGGCAGTTCAGGTTCCATCAGCCAGATTGCTTAAATATACATACAAGACTATAATCATGAAATTATCTTTGGGCACCCTTTGGGCAACTTTTGTTTTTAAGTAGAAGAAATTTGTTATTTATTTATAGAGGAAGGAGGTATAACTGAAGAAGTGGTAGGCTTGGAATATGGAAAATTTGGATTCAGATTTAGCTTCACTTTCTCTTTCTTTCTTTCTTTTTTGTTTAAACCCTTACCTTCTGCCTTAGAATCACTACTGTGTATTGGTTCCAAGGTAGAAGAGTAATAAGGGTCACCCAGTTGGGAAGTGTTTGAGGCCAGATTTGAACCCAGGACCTCCAGTCCCTAAGACTGGCTCTCAATCCACTGAGCCACTCAGGTGCTCCCTGATACCTTCAATTTAACCCTAGACAAGTCAATTAGGCATTTATATGTCCTAGGTCAAAGGTGTAGCTCCCTAAAACTCTGGAGTGTTACAGCCAGTGTAAAATGTATTCTGAAATATTTGACAAAATAAATAAAAAGACAATACATAGATAATGGTAAATTATCATTTTATATGTCAATGGGTGGCACAAAGGGATCTGTCTCCACCAGAGTTTGAAACCACTGACTTAGGGGACTCTCTAAGACTCATCTACTTAATCATATCTACTTTTAATTTGGGTGGTGGGAATGCCTACAGTGGAAGTTGCCTATAATGATGGAAAACACTGATCTTTAGGGTATAGATAATGCAGGGGACCACTCATATCCAAAGGTGAGTATTGCTAAGAAGCGGCATCAATGGGCATCAAAACCCACCTATACAGCATGATAGCATTTTATTCATATCTCTTACACACATCATATTTTATTTTGAATCACGTTTTGTTGTTTTCATTTATTTTCAGTCATGTTTGACTTTTCATGATTCCATTTGGGTTTTACTTGGCAAAGATACTAGCGTGTCTTGTCATTTTATTCTCTAGGTCATTTCATAGAAGAAGAAACTGAGGCAGAATTAAGAGACTTGCTCAATATCAAATAGATAGTAAATGTCTAAGGCATGATTTGAATCCAGGATGATGAGTTTTCCTGACTCCAGGCCCAGTACTATTTGCACTGTACCACTAGCTGTCTACTGCAGTTTTATAGTTATCTGTGCATATATCATCCTTTAAGCAGCAAGAAATAGTGAGAAGATAACTAGACTAGAAATCTGGACAACTGGAGTCTAGTTCTGGTGACTAATAATTTTCTGCGTTAACTTCATTAATTTACCCAGCCTCATTTTCTTAATTTATAATATGAGAGGTGGAACAAGATTATATTCTATAATAATTAATACTTATATAGTATTTTATAATTCATGAATTGCCTCATAACATTTCATATAGCAAGGAAGAGACAGGTTTTCAGAGAGAATGAGAAAAATTCTTTCTCTTCAATCACTGAATCTATCAAACAATCAGTGGTTCTGAGAGTTTTAAATATGAAAACAAGATGATTTATACCTTGTGATCTTTTTATAAAGTTTCAAACTCTTTGATTAGATCATGAAATAAAACAATGTGATTGGCTGAGGGGAATTAATTTAGTCATGCCAACCAGACCTACATATAAAATAGCATTTCATCTCTTGATGACTTCTGTCCAGAGGGGTCCAGTCCTGCAGTAGATTTTAGTCATATAGATGAGGACTTCAATTTAAGTCATGCTTCTAAAAGAGAACCAAAAATGCTCAGCATAGGAGAATATTACTTCCTCAGAGGCACAATGGATAGAGTGCTGGGACTTAAGTCAGCATGGTTTAAAGTTCAAAGCTAGCCTCAGACACATACTTGCTGTAAGACTATGGTCTCTGTTTGCCTCAGTTGCCTCACTCTGAGATAATCAAAGCATTTGGCTTGCAAGGTAGTTGTGAAGATTAAATGAGATCATATTTGTAAAACACTTAGCACAGTGGTGGATACATAGTGGGTGATATATAAATGCTTATATTCTTTTCTCCTCTCCCCTCTCTTCTCCTTCCCCCTTCCATTGACCATATCATTGAAGAATAAGGTGACAATACACATAACCAAAAACAGAGAGAAACACAAAATATGATATGGACAAGTCAAGTAAAATCAGTCAGTAAGTATTTATTAAGTGTCTACTGGGTGCCAGCCATGTGTGCTAAGTGTTGAGATTACAAAATATGATCCTTGCTTTCAGAAATTACATTTGGAAAAAATACAAAGATAGAAGAGGGAAGCCAGCCACAGGGAAGAAAAGAATTCAGAGAGAGAGTGATATATCCTCCACCCTCTATGTGGTAAAGAGAATGATGGCTATGGATTCTAGAAATGAACCAATCCGTGGATGCCAAAAGAGAGCTACATCTAAGGGGAATTCATTCTACAGAGGGAGATAAGCACTCACAGTCCTAGGACTGAGGTATCCCTTTTCCATATATTCCCTACATTCTTGCTTCAACACCTTTGGACTTTATAGTTGAGCCAAAAATCCACTGGGGCTTACTGTGTATTGGAGAAAAATAACAGCTGCTTTGGGGGAGGTTAACTTTTTTTAAATGATTAAGTCTTCTTTCTATATAACCTTAGTTAAATACATTTTTCTAAAAGTTAATTGTCTAGTTTACTGATTGTCAGTGGGAAGTACATTTAGTATAGGCTCAGAAACCTGAGGTCTCTGAAATCTGAGAGTAAAAGTAGTCAACTACCCTTTTGTATAAATAAAATTCAGTTTAGAAAAAATTATCCTGAAAGAATTATCCTGGGAAGAGGAAGAACATATGAGAAATGGAAAAAAAATGTCAAAATCTCTATAAAAATTATTTTCTGTCTATACTCTTGCAGGAACCATTTCCTTTGATATACCAAGGAAATGAAATGCTTTCAGAGATTCTATACTAGTTATGATGAAGTCTTCTATCTAACTTCCCAATGATTAAACCCATCTAGAAAAAAGAGTGGGTTATCTCATGTTACCTTTTGAGAACATACTCACTAGAAGTCTTCAAGCAAAGGACAGATGATCATTTGTGGGGAATGTTGTACAATGAATTCTAGGTCAAGTATAATTTGAACCAAATTACCCCAGAAGCTTTATAACTGATAAAATCAAGTACTTTCAGCCAGATATCCTGAGCTGGTTCTGCCTGGCCAGTTTGCTGTGGGGTGATCCTGCCTCCCACAGGGGATGGGGTCTTGGAGGTGGGACAGTGTCATTGGAATGATGGATAGGACACAGTTTCTGTATTCAACCCACAGGACAGTTTTCACAGAAAAGCTGCTCTTCCTTGGCTGAGGCTTGGCTTTATTTTATACCTCCATGGTCACATATTGACTTGGCACAAAGTTTCATTCTCAACATACATGTTTCCATAGATCCTAACAACAGATGTGAAGTTTAAGGAGATAGTCAACAAAAACATTGTTGCTAAGTGTGGGGTCAGAGGGTAGAATCAACATGACCCAGATTCAGGTTGGGGAATTCTGAGCACAGATTTGCCATTAGTTTTAAGCCTAGAAAAGAAGGTCCTATCTAAGTGGGTACATAAGAATCCTTAGGTTTAGTTTTGTGAGTGGTATCTCTTGGTAATATTCTGTAGGGACAGAATGGGACATCTGTATTAACCCTGCAATCATGTTGCTCTCATCTATTTTTCCTGGGGCTAAGTAAACATAATAATCATAGCAATTCCAATAACAAGGGGACGTTAGTGAGAGAAGTCACACAGAGGGGGGCTGAGTCAATGTCTCCATCCTTCCTAAAAGTCACTTTGTGACCTCCTGGTTTCCATGAGTGGCTGTGTCAAAACATTGTGGCTTGATGGCCCCCAGCACTAGTCTTCTGGTAGTTTAGGTTTGTTAGATATTTGTAGGTCATTCAACAGTGAAGAAAAGGAGATTTATTTAATCATAGGAAGAAGAGGTTCAACCAGTAAGAGGACACTTTGAACTGATTAAGCTGAGTGAAATCATGATTTACTAGCTAAGCTGACTAACAAGATAACATCCTGGTAGTAGATTTTTCTAGAGTGTAGACAAGGAAATTAACTATAATTCAAACAGTAGGCTGAAGAATGGCCCCAAAGTGAGGTTAGTCAAATCTCTATAACCCAGTGACAGATGTTCATGTCCTTCTTACCCTGTTACTTCAGGATATGCAAATAGTGCACTACCATGCTTAAGATTTTACTCCCTTTGCCTCATAGTTCCCCTTCCATTGTGGTGACAATTCCTCTCTAGTTTTAACTAGTTCCCTCTACCCCATCTTATCTAAATATAGCTGTTACTCAAATGCTCTGCCCCTGGGCATCTTTGCATCTCTTTTGCTGTTCTCTATTTTTGTGATCTCATTCACTCAGGTGCCTTCAATTATTTTTTTTTGTGCAAATATCCACATTTTTATCTCAAGCCTCAACCTCTCTCTGAAACTTCAAATCTTAATTTCTCGCTGTTTGCTGGATATCTCTTCTAATGCCTCCCTAGCATCTTAACCTCAACATATAATAAAAGGTTTTTTTTTAAAGTTCTATTTTCCATCATTTAATTTCTGTTAAATGTATTTCCATATTCATTCACCTAAGATAAAACAAAACAATAACAACACCCAAAACAACAAGAACAACAGGAACAACAAGAACAACAACAAGGAAACACTTCAGCATTACCCATCTTTCTTGCTTCTCCCTATTTTGACTCCTACATACAATTACTGGTCACTTTTATGCCATAGTCAACATTCCAATTTATGACAATGATATTCTTTCATATTACTATAATAACCTCTAGGCTAATACCCTGCCCATATAATCTTCCCAATACATTACTCTGATAAAATGCAACCATTCCATTACAGAGTGAACAAAGTCATTTCTGAGCCTGGTATCCAATGTTCACTCCTCCCCCCAAAGGTAAAATTGTTACAAACATCTCTCACTACTACTTATTTAATGAACTTAAATCAGTCTTATTCTTCTCTTTTTCAGTCCTGTTTTCCACTATGATGAAGTACTATTCTTACCATGTGACATCATTTTCTATATATTAGAAAATTAATAATAATAATAATGACAATAGCAGTAATATTTTTATTCAGAGAAATTTTAAATATAGAAATTTAGACATTTCTCTAGTGCTTTAGTTTATAAAATAATTATTTTTAGCTTTTATAAATGTATGTTACATATATATATATATATATATATATTTTCTGTATTCATAAAAAGGTCACTAGTCATTTCTGTCCTTAACCAGGCACAACCTCATTATAACAATAACAGAAGTATAAATGTTTCCTTCTAACACTTTGGCAGCACACTCTCCTCTTTATCATTTTGGATACTTGAGAGAGTAACATTGGTCCCAACAAGTTCAAGTCCAAATGTGGTATCCCTGATAGATGAGCAATCATCTCAGCTTCTGCTGGACTGGGTCTAAGGGTCTCTTCTTCCTTGAAGGACTGGTTACAAAATCTGATCCAGACTCAACTCCCAGGTTCCTTTAATCCATGAGGCTTGCAAAGCATTTTACATGTAACAGTTCATTTGAGTATGAAAACAATTCTGTGGGTTAGGTACTACAGGTATTTTCATCCCTAATTTATTGATGAGAAAACAGATTTAGAGTGGGGGGGTAACTTGTCCATGTGACCTATTGCTAGTAAATAGTAGATTTTGAGCCCAAGTCTTCCCGAGTCTGGTCCTCTATCCATTGTCCTATTTGGCTTTCAGTGACTAGTGAACAAATTCCAAGTATACACAATTCCAACAAAATGGAAGGAGGGAAAGAAATAATTTATTAAGAAACTTTTTTTGTGTACCAAACACTATGCCAAGGTGTTTATAAATATAATTTTGTTTAATTTTCACAACGCTGCAAGGTAGGTGTTGTTATTATCCTAATTTCATATTTGAGTAAACTGAAGCAGACAAATTAAGTGACTTAGTTTGAGTTACAAAACTATTGTTTGCAGCAGGATTTATACTCAGGTCTTCTCAATTTGGGGCCCAGTGCTTTATCCACTGTGTCACAAGAGATATATTTGTTGTATCCTTGAAGAAATGATGTCCATCTTGTTTCATATGCCTCAATCCTTTAGTAATCTTGAAGATGTTGGGGGCAACTGGGTAGCTCAGTGGATTGAGAGCCAGGCCTAGAGATGGGAGGTCCTGGGTTCAAGTTTGGCCTCAGACACTTCCCAGCTGAGGGACCCTGGGCAAGTCACCTAACCCGCATTGCCTAGCCCTTATCACTCTTCTGTCTTGGAGCTGGAACCAATGGTTCCAAGACAGAAGGTAAGGGTTTAAAAAAATCTGGACTATGTTCACTAAAAGATCATTGATCATTTTTCCATTTAACAAAACAGTCTCATTTCAGACAATTAACAGTAAAGCTCCCAAGGGAGAGGAAAAAAAAAAAGGTAGAGAGAGATTCATCATAACAAAACAACAGATGAATATTTAAACTAATTTAAGTAGAACCATTGAGAGGCATAAGCTGTCCCATTAATCACTCTGGCACATGTGATCTTGCCATTAGGGCAGAAAAGTCTGCAGCTGAAATTCTCTAAATCTTAGAGAAAGTCTCCCTCTCTACCTTCCTCCCTCTGCTTGCTTGTTTCTTGATTTTTCTTGATTTCTTGATTATTCAAGGACACTGGATTTTTTTATTGTTTATTGACCATGCCCCGTGTGTCTGTTCTTGAGGCATTTTACTTTCCTTGGGCACTATCAAAGAAGATGAAATACCAGTAGATTGTAAGCTCTTTGTAGGTAGAGATTGTTCTTTCATTTAATATGTCTAACCCCAGTGCCTGGAACAAAATATTTTTACTGAGTGGCAAGATTTGGTAACAAACCTATAGTGAAAATAACTTCCAAAATCAGAGGGAGAAGTAAGAGAGTTTTCTCTTTCTGGAAGAAAGAATTTCAGGGACAATGTGGGAAAAAGTGATTAATTTTGAATGAATCTTTTCGTTCTCTAGATAGCCTTGGAAAATTATCTTGGATTAAATATGAAACAGTAGTGGAGATAATGATAATGGTAGGGAGAAAGGAGGAGATTGACTATTTGTATGAGGCATATTTTAATAATTTGTAAAGGGGTGCTGTCCTTATTTATAAACTATGACAAAGTATCAGGATTACTCTTGACCATCTAATACTTTCTGAGCCAGAAAGGGAAACTTGATCATGTCATATCAGGTTTCTCAGCTTGGTTCAAAATATTTTCTGGACTATTAAAGAAATATATTCTTGCTGTAGAACAAAATGAATTAAATTCATTTGTCACTCTCTCTGATATATTGAGAAGAATTTTTGTTGTTACAAAAAATAAAGTCTCTTTGTTGCTGTTTTACTAATGATAATGTTAAAGCAGGAATTAGTCTGGTATTATTAAGATTCAGTTAAAAATTCACTTTTGGTCTGATTCTTTTCAAGCCATAATCATGTATTCCCTTACAGATGAGAATGATAGGCAGAAATATTGTATTATGGAACCTAGACATAGTGACAGGGTGGGACAAACTGTCCTAAATTCTGCAATTTAGGTTGAAGAAACCTCTATTTGGCAAATGAGTATTTTCCAGTGGAGTAAGGTCCCAGTGTGGTTAAAGCCATATTAATGGGTTTATTTTGAATAACTCGTAGGAATATTAGTGTTTTTGAATTGAAAGGGACATTAGAGACCATCTACTATAGTTCTCTCATTTTACTGATGAGCAATCTGAGAGTCAGAGAGGCCCCACAACTAATTAGTGGGAAAGCCAAGAACAGATCCAAGGTTTTTTAACTCTAGTCTAATATCCTTTATATCAAACCACAGAGATAGTAATGAAAAAAAGAGCAAAATGAAGACAAAGAGCTATAGACTCTTTAAATTGGAAGAGACTTTAGAACAGGGGCCCTCAAACTTTTTACACAGGGGGCTAGTTCACTGTACCTCAGACCATTGGAGGGCTGGAAAATAAAAAAAAGAACTCTGAACAAATCCCTATGCACACTGCACATATCTTATGTTAAAGTAAAAAAGCAAAACGGGAAAAAATACAATATTTAAAATAAAGAACAAGTAAATTTAAATCAACAAACTGACCAGTATTTCAATGGGAATTATGGACCTGCTTTTGGTTAATGAGATGGTCAATGTCTAGTTCCATATTTGACACTGCTAGCCATAACAAGTGATGCAAGTGTTCATCAGTTAATCTAGATCTGGTTGGAGATTTCAGATGTTTCATTCTGGAAAAAGTCTATTCATAGACATAAGTTGCTGCCAAAGATGGTTGCCATTTTGAGTGCATGATGGCAGAAATTTTCGTCCTTTATTGTTTGCTAAGGAGGCCTAATTTTACTTCAAATGCTTTCACATGTAATTGCATATCACAGATGAGCTTCCCTTTTCCTTGAAGTTGCACATAGAAACTGTTGAGTTGTTCTGTTACATGTCAGAAAGGTGAGGTACCATTTCCATTCTGCATCATTGAGTTCTGGTACTTCTTTATTTTTTGAAAGCATTAAAGCTGTAATCTGTGGAAGTAAGTCATAGAAATGTCTCAAAACTCTCCCTCAACTCAGCCAATGGACTTCTGTGTGGTACAGAACATCTTCATAGACAACATTACCTCAGATAGAAATTCCTGAAATTGTCTGTGGTTTAGTGCATTAGTTCTAATGATATTAACACAAGATACCACAATTTTCATAAGAGTCCCACTTCAGTGATTTACTACATAGCAGTGCTTGTTGGTGAATGAGGCAGTGTATGGCTATTGGATGAGAATGGTTATGTCTTGGTTAATGTGAGCAATTACTCCTTTCTTAGACCCCACCATGCTAGGCGCACCATCGGTTGTCACACTGACTAATTTAGCCCAGTCCAGCTCCAAATCCTTCATAGTTTGGGAAAGCTTTTCATAGATATCCTCTCCTGTAGTTGTTCCTTTGATGCTTTGCAGTGCAGCAAGCTCTTCTGTGATTTCAAAATTGTCATTTGTCCCATGAATAAAAATTAGAAGTTGTGCAGAATCACTATCATCATTGCTCTTGTTTTGTTGAGTGCCAAGGAAAAATAGGAAAGTTTTCTTGCAGAGTTTTGCAAATGCTGATGCAAATTGTCTCCCATTTCTTCAATCCTTCGTGCAATTGTAGTTTCTGAAAGAGTAACTGTACTAAATAAGTCTGCCTTTTTTTGCACACATCTCTTTGGCAACAGAAAGAAGGCACTCTTTAACAAATTCTCCCTCCATGAATGGTCTGCCAGTGCACACTATTAGCTTAGCAACTTGAAAACTTGCTTGGAGTGATGAAATATTTAGCTGGTTCTACTTCACAAAAGTATTTTGCTGAGTTGTCAATGTATTTTTCAGTTTTAATATTTTATCTTTTCTCACTTCTCCAACCAAACATATTTATTTTTATGTTGAGTTTGATAGTGTCGACGCAAATTGTATTCTTTGAACACAGACACTATATTCTGGCATATCAAACACACATCTCTTTCCTTGTATTGCATGCAGAAGTAATCACAAGTCCATTGTTATTTGAATATCCTACACTCCAAGTTAATTTTTCTCTTTCTTGATGTCATTGCTTCTTAGGGATTCCAAACTGCTATTAGTGTCCATCAGTGCAGCCTTCCCAGTCCACATCATTTCAGCCTCACCAGTGGCCATATTGGTGGAACTCCACTTTTACCTCAGGCTCACACTGGTGTGGTGCAGGAACTGATATGATTACAGAGTTGGTTCCTTCACCTCCTTTCCAGTTCACACTACTCTGTGAGAACTGCGCTGCGATCTGTAAACTCACACAAGAATCTAAAACCCATGCAATCAGATTCCACAGCAGAAAAAAAGAAGGCACGGCACTAGTGTGTGTCCTCTTGAGGTCCATATTTATGTATCTGTAATTGTAGACAGTAATATGAAAAATACATGCCTCACTTCCCCCACATAGTACAGTTGTCCCCATATTCCCCCACATGCACAACATAATGGCCCCTAAATATTGTGCATCTGGGGGAGTATGGGGACCATTGTACTATCATGTTTCCCTGAAAATAAGACACTGTCTTATATTCATTTGACCTCCACAAAACAGAGGGTATCTTATAAAACACCTAGCAGCAGTGGTGGGCTTCTCACAGTAGAGGCCCACCACTGATGTCACAGGCCAGATCACAGCTATCTGATGCCTGTATACAGTACTGGAGGTGGTGCTGGGTCTGTGACACTGTATACTGCTGTCTGGGATAGTGGAGGCTGCAGCGCTGGCTGTGATGAGCCTCTCACACCTTGCACAGGCTCATCACTGCCACCATTATACCAGGCAGCAGCATACACAGTGCAGAATCCCCTTCCCTAGATCACCACTCACCATACTGACTTTCTTTCACTGTGCAGCCACATAATCCTTTGCATGGCGCCTTGTTCTTGTTCAGTTACTCTCAGATCAAGGCGCCACAGAAAGGATTATATCACCGGAAGTAGTGCTGTATGTGAGTGATGCCGCGGTTTGCGGTGCCGCCACATACAGTACTCCAGGAGCACAGGATGAGAATGCATCCTGTGCTCCTCTCCCTGACCACTAATGAAAGAGGTACCCCTTCTGGAAGTGTGGTGGGGGCCAGATAAGTGACCTCAGGCGGCCACATGTGGCTCGCAGGCCATTGTTTGGGAACCCCTGCTTTAGAAGTTATCTACAATACCATTTGCCAGAAACAGGGAATCTCCTCTACAATAGCTGCCCCTCTTTCACCAAAGTGGTACATTGGAATACCATCAACAATGGGATACTCCCAACTGCAGTTTGAAACTCTAATAGTTAGAGAATTCTTTATTATGAGGAAAAAATCTACCTCCCTAAGATTTTATGCCTTATTCTTAGGAATCCTTTATAGATCCACTTCAAATAAATATAATCTATGCCTCCATCTTTCAGTCTTTGGTGCATATGGAAATGTTTTAAGTTGTGCCAGACTCTTTGTGTCCCCATAGACAATAGCATGCCAGAAACTTCTGTACTCTACTTTTTTCTCACAGTCATATCATGTTCATTGCTTCCGTGACACTCTATCCATCTCATCTTCTGCTGTCCCCTTCTCTTTTTGCCTTCAATTATTTTAACACCAAAGTCTTTTCTAATGAGTTATCTTCTTATAATGTAGCCAAAGTATTTCAACCTCATCTTTTGATCTTCCAATAAATAGTCTGAATTAATTTCTTTAAGTATTTAAGTACTGACTGATTTGATACCCTTGCTGTCCAAGGTACTCTCCCATGTCTTCTCCAGAACGACATCTTGAAAGTGTTGATTTTACAGCACTTAGCTTTGCTTATATAACAACTCTCAACATTGTACATTTTGCTATTGGAAAAACCATAGCTTTGGCAATATGGACCTTTGTCAATAAGATTATGTCTGCTTTTTTGTAATGTTATTCAGATATGTCAAGCTTTCCTTCCAGAGAGTGTATTTTAATTCAATGGCTATAGTCACTATAGCTACTATATTGATCTCTGAGCCAAAGAATATGAAATTTGACACAGCTACCATTTCTTCTCCCTTTATTTGCCAGGAAGTGATGGGAATTGCCAAGATCTTAATTTTTTTTTGGATGTTAAGCTTCAAGCAAACTTTTACACTCTCTTCTTTCACCCTTTTCATGAAGCTTCACTTTTGGTCATCAAAGTGGTTTCATTTATAATTCTGAGAATGTTGATATTTTTCCTGGAAGTCTAGCTTTTGATTTGATTATCCTGGCATTTTGCTTGGTGTACTCTGCATTTAAATTAAGTAAATAAAATTCCAATATACACTTTGTCATACTGATTTTCTAATATAAAACCTTTCAGGTGTCCCATGTTTGGTTCTAACTTTTTTTCCCAGACCCACACACAACTAAGATGATCTGGCACTCCCATGATTTTAAGGATTGGGCACATTTTGTTGTGAAACACACAGTCAGACAGAAATGTTTTTGTTTATATATATCTAAATACACATATGCCTTTGGGGAACAGTGAAATTAAATAACATACAAAAATGCATGAAATTTTTGTTTCTTGATATGTTAACAAAGACAAGGTTAAGTGCTTAAAGAAAAAAATATGACTGACTATGCCAATTAATATATAATACTCATCCCAGAACAGGGTGGGAGGATCTTGTTTTTTTTTCCACCAAACTTACCAAGATTTAGCCCATTTTCACAGTTGATCTTTGTTTATTTTACTTTAATTTTGATAGAGTTCAGTACTGTTAGGTTCTTTTCCCACACTCTCCTTGGGGGATAAACATATGAGGAGTATAACACAGAGGTCTAGAGAAAGGTAATTAAGAATGTTTGCTGTAACAAAGGTGACTCTAATTGCTTTACCTTAAGCAAAATTCCAGGTTTCTCAAGTGATTAATACAGAGAGAAAAGAAACATTCCAATAGAAACTTTAGAGCTTTTATAGTTTTATAGAAACCATTCTTTGAGGAAAACCATTTTGAAAAATGCATGTGTACACACATAAAAGACATCATATATATGTATATAATATATACATATAAATAATAGGAGACCTCATGATCTTGCCATCATTTTTATTCCCCCAAAAGTTGATAACAACTAGGATTTCCATAGCTGTATGCCAATATCTGTGCTAAGCACTTTATAAATATTATCTCATTTGATCCTTATAGCAACATTGAGAGACAGGTGTTATTATTGTTTCATTTTTACAAATGAGGAAACTGAGGAAAACAGAGGTTAAGGGACTTGCTCAGAGTCACACATCTAGTAAGTGCCTGATACTAGATATGAATTCAAGTCTTCAACACCAGTACTTTGTCCCCTCTGCCACCATAACCAATATTTTAATTAAGCAGGGATGAAATGGATTTTTAGGTAGAGATGACTGCATTGTAGCAGAAGAACACATAGAGAAAATATCTATGATATAAAAGCCTTATGGTCTGATTTCAGCCTCATGAGCTTTTCCAAGTATTTAACTTCTCTGAACATTAGTATTTATCTTATATTTAATAAAAAAATAATACCCATCTATGTTGTGAAAACCAATAAGATGATTTTCATGAGACCAGTTAAAAACAGGGTGAATTGCAAACCTTAATCCTATTCTTTGTCCTCATTGTGATCTCCATTCCTTCAATCCCTAGTTCTTTCTTAGGTCATCACCCTTGCATTGGCTACAATATTCTCCATTGGTTCACTAATATAGCTCGTCACTGTTCCAGAATCGCTTGGTAAATTTCCAGTCAAACTTATCCAAACTTTAAGGGTGACTGTGATTCATTTACTTTAGACCTATTTTTATGTTGCTGAATGCAGCTGGGAGAAGTCGTGAAGCCATGCTAAGCGAATGTAATACAAATTTCTGTATAATTTCAACTGAGTCCTTGGTGAATCAAAGCATTCCTTTTACTTCTCCCTAACTGATTTATGTTCTCACTCTCCAAAGGAACTTATTCATACCTTTTTTTTTGTCCCTGTACAGCCTCCTATGTTTTCACCTTCTTTCCCTTTCCAGCTAATGATCTCATCTCATATTTTATTCCCTTGTCCCTGCTGGAATGAGGCCGTTTACCAAGAGTTTTCCCTTCTCCTTTTCTTCTCATCATCTCACATCACTTGAACATCTTTTCCCACTGCCTTCCCTTTTAACCCAGGCATAGATGAAAAGATGTGTCTTTTCCTTGCAATGGTCAATCATTCAATGTAAATCTTTGATCCCATCCTCTTTTTTCATCTTCAGCATATTACTCTCTCATCTTCACATTGCTCTCTCCTTGTATATTGACTCCTTCCATGTTGCCTCCCTAACATTAAAAACATTTAAAAAATCTGATAGGTATTATGCTATATTTTTCCTCTTTTTCTTGGCTAACCTCCTTGAAAAAGCCATTTGTTCTCAGTTTTTTTCTTTTTTACTTCTCATTAATTATTTAGCCTTTTGACTTCATCATCCAACTGAGACTACTCAACAAAAATGACCAGTGATCTCTTAATTATATAATCTAATGACTTTTTTTTTCAATTCTTATATGCCCCATAGCACTAATGACTATTGATCACTATCTCATGTATACTCTTCTGCTTAGGTTTTTATTTAGATACTGTTCTGCTTCCTCCTATTTGTCTGACTGTTCTTAGTTTCATTTGCTAATGTCCCCTAATAATGGGTAATTCTCAAGGTTCTATGTGTTCGGCCTTCTTTTTCCATTCTTTACAATCTTACTTGTTGATCTCATTAGTGCTAAGGGATTCAACTATTATCTCTATGCATATTAATTCCCAGATCTACATAGTCATCCCTAGATTCTCTTTTGAGTTTCACTCTAAACTTTTTCAACTTTCTTTTGGACCTTTTAAACTGAATATCCTGTGGTTATCTCAAACTCAACATGTCCAAAGCAGAACTCATTATCATTCCCCTCAATTCTTTCCTCTCCCAAACTTCTCTGTTTCTGAGGAAGACATCCTAGCCTGTGCGCATTCTCCTGGGCTTACAATCTTAGTATAATCCTTGACTATTCTCTCAAATATCTCACATATCCAACTCTTCTTATTTCACAATGTTTCTCATATATTCTCCCTTTTGTCCACTTCACAGTTATAACCCTAGTTCAGGATTATGTAATCTCTCACTTATACTTTTTCAATAGTCTTTTAAAAAAAATCCTGCCCTTCTGCCTTAGAATCAACACTAAATGTCATTTTCAAGGTAAAAGAATAATAAAGTCTAGGCAACTGGGGTTAAGTGACTTGCTCAGTATCACATTGTTAGGAAATGTCTGAGACCAAATTTGAACCCAAGGCCCCCATTCTCAGGTCTGGCTCTCTATCTACTGAGGTTCCTCGATCCACTAGCTTCCCTCTTTCAAAAGTTGTTTAATTGTTCTACCTGCCTCAAGTCTCTTCCCATTAGCATCCATCCTCCATTTCACTGCCAAAGAGATTTTCTAAAGCATAGTTCTGTTCATGTTATCCCCTCAATAAACTACTAGATCCCTATTATTTCCAAGATCAAATATAAAATTGCTTATTTGTCATTTAACTCTCTTCACAACTTAGCTCCCTTACTGTGTTTTAGTCTTCTAAAAAGTTTCTCCAGTCCATCAAATCTATAACCCAGTGGCACTGGTCTACTTATGCTCAATGCATAATATTCTGTCTCTTCTCCCTCCCTTTGCATCAGCTACCCTACATGCCTGGAATTCTTTACCCCCTCATCTCCAACTATTAGTTTTTCTGTTCCCATTTGAGATTTTGTTTAGATCTCACCTTCTACAGGAGATCTTCCTGGGATCCTTAAGTACTGATGCTTTAACTCCTCTGACTACTATTGATCTATACTCTATATATCTGTATATATCCATGAGATCCACTGAAAAAGGAAATAGTAAACTGCTCCAGTATTCTTGAAGAGTCTGACATGACTGAACAACAACAAGAAATATGTCTTGTATATTTACAGTCATTTGGATGTCATCTTCTCTATTAGAATATGAACTTACTGGGAGGGGAAACTGTAATTATATCCTGAGTGCCTGACACATGGTGAGTATTTAATAAAAGCATGACTGACTACCAAACTCTAAAAGAAATAACATTATTCCCTTTAGATTGACTAAAAATCTGTCTTAAGGTTTTCAGTGACAAAGTAGGGCAGCATAAGCAGATTGGTCTTTACATAGCTTGCAGTGCTAGGAATTCCCCATTGAATTGATATTGCTTAATTTATTCTGACTTTGTATTAGTATTTATTTCATTATCAGTTATTCATAATCTAAGGATCATTGCAGTTCATGGTATGTCAACTGATTTGGGGGAGAAAGAAATCCCCATATCTCTGTCTTTCCTCTGCCCCCTTCCCCAATTCCAAATGAATACAATTATGATGTGGATATGCATGGGTTTTGCTGGGTTTCTAGCTGAGCACTGACCCAAATGCATGTTAGAAAAGCATGATTCTGGGCACTCCAAAAAATAAAAAGAAAAAAGCTTTAATTACATGCATTGACTGCACAAGAAGGGATAGGAATAATTTTCCACAAAGTCCTTCATTAATTAATCACCCTCTAGTCTAATTCTTACAATTAAAATGCTGTAAACTGGGATCTTGGGGAATTTCAAAACAAACAGAAAACAGCTCCAGTTAGAGAGACTGAACCAATTTCCTCCTTACTCAGTTTCTTACATTTCTTTTTTAGAAATGCTGAAAATGAGCTTTTTAGTATGGATCCTTTCACTCATCTTGCTATCTTTGCTAATTCACAAATTCTTTTCACAGAGAAGCCAAAGATATGGTTTTCCAAGGGAAAAAAGGAAGTGAGACTAAGTAGGAGTTGGCTGAAGAACCATCAGTAGGCATCCAAAGCAGGAAAGTGTGTATTCAGGAAGACTGGTCAAAGGCAGTAGAGCAGCTCAAGCACCATGAATCAGGCAAAGGGGACTGGAAAGAGATTAGCTAAGCAATGCTGGTCTGTGGCAAGTGCCATGACTTCCATGAAAGAATGGGGAGAATACTTATAAACAGATACTTCTTCAGGATTATAGGGATCTTCAAGGATACTTCAGGACTAGGCATGGAGATTCACAGACAGGTGTTAAGCATGGTTTATCTTTATGCATCACTGGTTCTAAAATCTCAAGGGTAGCCATTCTCTGCACAGTGCAGACAGAGGAGAACAACCAGAACTATGTGTTTAAGAATGAAATGTGGTTGAAACCTCAGTCCCTCAGAAAGTTCCTTTATACACTAATAATTAAAAACCCACAGATGTTATTCCAAATGTAGTTGTAAGAAGTGTTTAAAAGTGAATTTAAAATAATGGCATTGTGCTTCACAAGGACCTGCTGTTATACATGTGGTTAAAAGTGGAATAGTGAGTGAGTTGGAAAAGATTGGATTCTAAAAAGAGACACAGTCATCACCTGAATCTGTGAATCTAGCAAAAGAGAATCAAAACTCCTAATCTACATATGTCTATTTGGAAAGCTTCCCAATATTCACAGTATCATAAATTCAAAGCTGGAAGTGACTTTAGTGATTGAATCCTCTCTTTTCACTGATGAGGGAATCAAGGTCTAGGGAAGTTAAGTGATTTACCCAAGGTCAAACGGTCTGTGGCAGAGCTAGAATTGTAACCTACATCCTCAGTCTCCAAATAACATATCCTTTCCATTGCATCAGACTACCTTTCCAAGATTGGGTCTAACTTGTGCTTGAACAGAAATCTCTAAATGGTACCTGATCTCTTTATGTGGAGAGAAATCATGAAATCAAATCTTTCCTTTTGGTATATAGCAAAGCTTGAAACACATAGAAAGGTCAGCACCAGATAAAAAGCCGTCCTATTAGATTTGAACCTCAGCTGCTTTGGGCCCTCGAGTGGCTCAGAATTTAGAAGTGGGATGCCTCATTTCCACAAGCCATGGACGGGTTTGCCTTCTTCACCAATTAGAGCAAACTTAGCCAACTCCGCATAAAAATAATGATGAAAAGTGCCATCTGGGGTCATTTAGAACACAGTAAGAGTTTCAAGGATGTGTTTGCAGAAGAATGAATGCAAGCCATCCATTTGGGCATCACTAACGCTTCCTCTGTCTGAACATACACATTACAGAGAGCCCTCCTACATCTTTGTGTTCAGAGTAGACACCACTTTGTTCTGCCTTCTCTGCAGGAAGGTGCTTTCCTTTTCCTCAAGTTGAAATCTCTACAAAGAGAACCTCAGGAAAGTGGGGGCAATCAGCTCAGCATGGAAGAGATAACTGTTTACAAATCTGATACAATAAAATCCTATTAAAATTTTTTTGAAAGCCTGACAAGCAAACCTATTTGCATCAGTTTCTTATGAATACTATCTGATATTCTACAAATTGAAGAGTAAAATAGTGGAGGTAACTTTATGCTAATGACCTAGGTATTTCCTATCAGGCGCAGAGGCAGTCATGCACACCGCTGTTTTAAATAAAGCATTTACTCTCAGAAAAATTGCCAGCTAATGTACTAAAAGCCTCAGGGCACGGGTCAACCTCCTTTGTGAGGTGCCATGACATAACGCAGTTGGTGCCCAGCAAACGATAAATGATAATAGAACATTCTACCTGAGCAGCTTTGAGAGACACTAACACTAACACACTAATCACTCATTTTTCTTCCCATCTCTGACGTGTCTGCTTTAATTTTGAGACATTCTTTCATCTGTTGCTTGCTTTCATTTCCAGTGCAGTGATGCTATGGGGGGAGGTGGAGGGCATTCCTAGCCTTCTCCTAGTCAAAGTGTTTACTTTAACCACTCAGCTTTCTTTCTTTCTTTAATTAGTTTCTCTGCTGAGTTCTTCATACTGTGCTGAGACCCTGTTTGTGATGTTTTGCTAATGAATTTCAGTGCTGTGATCCCCTTGATCTCAACTGACTCACAAGTTGCTGCTGCTAATTCATGGGCAAAGGGAATATGTGGATGATGCCCAACATCCTTCTGCCCATTTTCTTGGGGGAGTGGTCGTGACAATATCTTTTTGTCAAAAGTGTCTCCAGTGAGTTAATGTGGTTTACAATATGTAGAAAATCATGGACTGCCCCCACCATGTGATTCAAACAGAATTCTATTAACAGCAAAACAAAACAAAAGACAGTAAAGAGTAAGCTCATTACTTTGTCCCAGATCTTGCCTCTCCACATCAAATTCAGTATAGGATGTAGGGAACTCTCTGTGGAAACTTCCTTTTCTGAAGGAAGATCTGAAGTTTTTCCGAATTTTAGAATCTTAAGAAAGTTGGATGAGGCAATGTAAGGTTAAAGGACTTGTCCAGGGTCATACAGTTAGTATATGTCAGAACTTGAATCAGGTCTTTCTGGCTCTGATAAGTTCTTTCTGTTCATTATTTCATGATGCCTTTGATGTGTCTTCATTTGGAGTTTTAAGAAAAACCGTGTGTGTGTGTGTGTGTGTGTGTGTGTGTGTGTGTGTGTGTGTGTATCTGTGTCTGTGTGCAGGGGCTGGAGGGGAATTAAGTGGGTTAGAAGGGGGTAGAACAGAATATCTAGATAAGGGATGCTACAGTGAAAGGACCCTGGGGTTGGCAGCTGCATTAAATAGCAACAGAAGTCAGTGGCAGAATTTGAGACAAAAGACAGGGACAATGATCACAAATTGGAAGAAGTGTGAGGAAAAGGGACACCTAGTATCTGTGCAATGATTTGATACTAGTAATGTGAGGCACATAGCTAGACTTCATCTATTAAATATCTGTCTAATTCATATTAGAGTGTTTGGCATAAACAATATTAAAATAACATATAGGCTCTCCTCAACTTCTGCATAGGCTATGTTTCCAAAATTCTTTTATTGATCTATTGCTCTGAAATCAGAATCCATTCCTATAGGAACAAAGATTATGAGGTTAGTTTACAAAAGCTAAGTTAATCTACAATAATATAAATTAACTACAGAGTCAATAAGGCAAAGGGCAATGGTACAAGGGATAGACACCAGGTCTGCAGTCAGAAAGACCTGAATTCAATCAGATACTTACTGGCTGTATGAGTAAGTCTGGTCAAATCATTTAACTCTATCTCAGTTTCCTTATATGTAAAATGAGCTGGAGAAGGAAATGGCAAACCATTCCAGTCTCTTTGCCAAGAAAACACCAAATGGGGTCACAAAGAGTCAGACAAAACTGAATAACAATACTAAAAAGAATCACCCTTTTTCATATCTTTTTATTTCTTCTTTAGAACAACATTTTGAGGTCCAGCCCTGGCATGTAGGAAGCAAAATATGGCCCAAATCAAGAAACCAGATGATAAGAATCTCCACAACATAGTTATGGAAATTCATAATGCAGAGCAGATGTATACAGAGATCCTCAAAGGCAGTAGATGTGGGAAGACATCAGTAGATGTCCTTAACATCAGCAAGGAGGCATTGAGGATCAATGGGACCTTATCTTAACTGGGGAATAAAGAGGTGACTAGCAGAAGTTTAGTGAAGAATTAGAGGATTCAGAGGTGAAGGAAATTTTATAGATTATTTCATTTTCCTTTGCTCACATTTTATTGGTGAGGAAAATGAACCCTATAAAGGTTAAATAACTTACTTCTATGTGAATAGATGATTTGTTTTCAACTCAAGTATAGAACTTAACATTTATCCCTACTGTGTTTCATCCTATTAGGCTTAGCCAATACATTGCTTTAGCTTGTCAAGATCTTCTGGGGTCTCCTTCCCAGTCTTATGACTTCTATACCTTTAGTTAAGGCATTGATAAATGTGTTGCTTGAAAGAGGGCAAAGGACAGAAGTCTGCTATAGATCATCCTTCAGGCTGGCATCACCTACTCTGATGAATGCTGTTATAGTACTCACTGGCATCATTCTTGAAAGGCCAATGGTTGCATGGGAGGTAAAGGCTAAGAAGGTTTCTTTGCCAATCAGTTGGGTAAATTCAGTCACTTTTTTGAGCTCTCCTGAAGTCCTATCTCCTGTAAGATTCAGTGACTCATGTGCATGTGGTTCTATAGAGAGTTTGTCAATACTCTAGTATAGAATTTTAACCAAAGTTTTCTGCTTGCTTTTAAAGTTTATTGAAAATTGGTCTCTAATAACTACTTGTTCTGTTTATAACTGAACAGACACTCTTGACTGCATCTAACCTATTTAATTAGAGCTTTCACTACAAAGTTCTCTTGGGTTACTTTGAATGGAAAGGAGCCAATTGAAATCATGAAAACATCTACCCTGTTCTTTGTAAAGTGGGAGAAATTCCCAAGAGAAGATTCAAAAACAGTATTCTTCCAAGATCCTTCCTTTCCTTTATTCCTTCCTTTCCCCTTATTCATTCCTCTTCTCCTTCCCTTTTCTTCCCTTTCCTATTATATCTCATGGCAGCAGCTCTGAATGCAACTCAAAAATGGTTAAAATAATCTGGAAGTACTGACAAAGGAATAAACAAAGTCATTAGTTCCTCTTTCTAAAAAGAGAAACTTTTTTTTTTTACCAAAGAAGTGGAAAGATATTTTAATTGAAAGACTGAATTGTAAGACTTACAGTGTTCAGTTCAAGAGTCATTAACTGAATGCCAACTGTTTTCAAGGGAGTTTGCTCTATTTTTGAGAGGGAGGTAGAATAGGTAGAAAGAAGTAGAGTCAGGATTTCAAACCCATTCTTCTAATTGCAAATGCCTTTGTAGTCAAAGAGTTTATAGAGTAGGAGGGCTAACAACATAAGTATACAAATAACCCTGGAATCATCCTTCACTCTTCCCTCTGCCTCAGCCCCATGACCAATCATTAGGAAATCTTATCAATATTGCCATCATCAGATCTCTCCTATAGATCCTCTTATTTTTCCTTCCTCAGCCTCTACCTGAAGTAAGCTCACCTGTTTGGTCTATTGTAACAGTTTCTACCTTTTTCTTGCCTTCATAATCCATTTTTTTTTAACTCTCACCTTCTATCTTAGAATCAATACTGCGTATTGGTTTCAGGGCAGAAGAGTGATAAGGTCTAGGCAATGGGGGTCAAGTGACTTGCCCAGGGTCACACAGCTGGGAAGTGTCTAAGTCCTGATTTGAACCTGGATCCCACACAAACTTGCTGGGGAGAGATTTACTATGCAAATTACAAACCACAATAATGTGCGCCCCAGATAGCTCTATGTCCTTAGAAGTGCCCAAGGAATCCTTAAATTTACTCTCTGTACTTCTCTCAGAGATCCAGGAGGCAAAAGAGCCTCCCACCTTTGAAATACCTACAGATATACTGGAGTCTCTTTGGGCCACATCTTCTACAGATGTAGGCTTACTTAAATCAGCTGATCCTGTGCAAAGAAAAACTAAATCCAGCCCATCTCCTTCCATTTCTCAGTATCCTCTCTCAGAGGAGGCAACAGAGGACATTACCCCAATATTAAACTCATTAATTGACCAGGGAATAATAATCCCTTGTAAATCTGAATACATGCCCATCCTGCCCATTAAAAAACCAAAAAGGGGGCCCAATGGCAAGCACCTCTAGATTTGTACAGGATTTGAGGGCTGTGAATAATCATGTTATAAATAAACACTCTATAGTTTCCAACATCAATACTGTTATTTCCTCTATTCCTAGTAAAGCTACATACTTTACAGTAGTGGACTTGTGCTCAGCCTTCTTTTCCATACCCATATATGAGAACTCCAGGCATATTTTTGCTTTCACCTGGAAAGGCTCCCAATATTCCTGGAGTTGCCTGCCCCAGGGTTATGTAGAAAGATCGAGCTTATTTGCACAAATTTTGAGCCATGATACAGATAATATAAAATTTAAAAACAGCAAATTAATAAAATACATAAATGATCTACTCTTGGCTCCCACAGATACAGAAGTGTGTCAGGAAGATAGTAAACACCTTCTTTTGGAATTGTACAAAAGAAGGCATAAGATCTCGAAGGATAAAGTTCAGTGGTGTCTCCTCAAAGTAGAATATTTGGGGTTCATTCTGACACCTGGTACCTGTTATATTTCTCCCAAGGAAATTGAAAATTTTCAAAAATTGAGTCCTCCTATCACCAAGAAACAGTTAAGAGCATTTCTGGGAGCAACAGTGTTTTGCAGACAATGGATTCCTTGCTATGGGGAAATTACCAAGCCCCTTATAGCACTAACAAGAGATTCAGTCCCTGAACCACTTAAACTAGAGCCAGAACACCTGTCAGCTCTGTCAGATCTAAAACAGGCTATCCTGTCTGCCCCCGCTCTAGGCATCCCAGATTATAACAAGCCATTTACTTTGTATGTACATGAGCGAAGAGGGGTGGATTCAGTTGTTTTAACTCAGACTTTGGGGCCTTCTCAGCACCCAATTGCTTATTATTCTGCTCAATTGGACCAAATAGCATCAGGAGCACCACCATGTCTTAGAGGAGTAGCTGCTACAGCCTTACTAGTGACAAAAACTGTTGATCTAGTATTGGGATGCCCATTAACAATTATGTGCCCACATGAGGTAGAAGCATTGTTGCTAAGACATAGAACACAGGCATTTTCTGATCAGCGAATTACAAGGTATGAAATAAACTTGTTAAATAGTGAAAACATTAGCTTGAAACACTATACAACTCTTAACCCTGCCACCTTGCTTACAGATTTACCAACTTCAGGAGAACCATTACACAGTTGTGAAACACTAGTGTCCATGGCAGAAAAGCCTCGAGATGATCTCTTGGACACTCCCTTAGACAATCCAGATTTGGTCTTATTTACTGATGCTTCTTCTTTTATGATAGATGGCATATGCTACACTGGAACTGGTGTAGTCACAGAATTTGCCACTGAGTGGTCAGCTTCACTACCTTCTAACATTAGCGCTCAAGGAGCAGAACTCATAGCTCTAAAACATGCCTGTATAATTGTCAAGGGTAAAAAGGCAACAATTTATACAGACTCTAGATATGCTTTTGGCATTTGTCAGTCAGTCGGGATGCTATGGCTCTAGAGAGGATTTTTAACCTCAGCTGGAAAATCCATAGCTAATGCAGAAATTATTAATGAAGTCCTTTCTGCTCTTCAGCTGCCTGAAGCCCTAGCTGTAGTTCATTGCTCTGCCCATACAGGTGGCTCTGACCTTGTCTCTAGGGGAAATGACTAAGCAGATACTGCTGCAAAGCTAGCAGCCATAGAAGGACCTGAATTAATTTTAACATTAACAACCACTGGTGACTTAAATTTATCACTTTCCTATAACAAAAAGGAAGTGGAAAAATGGAAACAAAAATTCAAAGCCAAACAGATCAATGGAGTATGGGTGTCATCTGAAGGAAAACCCCTGCTCCCTAGAAGTTTCTATCACCAAATTTGCCAATCTGTTCACTCAGCCTCTACCTGAAGTAAGCTCACCTGTTTGGTCTATTGTAACAGTTTCTACCTTTTTCTTGCCTTCACAATGCCTTTTCTTTTCTTTTTTTAACCCTCACCTTCCATCTTAGAATCAATACTGTGTATTGGTTCCAGGGCAAAATAGTGGTAAGGGCTAGGCAATGGGGGTCAAGTGACTTGCCCAGGGTCACACAGCTGGGAAGTGTCTAAGTTTGAACCTAGAACCTCCCATCTCTAGGCCTGGCTCTCAATCCACTGAGCTACCCAGCTGACCCCCTTCATAATCCATTTTCAAAATAGCTACTCAAATGAAATTCCTAAAACACACATATCCATACTACCTTCCTCCACCCCCAGAATTTTTTTGATTTCTTATTACATCTAGAATAAAGTTCTTGAATTGATACTTCAGTTCCCCTCCTCTCTGATCTCTCTTCTTCTTCCTCCTCTTCACCTGTTTCTCTCCATTCTCCCTTCTCCACCACAAAAACAAAATAAAACAAAAACAAAAATCAAAACAAAGATGAGAGACAGTTTCTTGCTTTTCTTTGTATTCCCAATACTTATTACAGTGCCTGATACATAGTAGGTGGTTACCAAATTGCTTAGGCAGCTAGTTTTTCACTGTACACAACATTCCGTCTCCTACTTTGGTGCCAAAGTGATATCCCATCTAGACCTCTTCTTTATTCCCACTTCTTTTTATTCCTAGTTTCCTTAAAGGTACAGAGCTACCTGAGTCATGACGCTTTTCCTGATTCCCTAGATGTTAGCATTTTCTCCCCTTGTATTTACTTATTGTATATAAAATATTACTTATTTGAGTGCACGTTGTGTTTCCCTGTCTCCTTCCAAATATAAACTCTTTGAAGGAATTCTTTTTTATGCCTTTTAATCCCTGTTGCCAATCAAGCTTCTTGGAAATGATAGATGCTTTAAAATGTTAGTTAAATAGAAATGAATTGACTATAATACAGAATATAGGGAGACATTTAAAAAAAGTAATTTGAGAACCCAAAGATGATAGCGCTTTTGGTGGTGATGGTGATGATGATGATGATGGTGATGATGATGATGATGATGATGATGTGTGTGTGTGTGTGTGTGTGTGTGTGTGTGTGTGTGTGTGTGTGTGTGTGTGTGTTGGTAGGGATGAAAAGAGGAACAAGGAAGGTTACTTGACAGAGTTCACTTTAAAGCTAGGTTTTAAAGGATGAAAAGGATTAGGGGAAGGTGTCAGTTATGTGGCCTTTTACTAGTAACAACTTAATCAACTGGGACTTTGTCTTTTTTTTCTCCTACAGATATTGTCCTCTATTTTTAAAAGAAATAATAACCATGTCTGTTAAGAAAAGAAATTGTAGTCCCCAAGCAAGGATAAGGGATATTGGTACATTGTGGAAAAAATAACCATCCCCCTGGCTTGGACTGGTGTCAGCTTTATAGATGTGGTATAAAACCTTTAAGAAAAAATATGAACCTCACAGCTTCTTTGATTATATGTTACTAATAGCATGGGAATAAAGCTGTATATGTTCACGAAACCCCTTCCATTCAATTTACAGGCTGTTATACATTTTACAAGAAACGAGTCTCTGGGTGAGCTCAGAAGCACTTTCCAAGCACATCAGACTTTATGGCCTTTAAGACTTTTGGCATGAAGGAGAGCCCAGTGAGGGCAGTAGAAAGATTTTAGTACACTGTTGCAGGGTCACAAGAAAGTGATAAAAGAACCTCAAACCACAGTACTAAAAAATGCCCTTGCCTGTTTTAAAACATCTCATGGGTCCTTTGTGTCCCTACTAGCAAGTTCACTAGTCTAGAAAACAGTTTTTTTAACTTTATGTGTTTTTTTCCCCCCTGTTAAAGCTCTGATATCAAAGATGGTGAACTATCTTTTCAAATCTATTAGAGGACAAGAATTTGAGCATCTTTTTGGGATGTAACCTTGGGATTCCCTTGTTTTCTTCTTCAACCAAAAACATTTTGTTGGTTCAGTGGTTCAGAGTAAGCATGGATACAGTTACAGGTCACAAACTCAACTTATCGCTATTACTTGCAGTTCTTATAATCTCTTCTGCTTGAAGAGAATTCTGAAAGACAATCTTAGAGATGTGATGGTACATTGTTAATGCCTTCTACTGGAGCTAAAGGCCTGAGTTTATTTTTTTTTTTCAATTTAATAAACCTAGGAAGAAAATAATGGCTATGTGGGTAAATATTCCCAAAACAAGGTAAAGAATTTAAAAAGGAATGAAAAAGGAATTGGTTCCAAGTTTATATGATTATAAAGTACACCAAAAAGAGGACACATTTCTTTACCAAAAACAGGTTTGCACCTTCTCTATGACTTAGAACCTTCAAGAGCTGCCTTGACCATTGAAAGCTTAAGTGATTTGCTCCTTCTGTCTTCTCTCTTTCTTCCAAAGTTGAGCACCACAAAAAGGTAGATGCTTTTGGGCAAAAATTGGTAAGAAAGGCAGAGGGAGACAGAGGAGAAATTTGGCAGAATTTAGTCCTGGGCTTAGTAACTAAGTTGTCTTATGTAAGCGCAAAGCCTAGGAGTGGGGATTTAGAGTCTACCAGACCATAAGCATTATAAAGATAAGGTCTTAGTACAATGGTACACATGGAAATATGTCATTGATTAACACAGGGTAATTTTTTTCATGCCTACCTATTTCCAATAGAAGTAAAATGGGATTTTACATAATTCTAGAATGCTAACATTTAGAAAGAGAAGAGATATTAGTTAATGGCAGAAACAGTTGCAAAAAGAAGAAATCCCTGCTTGTAGACAATATGGTCTTTTGCTTAGAAAAATCAAGGGGATCAACTACAAAAAAGTTTAATTGAAACAATGAATCAATTTGGTCAAGTAACAAGATATAAAATAAATCCACAAAAATTCTCAGCATTTCTACACAGCACAAAGACAAAGATGAAATGATAAAAAGGGAATTCCAATTAAATAAATATTTAAATGGATAAAATATCTGGCAGTTAATCTAAAAAGACTCAAGACACAGGCACACACAATTGTAAAAATTTCTAAAGAATTAGAGAAGGACTAATAATGAGGTATTCATTACTTATGGTTGGACCATGATGAAATAATAAAAATCATGTCACCGGCTAAATTAATTTAAAGCACTCTACCTACTAATCCTCTTTCAATAAAGTCGTGAATGTGTTAAAGTCGGAAAAGAAGTTATTGTGAAGAAAAAGGCCTGTATTCTCAAAAGAAATAAAGAAAAAAGTAGGAATGAAGGGAGAAATAACAGTTACAAACCTCCAATTATATTAAAAAAACAGTTATCATCCAAACTACTTTTATTGGTTAAAGAAAACATTGGGGACAACTGGGTGGCTCAGTGGATTGAGAGTAGGGTCTAGAGACAGGAGGTCCTAAATTCAAATCTAGCCTCAGACATTTCTTAGCTTTGTGATCCTGTGTAAGTCACTTAACCCTGATTGCCTAGCACTTAACATTCTTCTGCTTTGGAACCAATACAGAGTATTGATTCTAAGACAGAAGGTAAGGGTTAAAAAAAAGAAAAAATCAATGAAACACACTAGAAAATAATTGAACTCAGATGTCCAACATTCAATAAACTTAAGAATATATATACTAATTTGGAAAAGATTACCTATTGGACAAGAACTGCTAGAAAACTAGCAAGGAGACTATTGAAAGAAAAAGAAAGTTTATAGTAGCATCTTAAACCATATGCTATAATATGTTCCAAGTGAATGTGACCTAAATAAAAAAAATTCCTCTTAAAAATGAAGTGTTATGTACAGGGAGCATAATTCTTAACCAAACAAGGAAAAGAAGAGATCATAAAAGACAAAAAGTAAATAGTTTTTTGATGAAAAAATTGATTTGGTTAGGATAAAAAGGAAGCTATTGATCAGGTAAAATGCTTGTAGCTAATCTTAATGAAAAATATCTGGTATACAAAACACATAGAGAATTAATACAAATATAAAAGATCAAGAGTAATTTTTTAATAAGTCTGAATAACAAATGCAAATGATATCAATTGAGGTTTCACCTCATATCAAGAAAACTGGCAAAGATAAAAACAACTAATAGAACAGCTGTTGTACTAATATAATATTGTTAGAAGTATGAACTAGCCCAGAAATTCTGGAACATAATTTGGAATTATATGTGTTTCCCAAAAATGTAACTGTTGAATATGTGAAAGACATAAAAAGGTCCCATACAAACCAAAACTGTTATGCACTTGTTTTCTGTGGTAGCAAAGTAGGTGCCTAGTAATCGGGGAAAGGTTGAAGCCATGTAAATGAAAACATCTATAAAACAAAACTCAATTCTATGTTACTGTAATGTCAGTTATTTGCCCTGGAAAGAAATATAGGAAATAAACTACTTCTTTCCTTTTTTCTTTTATGAGGTGAGAGACTGCTGATATGGAATATTGTACATCACATCTGATGCAGTAATTATATCATTTGGTATTACTGAACTGGTTTAAAAAACTTTTAAAGGGAAGGATTTGAAGAAGAGAGAGGCAGGGATATGGGAGGCATATCTAAATGTGACTTTGCTAGGGGAAAAGGCAAGAAAAATGCTTTAAAATACTTTTGAAAAAGTAAGCTTAGGGACCTTTTTTGTTTGATGTGCCAAGCCCTAAGAAATTAGAGCTTTATTGCTTGGGGTAGGACATCAATGTTAAGTGAGATATTGGTTATTCCTTACAAGGGTGAAGTAAGTGAGAGTGAAGTCAATGATCTAAGCTCAATAGAAGGATTTATCTTTATTGCAGTACATAAAGATAATAATAATTTAATTTTTTTAAAAATTTATTTATTTAATTAGTTAATTTAGAATATTTTTTCCTTGGTTACATGATTTGTGTTCTTTCCCTCCCTTCTTCCCACCCCCTCTCATAGTGAACAAGCAATTCCACATGTGTCATTGATCAAAATAGTTTACCTTTCTAAAGTGCTTTGTCGTTTAAAACGTTTTCTTCATTTTCACTCTGGGAAAAGGCAGTATGAGAAGTTTTATCTTATTTTAGCATATGGGGAAACTGAATTACAGGCAGCTACATATTGTATATGAGTCAGAATTCAAACCCAATGCTTCTGTCTCCAAATCCAACACCAGTATACCATACTGGTTATTCCCATGCCTTCAACTTCAGTTTATATATGACTAATGAACCCAGAGGTGATTTGAGCATTGACCAGGTTTGAGACTTTGAAGAAGTCCCATTTTCTGATAATTGCATTCAGATTTAATTCTACAAATATTCTATAAGCACAAAGTTACTAAACTGCCATATCTAGAAAGGAAGTCTCAGACTCCACAATAATTTTTATTTATGTCATATAGAAAGCTACAGATATCACAAAGCAACAAGTTTTACTGGGTCAATAATGAAGTGTGAACTAAGTCATGACTACAGGAGTGGTTTAAGATTCCATTCCAGTTCAAAGATTCTATGTGTATGATTCTAGAACCCAAGCTAAGAACTTACAGGTAGGATCTTTAACCAGTCCAGGGCAGTGAATATACTTCATAATAGTGATTAGATCAGTAGACAGTAACCTACAAGTAAGTAACAATGGTCACTGGACTATCAGTCCTGATGAGTCCTATCAACTTTGCCTTTTTGGTTATTAATAAAGCTTTCTTTTTGGTAAATTATGTCCAACACTTGTATGTGGAAGGATGCTAAGATACTGGAAGGTCTAGTAAACAATTAATATACAAGTTCATTTCTTTTTTTTTCTTCTAAGTTTATTTCAAGATGTCTGGTTTGAGATTGCTACAATCCTTGTAATGATATAAATGTATATTTACTTCTTGAGAAATTTTGCCCTTCAAGAGATATAGTTTGTGAGAGTATAAATATACATGTCCACAATATTACCATTTGAGAAATTTTTCATTTGACTAGGATCTTTCTGTATAGGAAATTTGTTCCTTCCTTCTTTGTAGATACAGAGTTGAAATTCATATGTAGAATTTCAAGGGGCAAATTATAAGTATGTTTATCAAAGGGGCTTTGATTTCTCACTTGAGAGAGCAACCCAAGGCCATCCCCTAGCAGTGACCAAGAAATTTAAAGAAAAAAAACTCACTAAAATACTCATGCCTAAACTAATTGACTAATATCAGCTATATTGATGTGATTTTGGATTCTTGTTCACTTTTGCTTTCATTCTTAAAAGCAGCTAGAAATTCCCCCTGTCTTTCCCTAATTACAACCACAGATAAGGTCCACTTGGTCCCAAATGGCTCCACAGTCCCTGGAATCATAAATATCATCTTTCTGAACTCCCAAGTTGAATCTTGAATAATTTATGTAGGGTATTCCAATCCTTTGGCTCTCATTCTCCTCCACCTTTTACAGAGCTCAAAAGGAAAATTAGGGTGTGGAACTGAATGTTTTCTGAGATTCCTCTGGATCTAGATCTCATGCTACAAATATCTCAAGGCACAGATCTAGAAGTGAAGATAACAAGCATTTATTAATTACCAACTTTTTGCCACACACTGGGCTAGTAATGATTCTTTATGGGGATAAAATAAGATAGTTATATAGTGTTTGAAAAACTCAAAAAAATAGATATGTTAGCTTTCATTATTTATTATTATTATTATTTATTATTGAACCTGAGTAACAACGGTAACTGCTTCTAAAAAACTGAAAAAAAAATATGATCTTTCTTAGATGCTTCTGGTAGGTAATTAGCATAAATTCAACAAAGTATTCCATCATTTGATAGAATTTGCCCCAGCCTGAAGGCAGAGTTAATTTAGGTCCTGGTTTTCCCACAAAGCACAAACTACACTTTATTGACAGAATTTCTCTACCAAAACATAAGTGTTTACTTGGTTAAAAAAAGATAAAGCACAATTTTCCATCAATTGAAGCACATGGGAAAGATATTAAATAATAAAATCTATAATGTGTGTGAGTGCTAGAAACTGATGGATGCCATAAAAACACTGAAGGGCAGCTTTGAAAGCAGCTGAGTCATTTGGCTGCTTTTCTCTTCCTAACAAGTGTCTCCTTAAAAATGACAAAAAAAAATTGTCATTTTCTCCTCTTTAAATGAGGCTAAATTGCATGCAACAGATGAGCCTTTATAAATACATGAGCCAAAAGATGAACAATACATAAGACACTCTTACTAGCATGCAATATTTTCTTTTATGAGGGAAGAAATAAGGAGGCCCACCAAATTTAGTCAAGATTTATGATGGAAAAGATTTTTTTTTCACTTAACTCCTTCCCATGTCTCTCTGAGAATAATACAAAAATACAAATACAATACCTGAATGGGATATATATGTATATGTATACACATATACATATTCACATACAGAACTGAATAGGACTTTTGATTCCAACAGAATAGGAATAGAAACCCTCACCTTGGAGAGGAGCACCATACTATAGTGGGAAAACTGTTGGATTGGGAGTCAAAAATACTTAAGTTCAAATACCAGATCTGCTACCAATTATCTGTGTGACCTTAGATAAAACTCTTAACATTCCTGGGGATCCATTTCCTCATCTGAAAAATTAGGGTAAAAATAGCTTTTTTGGTGTTTGTGGTTCCTTCTGGTTCTGAGATTTTGATCTTATGGTCCTCTAAACATTAAAAAATAATAAATGAAAATTACACAGAACTTGAGAGCATACAAAGCATTCCACATGTACTATCTTATTTGGAATAAACTTAGGTTTCAAGAATGAAGCAAACATTTGCTTTGAAAAATTTTGAAAACAGCAGGGTGTTCATACTGAACCTGGTGTCAGGAAACCTGGCCACCAAATCCAGATTTTATAATCATTATTTGTATGACTTCGATAATTCATAACTTTTGGAATTTTTCTTTCCTTAACTATAAAAAGAAGCTTTCTAAAACACGATTGATCACTTAAGATTCCTTTTTACCTTGAAAATTCTCAGATTCTAGGAAATATATAATACAAAGTTTAAGATACTAAGATTCAATTTCATATGCATCTATTAAAGCACATACTCTGTGACCAGCACTGTGATAAATGATGAAAGATACAAAGACAAATAAACAGATCCTTTTTAGTTCCATTACAATCAGTCAATCAACAAGCTCTTTTAAAGTTCTTACTATTTGCTGGGCCTGGTTCTGGAAAGACAAAAACAAAAATGAAAAAAAATCTAGTAGATGATAACAAAAGTAATACTTGATATGTTGCTTTTAGGTTTGCAATGCACTTTATATGCTTTATCTCTTCTGATCTTCCCATTAATTCTGTGAGTTGAATTCTATTATTATCATTTGACAGATGAGGAAACTGAGGCTTAATGATTAAGTAATATACCCAGGTTCCCAAAGCATAAGGAGGATTTTTAACTCCATGTCTATCACTCTATCCACTATGCCAACTAACTGTCTAGAAAAGAGACAGGAAATATACCAAAAAAAAAACCCATAGGAAAATCTAGAGTATGGTAAACTTATCAGAAAGGTATAAAAATAATGTTATAAGAGTTCTAAGGAAAGAAACATTATTTCTGACTGATGGGATCAGGGAAAACTTCCTTGAGAAGATAACATTTGAGAAGAATTTTAAAGATTGGATTTCAACAGGTGAGGGCTGGCATGAGGGAATGGGTATTCCTGACAACTAGAAGAGTATATACCAAAGTAGTGTGAGATGAAGCATCATATTTATATCTATATCTATATCTATATCTATATCTATATCTATATCTATATCTATATCTATATCTATATCTATATCTATATCTATATCTATATCTATATCTATATCTATATCTATATCTATATCTATATCCATATCCATATCCATATCTATATCTATATCTATCAATATTTATATATAAAATATATGCCAATAATATACCAGAAAGTATGGTTTGATTGGGGACTAGAATATCTTAAAGTGAGTATGGAAAGAAGGGAAAAATTTCAGGTTAGAGTTCAACTCAGGCTTTGAAGATTGGACAAAAAAATTTGAATTTGCTATAAGGCAATAGGAAGCTACTGAAGCCAGAGAATTATTAAGCAAATTGTGATAATGAATATAATGGAACATTACTGTGCTATAAGAAATGAATGTGAGGAATACAGAAACACAAGAAAGGATCTACATGAACTGATGCAGAGTGAAGTAAGCAGTATCAAGAAAATATACACAATGATTATAATGTCAGCATGAAGAACAACTAATAAACAAGAAGGAAATAAACATTTATTAAATACATATTAAATGCCAGGCATTGTGCTCAGCACTTTGCAAATATTATTTCATTGAGTCTCTTATTCCCATTTTACAATTGAGGAAACTGAGGCTTTGAAAGTGTGACTTGTACAGGGTCACATAACTAACAGGTGTCTAAGATTGAATTTGAATTCAGGTCTTCCTGTCTCCAGGCTCAGTGCTTTGTACATATGAGAAGTATACTACCAAATGAGAAGTAAAAGAATTGGTGGAAGGAGTCAAAGCATCTTTGTTTACAAGAGTTTTCTTTTTTTCCATCTAAATTGGGAATGGGAGAGAAAATAATTGATTGTAAATTGAAATAAAAAAAATCAAATAAGTTTTAGGAATGGGTGACTGAGAGAATTAACCAAAATGAAGTTAAGAGCACAATTACATTTTCAGGGGAAAAAATAGGAACTTTGGTTTGTATTTATAAGATTGATCCAATCCCTTCTTTCACCTCCCAGAACATCATTCCCTTTCTTTTTCATCTTGATGCTATAATTGGGAAATAAAGATGGGCAAGGGATCCACTACCTTTCAAAGCAGCTCATTCGATTTTGGATAGCTCTAATTGTTAGAAAGCATTTTTCTTGAATTAAGTCTAAATTTGCTTCTTGACAAGGTTTTTGGAAATTTGAAACTTTACCACATTGCACCTTATTCTATGCTCTGTGACCAAGCTGATCAAGTTTAATCCCCTTTCCTAGTGATTATCCTTCAAATAAATAGCACCTACTTCCCAGAGTTGTGAAGATAATATTTGTAAAGTGCTTTGCAAGTCAAAAAACACTATAGGAATGCTAGCTATTATTATAGTTCCCTTCATTTCTCTAGGTAAAACCCTCACAGCTTCTTTAGCCAGTCTTCATGTGTTAAGAATTTATAATTTTGGCTGCCTTCATTTAGATACTCTCCATCTTATCAATACCTTTACCAAAAATGGTTGATGCCTTATCAAACCATTTCAAATGTCACTGACCAGGGGGAAATTACCACCAAAAAACCCAATTTGTTTATTTTTCTTTTTAAATTGCATTTTCTTCTTTATATCCAGGGCACCATTATCTTTCCACTAATTCAAGTTTGTAACTTCAGAGTAATCTTGAATTTTACCATCTCTCTAATTCTCATAGCAAATTAGATCAAGTTATCCTGTTCACTGTAGCTCTACAGTATTTCTTTCACCTCCTTTCTCACAAATACATCATCTTAATTCAGGATTATGATAATAGCCTCATAATTTAAGCTTTCCTGGCTCTAACTTTCTCCTCTGTCTAATAAATTCTTCATATAGCTGTCCAAAAAAATAATCATAAGGCATGAGTTTGAGCATTAAAAATATTCACTGTCTCCTATTATAACTAGGATAAAAATTCCTCTGCATAGCATTCAAAACCCTCCACAATTTGATTCCAAACTTCCTTTCCAGTCATCTCATATTTATATTATCTATATTTTATAAACTGGGCTACTAACTAGTCACTGGAATGACTAGTTTTGTTTCTCATCAAAACAGCAAGGCATCCTGAGGGAGAGGAGGTAGTCTGTGCCAAGTGAACCAAAACACTACTACTTGACAATAAGCTCTCCTTAGACAGTATCCCCGACCCTGATCCCAAGATACATGGAAATAGTAGTTCCCCCAAAGATCACTACTCACTCAAGTCATCCTCCTGGGCAGTAATCCTTATGTCGGCTAAACCTGGCAACTGCTCCTGAAAATGTGGCAGCTACTTCCTCCTTGGCAATCACAGGTCCCAGTAAAAGAATGTTATTACTACCAAACCACTTAGCATTGTCAAATGGCTGAGTTTCAGAAATGGATCTGTCTTTTTTTTTCAGTGGAAATGGTGTTAAAGATACATTACCAATTTCTTTGTTGCTATACCCCAAGGGTCTTTTCCATCTGACTTAACAGTTGAAAACTCTTATGTATGTTGTCTTTCTTTTTTAGAATGAGAGCTCCCTGAGAACAAAGATTGTCTCCACTTTTCTATTTGTGTCTCCAGAATTTAGCATGATGATTAGTACATAAGTGCTTTTTTTCATGCATGCATGCATTTCACATTCTTGGAATATACTCTCTTTTTATCTCTTCTTTTCAAAATTATTTTATCCTCAGAGTTCATCTCTTTTTTTCCCTTGCCGAAATTTCCTACAGCATTCTGTCTCCTGCTTCCCTTGTCTACTCTCCTCCTTTCCTTGAATTATTTTCATCTGTCTGTATGTGGTATCCTGTTAGTGCAAAGCAAACTCTTTGTGGACAGGGAATATTTCATTATTGTGTCTTTAATGACTAGCAAAGAATAATATCTTGCAAAGAGTTGGATCATAGTCTCAATTATGGGACCTCCAAGTGGAAAGATTGAGTGAGCAACTGAAAATTTTTGACTGGAATTGTGAAGAATAGACACGGAAGTAAATATATTTGAGAACATTTGCATAGAGGATACAGTTGAAATTATCAGTGGGTGAGATAAACAAAAGAGAGGTTATGGAGAGAGAAAATAAAGGGGCCAAGGCCAGAACTTTGAGGATAAATGAAAAATCACAACCTCTGGGCTTTCAAAGTTTTATATGCTCTAAATCTGTATGGGTAAGGAATATTGTGCTCTCTGAACAAGCTTTTATTACATTCTTTAAGATCATTTCAGGATCATTAACTATGGGTAAGGTGAATTAGTTTTAAGTCTGATAGTACAAAGTTATGACTTTTTTCCATACCATGTTCTCATTTCTTCTTTTTGGTTCCCTCAAAATTCTTGTGTTCAAGAGTTAATAGAAACATTTCTATCTCTTGGTATACTTTTGCATACAGAAACAATGTTTTGAGTACTTTATAGAATTCATTATGTAGTGGCATCTGTTTTTTTCTGTATCTTACCCATTGTCAATCTGAATTTATTTAGGGAAGAAGGGCTACAGGCAAAATTCAGTTCAAATCAACAAATATTTATTAATCAAGTGTCTATAATTAAATTTATTAATCAATGTGTCTATAAGTTAAGAACACAGTGGAAAAAAATGAAATGGCTATTGATAGTTAAATTATCTTGTTGTTGGTTCTTTGTTTTCTAAGAAGTCCAATGACATCACAGGATAACTACCACTTTCTTGGCTTCAAAGTGAATTGGATTTAAGTGAGACAGAGCTAGGCAAAGCTATCTACATCACTTTCTTTTCCAGAGTCATTGAAGTTTAGTGGCAAGACAAAAGGCAGGATGACTGGAGATGGCCAGCAATGCAACAGATGATGGTGACATCTTTGCTGTCTAACCAAATTACCTTCATGACCATTAGAACAAATTTTTCTTATCCACCTGGAGAAATATTCACAGATTTGAGGTAGACATCCCCATAACTCACTACAGGTTTGAAGCCTGTCATTGACCTTCAACTAAGTTTGGCTCATCTGCCCAGATAGTATTCCTTGAGTATGGTCACTGCCCATGCTACAGTTTCTTGAAACCATAGGGAGAATTACTTAATGCCATTATACTGTAGGGGGAATTACTGATTGGGAAAGAATACTAGCAAGTACAAGTGAAGAGGAAATTAAGGAAGGCTTTTGAGTAAGAGTCTGAGCTGAGCAGATTTCAGCCTTAGGCACCCAGTTCTAGCTGCATCTGGGGGGGAAGGGTTCTCATAAGCCCATCTAGTCCAATCTCCCTCATTTTATAGAAAAGGAAATTGAGTTCTAGGGAAATTAAGGAATTCCCTTAATGTCACATAGGAGGTAAACATCAGAAGCAGGATTTAAACCCAAATCCTCTGAGCCTTAAAACATAATTCTGTAAATATTCTGGTACTCAATTGATTTGTATTCTTTCCACTGCATTAGATTACGTTGAAAGAAATCATGAAGTCTTAGAGGCAGAATTCCAGAAAGACTATACTATGTTTATGTAAATACAAAGAAGCAGAAGATGAAATCTTGATCTTGACAGATACACAGAAGGCCAATCTGGTTGGAGCAGAATAATATGGATTAAGTTCAGAGAGATAGATAGGTGAGAATCAAACTGCAGAATGCTTAAAATGGCAGGATGTAGAGCTTCAATTTACTAGGAGACAATTTGGAACAAGGAAAAAATGCTAGATTTAGAGCGAGAGGATCAGGGACCTAATTCCTGCCTCTAGACATAATTTCTATGAGCTCTTGGGAAAGTGACTTTCCTTATCTATAAAATGAAATTGTTGGAATAGACAATCTCTAATATCACCTTCTAGCTTTAAATTTTGATAATCTTTATACATTTAGATAAGCATTTATTCATTCAGCAAGCATTTGCAAAACCCCTACTCTGTGCTAGGTACTGAGGATAAAAAGAAAAATAACCCAATTCCTACCATCAGAATTTACATTTATTTTCTTGTCTATACAGTGGGAAGGAGGGGTGGAGTGAGGCAGGATGGCAGATGATATAAAATGAACACAGATAAATTAAAAAAAAAAACCTAAAATGTAACTATAGAGTAGTGGGGTTTGGGGTACACTGATAGCTGGGATGATCAGGATAAACCATATATATATATATATGTATATTGTCACATAAATATATATCATAACATGAACTGAACCTTGAAGGAAGCTAAGTATTCTCTCACAATCAGTAATTCTTCTTACAGTATAATGTAATCAACCTTCTCACCTGTGGCTTCAACAAACTGTATCTTGAGCAGTGGGCACATTCCAGTAAAACCATCTGGTCAGATGGGCTAAACTAGGTTGAGGGTAACTGATAGACCTCAGACTTCTAGTGAATTAGGGGATGCCTACCACAAACGTGAAGATTTCTCCAGGTGGATAAGAACAAGCTGTTATAATGGTCATGAAAGTAGCTAAGAGAAAGGAGTGAAAAGAAATAATCATGCCATGCTGGGCAGTCAACACAGAAGTATGGAGAGGATTTTGGGTGCATGGAAAAGTAGCTCATTTTGCCCAAAACAGTATATAGCAATTCTGGAACCAAAATGAGTGGTGAATATAGGCACTAGTATTCTATGATAAAAGCAACACAGAACCATTGAAATTTCTAGAGCAGGAGAGTGACATGGTAAATCTGTGCTCTTGGAACACCAGTTCCTCAGTCATAAGAAGTCTAAATCAGAGAAGGAAGAATGGAGACAAGGAGATCCATTGGGAAGATGCTTTGATAATCTAAATAAGGGATGAGGAGATGTAGTATGGCTTTTTTGATGACAGTTGAGAAGGAGTAGGTTTGAAAGATGTATTGGTAGAATCTAAAAAGTCCAGGTAATGATTAGATATAGTGGTCTGGGAGACAGGGATATATCCCATTGAAAAGTTCTTTCTTTAGCAGGGCACACAGTTATTGTTTTTTCTTTTTTACTATGAAACAAGTACTCAAGATAAATGATGGCTGGCTTTTATATTAAAGGCAGAGAAATACTGGTAACTAAACAATTATATTGATATGTGGTGGCAGACTCTTGAAACTATAAAATATTACCACACTCATCCAAAATCATTAGGTGGTTATTTGGTCTTTTGGCTCTATTTGAGATTGAATTTTCCATGCACCACATATTATAGAATAAGGTTGGGTGTTTAGAAGGGCATATACAAGATGCTTACTTCACCTTTAGCTACAATTTTCCAGTTTATGCCACTTGCAAATTCCGCTGATGACATGGCAGCTATTTAACTGTCCTTCACCATCAAGGTTTCCCTTTATCGAAGGCAACCAAAAGGAGCAGAACAATCCAAAGAGGTTGGGGGGAAAATGACGACCTCGGTTACATTTATTTCCCTTTTATGAGATGCCAATGATTACTGCCCATGAGGGAAGGCTTTAAGGCTTCACAGCATCTTCTATTCTCTGCTTTGACATCTTTGAATGTTCTTAGGAGAGAGCTGATGGTAGGAAGTTAAAATGTCAATTTAGGCAGCTATGGGGCTACTTCCTCCTAGGACTGAATTTTTAAGAAGACTGCAGGTCTGATGACTTACCAAGAAAATGTACCCTTGTCAATTTGGAAAGAGGGTTTCTGCAGAAATGAAATAGCAGTGTACCATTATTTGAAAGACTGAATAATGGATACTCATGTGTCTATAGCACTTTAAAGCTTACAAAGGACCACCCTCATGGAAAACTCTGTTATATAGAGATTATTACCAGTCTGACTTCCCTCCCTTCCTTTCAGAGTCTTCTGACTAAATATGAAGAAAGAAAGAAAAAACTGGTAAGTATTGGAGTTTTCTGTTTACATTGCAAATCTGAATGGTTATAACTTAAGTGATTTCAAAAAATCACAGACTTTCAGAGTTGTAAGGGATGTGAGGACCATCATCCCAGCTAACCTTGAAATTCAGGGGTCTAATAGCATTTTTTTTTCTGTCATGGGGGGAATAGGTTGATGGAGGAAGGGGAGGAAGGAAGGATTCCAGCTGATTTCATCTAGTCAGTCTACTCCTTCTGGGGCCATCCTTGCAGCCAGGACTGTTAGAGGAGTTTTGAGGCCCTTGAGTTTTGCTCAAGAAGAGCTCACAGCTCTTCCTCCATTCCAAACTCCACTGTGCTAGGGCTTGGTCCTGTCTGGGTAGAAGAAACTGATCATCACTCCCAGCCAAGACATTGGAGAGGAAGGTCAACTCTATGGAAGGCGAAATTAGGGAGGAGCTCAAAAGGAATTAGCATGATTGTCAACTAAACCAGTTCTTGAGAAGATTGAACATAAGCCCCAGAAGACAACAGGGAAGAAATCCAAGGACAAAAAAAGCTCCCACAAAGTGGAGGAAAAGGCAGAAAAAAGAAAACAAGCTGAAGTGACTAACCCAGAGAAGAAAGATGAATTGCCTGCCAAAAATCGAGAAACCAAAAATGAAGAGGTCTCCTTCTGATTCAGCAGAAGAGAAAGAAACCACATCTGAATAACCTCTTATACCAAATCTTCTAACAGTTGTCACTGTTACCTCCCTCCTTGTACAATTCAGAGGAATCTTTTTAATCAATAATTTTGTAAATGCCCATTGTTAGTAGCTCTAGAAATACATTTATAGGAAGGAGGCAATCTCATATCATCACATTAATTTTTAAAAACATATTTAGATAAGTTTAAGCCAGTCTAGAGTGACTTTATTTAGAGTCCTATTTGGAGATGAAATCACATGCTGGGTGATGGTTTTGTTTTGATTGTTTTAATACAACCAAAAATTAATAGAATGTTGATTAGGAAGATGCTGCATGTCTTAGGCATACACAGGTTTAACTTTCCAAAGGCAGTTTTTATATCATATTAAAAGAAGCACAGATAGCCATTTGAAGTTGGGACCATGAATTTTAAAGATCTTATTTTAATTCACCTGTATCCATCTTTTCTTCCAGTATAATTGTTTTCTAAATAAAACTGCTCCCTGGTGTTGGATCTCCTTTTCAAAAAAGTGTGCTAACTATGACATAGCCATCTTTGCAAGTGGGAATACAATTTTCTTCCAGTAACCTTGTTAATGTGCTGTAAAAGAGTGGAAAATATGTATGATGAGTGTCATATTATCAAATACAGAATTAGTAGAACTTCTCTTTGTAAAAGGCCTAATACCTTTAAAAATGCTTTATGTCTTACTAACAATTCTAACAGAAGAGCAAGGGCTTCGGTAAATGGACGTATGTGACTTGCCTAAGGTCAAATAGCTAGGAAATGTCTAAGTTCAAATTTGAATCCAAGCCCTCCCAACTCCAGACCAGGTGCTCAATTCAGAATGCCACCTAGCTGCTTCAGGATGTAGTACCTTATCTGAATATTGGTATTGGTAGATGATACTGGTATTTGATAACTTTTTTGGGGGAAGAGTTGTCTCCAAACTTCAAAGTAAAAAAGGCACTAGAAAAAATTTAGAAAAGGATTACAAATAATAATTTTTATACTTTTCTGACATTTTAAAAATGTACAAATAATTCATACTGTCTATATTCTGATGGCTAAAAAAACCCCAATAGAATCTTGATTACAAAAGATTTTGTAAGTTTTACATTTTAATGCAGGCAATAAAAGATTCTATTATGTCCCATACTCTGGCTTATGCTCTGGAGAAGAATCCACACTGGGGGAAGGAAGGAAGGGAATAAGTCAGTGCCTACAGGGTGCTAGTTACTGTGCTAAACACTTTGGAAATATTTTATTTGATCTTCATGACAACCTGGGAGGTAGGTACTATTGTTATCCCCTTTTTTACAGTTGAGAAAACTGAAGCAAACATCAGTTAAGAGATTTGCCCAGAGGCAAAACAGCTTGTATCTTGTGCTATATTTGAACTCAGATCTTCCTGCCTCTGCACTCTGTCCAGTTCAGCACCTAGATACCTCTTCAATCCAGCTATGAAATGATCATTCAACCTTCAACTGAAGAGGGTGGAGTAATGACTTCTTAAGGCAGCTTTTCCTGATACCAACATTAAATCTGTTTAATTGCATATGAGTTCTTCCTATTTGCTCTTAATATGAGCTCTTCCTATTTGCTCTGGGGCCCAAGTAAGTCTAATTTCTCTTCTACCTAACTGACTTTCAAGTCCTTGAACACATCTGTCCTGGTGAAACCACTGTCCCCCAATCCTCTTTCTAGCTTAAACATTCAAACATAGATCTCTTGCTTCCAAGTTCACCATGGTGACTTATGTACAGTAGGATTCAATACTGGTCTCCAGAAATGCTCTCTAAACTGCCTCAGTGGCAATGGGTAGGGAAGGAGAGACTTCAACTAAAAATACATGTGCCACTAGAAAGGTCTGGCCCATTTTGAAGTCCTTCCTTGGAAGCATTGTGGAAAAAAATGTGAGTCCCATTTAATAATCTAATCAAACCATACCTAATAAAGGGGCTAAGAGGTTGGAACAAAAGGCAGTTTTTGAGCTGCGAGATGAAGCATTTTAATTAAATAATAAAGAATGGGGTTGAGCAGCTTTATTTGTTTTCAAAGTTTTTGAAGTATACCCCACTGTGCCATTCCTTCCCTTATGAGAGCTGGATAGAAGAGGTTTCATAGGAAAGAATAATAAGAAACAATTTGATTCAGTGAACTGAGTGACCTACATCTAAATGGCACCCAGGTATAGTTGCTCATATTTCATAAGAGGTAATTGACATTCTCTGAAAATGCAGTCCAACCCTGATCAGTGAACCTAAGGGACGATTCATGTTTACGGGGTAGAACTTTTACGGAAGATATTTAGCGCTAAAACACCAAAACAGACCCAACATGAATTCCTGTAGTAGCGATGTTCCAATTTCGACTTACAAAACTTGTATCATTAACACAGCAAACAAAACTCTTAAAGTTTTAGGATCATAAATTTTAGTGTCGGAAGGGACCTTGGAGTTAGTTCACTGAGAGGAAACAGAGGACAGGAGAAAAGCATTGGCTCTGCGGGCAGAGGACCTGTGTTCAAATTGCATCCTTGTTATTTCCTTCTTGTATGATAGTGAACAAGTCCTCTAAGCTTTCTGGGTTCCAGAGATCTTGTCTCTAAGGTGGGTCAGGCTACACTAGATGATTTCTGCAGTAGTAGCAATATTCATTCAACAGCCCCTGATGTGTATTCTGGACTGGTTTTTCTCTAAAAGACAATGAAGCTGCTCTTGAGATCTGACTGGTCCAGGAGACTAGAGTTAGTGCTGCCATCAGACATTTCTAGTAACCCAGGATTTAAAAAGGACAGCTCATGAGAAGTCAGGGGCCATTCAGCTTGTCATGTCACACTTTGTATTAGTCAAATCAAGTGAACCAATATTTATTTAGCCCTTATCATGTGTTCAGTACTACATAGAGACTAAGCTACCTGTTTTTATCTGAACCAGAATCATATCCTTGCTGAGGACCTTTTCCATGCAACTGTAAAATATACTTTTTAAAAATCAAGGATTAAATATGGAAGTATCTTTTTCATGGTAATACATGTATAATCCAGATCAAATTGCTTACTGTCTCTGGGAGGAGGAAGAAAAAGAAGGGATGGAGAATTTTGGGAAATATATGTTGAAAATTGTTATTACATGTTATTGGGAAAAGAAAATATCTTTGAATAAAACATGAAAGGAAATCAAGGGTTAGATGGTCTTCAAATGTCTCATTTTGTTCCACTGTGCCACTAGAAAAGCCAAGGCAGGTGAGAACAATCTTGAAGTTCCTTCACAATCCTAAAGCTACAATTCTATGATCTAATCAAATTCTCTTTTTATTGATGGGGAGAAGCTGAGACCCTAATGTAAACTAATTTCTGCAAGGTGCCATCTCAAATGAATATAAGAGCAATGATTTGAACCCATGTTGTCTGATGTTAAATCTAATTTTTGTTCTAGTATGCCATAATAAGTCCCTCTTACTTCACAGATTACTAGGAATTATTTTCTAGTTGTAAGTAGAAAGTCTGGGTGATTTTTAGAATTGGGAGATTTCTTTTTTTCTATAATTTAAAGATCTCTAATATAATGAAGACTCCAGGAATATAATTTCCTTAAAAAGAAGTTGGCTGCTTAAAACCAGACACACAAACAAGCCATGTAATACAGATTAGTTTATATAGTAGTAGTGGTGATCATTGTAGTGGTAGTAGTAATAGCAGTAGTAATAGTAGTAATGCTAGTAGTAATAGTATTGTAGTAGTAGTAGTAGTAGTAGTAGTAGTAGTAGTAGTAGTAGTAGTAGAAGTAGTAGTAGAGGTGGTGGTAGTAATGGTAGTAGTAGTAGAAGCTACCATTTATAGAGTATTTTAATATTTACACAGAATTTTATAAGTATCACTTCATTTGATTTTCACAACAACCCTAGGAGGGAGATGCTATTATAATGAGTATTTTATAGTTAAGGAAACTGAGGCAGAATTAAATGACTTGGTGGTTTTACATCACTTTCCTGCATCTCACATATACCAATGATATCTTAGGCTTGACTTAGGACAACCCAGGGATCTGTCAGTTGTTTCTGATTTCTCATTTGCTAGCACATGTCTATCAGAGGCCATCCTCCTAGATACTTAATCCTTAAGTATGGGTGTAGAATTCCTGATTTTGTTAGACTAAGTAGGGTGGAGTAATCTAAAGTTCACAATAGGGTCACATATTTGATAAGCACCTAATTTGAATTTAGGTCTTCCTGATTCCAGGCACTATGCTCAATCTACTGTTTCACCTAGCTTCCCTAGATGAATACATTTGACAAATAACTATGAGGACAATTTCTATTTGCTCCTATTCGAATCATGACAAACAGGAAGACTCATAATGATGTCTATGGAATTAATAGTCTATTCCCAGCCTCCCTTTTTCAGTATCCTTTTATCTTCCTTTGTAACTATTCCTATAACCTTTTGAGATGGACAGTTCTCTTCTGCTTAGCAAAACAGGTAAAGATTTGCTTGTCGTTATATATAATTCTAGATTATGCTTTCATGGGAATGAGTTGCAAGGGATGAGCCAATGGGAATATTCTAACAGGGTGGACTGACACATCTAAGCTACGTTCTTTGCATGTTTATGATTAAATCAATTTGTTATCTTAAAGTTTTGTAGTAAATGCACAGGAAGTGTCAATATCCCTCATCAAAGGCATTGCAGGAACTGAGAAAAAGGGGACAGATGTAATGGTGAAGAGTAAGTCACAGGGGGCTTATTCATAAGATGGGCCATTCTTGGAGATCATCCTCTCTGTAACCCAATTTCCCCTTAAACATATAGCACCCATTCCCTAACCCATATTTACACCAAATTTGAAGATTTTAAGTGGTATATTGTTTTTCTATACATTTTACAAAATATTTCTAAAATGTCTTTTCTTCATTAATAAAGATATGACTATACTAGAGGTCTCCAAAACTAACTCTTAATATGAATAATTCATGCTTAGGTTATCCATGTATACAGCAATATGTATACAAAATATATTGTTGTTCAGTAGGTTTTTAGTTGTTTCTGACAATTTGTGACCCCATTTGATGTTTTCTTGGAAAAGATACTAGAATTGTTTGCCATTTCTTATTCCGGCTCATTTTATAGAGGGAGGAAATGGAGGAAAGTGACTTTCTCAAGGTCAAACGGCTGACACAAAAGTGTCAGAGTCTGGTTTTCCTGATTCTAGTCCTGGCACTCTATTCATGGTGCCACTAGTGATCCTACATATAACATAATTATATGTAATAAGCATAGACACCATATAATGGATATGGCTATTCTACACATTTTATTTATTTATTTTTGTCTGACCATGAATTAATAACTGGCTGAAGGTGAAATGTGACTATCACCATCAAAATCAGTTTAATCATCATCTTTACCACCATACTCTTAAAAAAAGTATATGTGGCAGAAGAGTAGAGGTAGGAAATAGGTGAGAAAATGGACCTAGAATGCTCAATTGCAAACAGTTTTGCAGGATTCCTTGACTCTCTCACTCTTCTGCTAATTATAATGCAGAAAGATAGTGTCAAGTCATGGAGAGAGGATTTGTTAACTTAATGGACTTTTTTTAGTGGAAAAATCATTCTATCAGGACTAGGCTTTATAGCCTTGAAATGGCTGATGTTTAATAAGAAATGTGTAGCTGTAGTAAATATCAACCATTTGGAAAATCATGAATACAAGGTGAGTCTGAATTTATGAATAATTACATTTATTCCTTAACAGAAGCTAATGGATAAGCCCTATTTAACAGCTGGACTGCTATAAAGTACTGTGTTTAAAAAAAAATTATGTCCCAAATTATGCAGAAATAAAAGTTTTTGCAATATTTTTGGATTTGTTGGCAAAAAACATTGAAAGCAACCTTAACTTACAATGCAACGTTGCTTCAAAAGTTCATTTTCTTTGTCAAAAACCTTCTTAATTTAGACCCCACTGATTTTGAGTTCAGTTTGGTTCTAAATCATCAGTCTCATTTGGAGGAGGAACTATTCTCAGGTGTCCACTCTGGAGGATGGATTAAACAGTCCCAGTTTCGCTGGCACTACAGAGTGGCACATGCCCAATGTGCCTAAAAATCCCAAGCTTAGGCACTGAACCTAGAAACAGAGTAAACTCTATTATCATTGCCTTCATGCCTGCCAGTGGATCAAATAATTTAAAGTTGGAAATGGCTTGAAAAAATCACCAAACTCTCTTTCCAACCATACCCAGAAGAGAGTACAGCATAATAATAACATTTCTATGATAATCTTAATAATATTCTACTTATAACTGCCATTTTTAAAAAACCCTTACTTTCTGTCTTGGAATCAATACTAAATATCCATTCCAAGAAAGAATATTGATAAGGGATAGGTAATTGAAGTTAAGTGATTTGCCCATGGTTACACAGCTAGGAAGTACCTGAGGCCAGATTTAAACCCAGAACCTCTCATCTCCAGATCTGTATAACTACCTTTTGAAAATTATAAATGTTATATCTCAGGGTTTTTTTCAGAATTTGTAAAATAGTCACTTGACCTTATGGAGGGGAAACTAGGATGAATTATGTATGTGTGCATTTCTGTCTGTCTGTACACATTTATAATATATAAATACCTATTTTAGATATGAATCAATAATATTTAAAAGAATTGTAGCATTTTGGTTTTTGTTCATTTATTAGACCTATGATTTCATTGTTTTAAAGAACTTCAAATAAGAAAACTCCCTCTCCTAATGTAGATAGAAGCTCTTGTGCATTTTCATCACTTTTATTCATAAAACTGAGAAAATGTATTGAAATTGAAGTCAAAAGAAATTCGAGTTTGATTTCCATCTTTGACACAAGCTGTATTTGAACAAGACCATAGGCCTCTCCTTGCTTTATTTTCTTTGTTTATAAAATGAAGAAATTGGGCCAGCTAGATGAACAAAGCATCAAGCTACCCCTCTCCCCTTTCCCCCCCACCAAACCAGAGTAAGCTATCAGAGCTCTCACTGGGACAGCGAGTGAGTGAGGAGTGTCTCTGTCTGGGGGGGGGGGCATACCAGAGTCCTTGGGATCTAAAGGTTGCAAGGAAACAACCTCTCAGGGTGGTTTCAAGGGAGAATTCTAGGCTGAGCGCAGGGGACTGCTGCGGAGCTGAACTCGGGGAGGTTGCGCTGAGTATCTGTGCGGAGCTAAACACCTGGGCGGGCTGTGCTGATTGCCCTGGCAGTCGGGCTGAACCTGCTGGTCTAAGAAACCTCAGAGGCTGAGAAGAACTAGTCTGAGGCAACCTAAATTTGCAGAAAACCTGCCCATATCACCAAGACCCCAGACCAAAAAAAGAAAGTGTTATAAAACCACTAAAGGGATGGCTCACATGTCCCAAAATCAAGCCTCCAAGAAGGAAGGGGGGGGAGTGACTATTGAAAATTTTTATGGAGGGAGTACCCAAGGAAAAGAAGAGAATGAGGATGAAATTCAAACAAAATCAGAACATGCCTCCCAAAATGGAAACTATCCACAAGCTCTGGAAGATCTCAAACTGGAACTTACCCAAAAGACGGAAACCTTTTGGGAAAAAAAAATGGGAGAAAGAGATCAGCAGTCTGATAGACAAGACTTCACAATTGGAGAAGGAGCTAGAAGCATCTAATAGAAGGGCAGGCAAAGCTGAAAAGCAAAACCAGTCCCTAACGACCAGAATTAAGCAGCTGGAAGACAGCGAGATTACAAAACAGCAAGAATCACTAAAGCAAAGCCAAAAAATTAATAAATTAGAAGAAAACGTGAAATATCTCACTGAAAAGGTCACAGACTTGGAAAATAGAGGAAGAAGAGACAACCTCAGAATTACTGGTCTCCCTGAAAAACGAGAGATAAACAAAAACCTTGATGCTATTCTACAGGAGATTATAGAAGAAAATTGCCCACATATTCTGGAACAAGGGGGCAAAATAGAAATAGAAAGGGTTCATAGAAGACCCTCTATACTAAATCCCCAAAAAACAACCACCAGGAATGTAATCGCCAAATTCAAGAGCTTCCAAGATAAGGAGAAAATCCTACAAGAAGCCAAGAAGAGATGCAGAAAAAGCCTTTGATAAAATACAACATCCATTCCTATTAAAAACACTAGAAAGCATAGGAATAGAAGGGTCGTTCCTAAAAATAATAAACAGTATATATCTAAAACCATCAACTAATATCATCTGCAATGGGGATAAACTAGATGCATTCCCATTAAGATAAGGAGTGAAACAAGGATGCCCATTATCACCTCTATTATTTGACATTGTACTAGGAACACTAGCAGTAGCAATTAGAGAAGAAAAAGAAATTGAAGGCATTAATATTGGCAATGAGGAGACCAAGTTATCACTCTTTGCGGATGACATGATGGTCTACTTAAAGAATCCTAGAGATTCAACCAAAAAGCTAATTGAAATAATCAACAACTTTAGTAAAGTTGCAGGATACAAAATAAACCCACATAAGTCATCAGCATTTCTATATATTTCCAACACAGCTCAGCAGCAAGAACTAGAAAGAGAAATCCCATTCAAAATTACCTTAGACAAAATAAAATACTTAGGAATCTATCTCCCGAGACAAACACAGGAACTTTATGAACACAGCTACAAAACACTTTCCACACAACTAAAACTAGACTTGAATAATTGGAAAAACATTAACTGCTCATGGGTAGAACGAGCCAATATAATAAAAATGACCATCCTACCCAAACTCATCTATCTATTTAGTGCCATACCCATGGAACTTCCAAAAAAAATTTTTACCGATCTAGAAAAAACCATAACAAAGTTCATTTGGAAGAACAAAGGATCAAGGATATCCAGGGAAATAATGAAAAAAAAATACAAAGGAAGTGGGCCTTGCAGTCCCAGATCTCAGACTATATTATAAAGCAGCAGTCATCAAAACAATTTGGTACTGGCTAAGAGACAGAAAGGAGGATCAGTGGAATAGACTCGGGGTAAGTGACCTCAGCAAGACAGTATATGAAAAACCCAAAGATCCCAGCTTTGGGGACAAAAATCCACTATTTCATAAAAACTGCTGGGAAAATTGGAGGACAGTGTGGGAAAGATTAGGTTTAGATCAACACCTCACACCCTACACCAAGATAAATTCAAAATGGGTGAATGACTTGAACATAAAGAAGGAAATTAGGTGAACACAGAATAGTATACATGTCAGACCTTTGGGAAGGGAGAGGCTTTAAAACCAAGCAAGAATTAGAAAGAGTCACAAAATGCAAAATAAATAATCTGGAATACATCAAATTAAAAAGCTTTTGTACAAGCAAAACCAATGTAACTAAAATCAGAAGGGAAGCAACAAATTGGGAAACAATCTTCATAAAAACCTCTGACAAAGGTTTAATTACTCAAATTTACAAAGAGCTAAATCAATTGTATAAAAAATCAAGCCATTCTCCAATTGATAAATGGGCAAGGGACATGAATAGGCAGTTTTCAGATAAAGAAATCAAAACGATTGATAAGCACATGAAAAAGTGTTCTAAATCTCTTATCAGAGAGATGAAAATCAAAACAACCCTGAGATATCACCTCACACCTAGCAGATTGGCTAACATGACAGCAAAGGAAAATAATGAATGCTGGAGGGGATGTGGCAAAGTAGGGACATTAATGCATTGCTGGTGGAGTTGTGAATTGATCCAACCATTCTGGAGGGCAGTTTGGAACTATGCCCAAAGGGTGATAAGAGGCTGTCTGCCCTTTGATCCAGCTATAGCACTGCTGGGTTTGTACCCCAAAGAGACATTAAGTAAAAAGACTTGTACAAGAATATTCATAGCTGCATTCTTTGTGGTGGCCAAAAATTGGAAAATGAGGGGATGCCCCTCAATTGGTGAATGGCTGAACAAATTGTGGTATATGCTGGTGATGGAATACTATTGTGCTAAAAGGAATAATAAAGTAGAGGAATTCCATGGAGACTGGAACAACCTCCAAGAAGTGATGCAGAGCGAAAGGAGCAGAACCAGGAAAACATTATACACAGAGACTGATACACTGTGGTACAATTGAAGGTAATGGGCTTCTCCATCAGTGTCAATGCAATGTTCCTGAACAATCTGTAGGGATCTAAAAAAAACACTATCCACAAGCAGAGGATAAACTATGGGAGTAGAAACACTGATGAAAAGCAACTGCTTGACAACAGGGAGGAAGGGGATACGACTGAGGAGAGACTCTGATTGAGCACTCTAGTGCAAATACCAACAGCATGGAAATGGGTTCGAACCACGAACACATGAGATACCCACTGGAGTTGTGCGTTGGCTATGGGAGAGGTGGTGGGTAGGGGGTGGGGGGAGGAAAAGAGAATGATCTTTTTTTCCAATGATTAATGTTTGGAAATGACTAAATAAAATAACGTTTAAAGAAAAAAAAAGAAAAAAATTATTATTTTTGCTAAGTAGAGGTCTAACACTATATTAGCAACAAATTAGACATTAGTAATTACTTGTCATTCCAGAAATCCAGATATAGAATGTTCTTTCTCAGAACTTGTGGAATGGTACAGCAGTGATGTCTATTTTATGAATACTTTCTGCATGTATGTGGAAAGGAGAAGAGATAAAGCCAACAGCATTGATGAGATATCTTTAAAAGTGAAATAAAAGCTAAAATGTCAAAAAAAAAAAGAAGACATAGAGTGTAATAAAGACTAGAATGTCACAAGGAAAGAAAATTCATGAACAAAAGGAAACTCAAGAATTAAATTCTGAAAACACAAAGGGAAATTATTTCAATGTGTTGAGAAGGATCTTTCACGTATTTGTCCTTAAAAATGTGAAGAAGGTGGAAGACTGCCAGTAATAATTTGAGATGGTCATTGAGGTTCTTTCCATCACTAGAATTCTGTCGCTCTACAAGTCTTAAACATAAGTCTGCTTACTTAATTACTCCACTAAAAACTCTTTCATGAAGTTCTTTATTGCCTATAAACGATTCCTCCTCCTTCCTGGCCCCTTTCTCTTATTGTTCAATTCTTTCTGCAATCTCTATCATAGGAAGAGCTCAGGCCAGCCAAATCTACTACATTCTTTTCTGGTCTTTGTTCCTGATTTTCTGGACATCTTTCTCCACCTTTCCCCAGAAACCTTCCCTCCATCCTCATGGTCTTCCCACTTTTGAAGATCCCTTAGAACATATGACTTAAACCTCTATTTTAAGGAAAGGTCCAGACCAACCATATTCACTCATTTACATTTTGAGCTTTGCATTTGACTCCTCAGACTTCTTTCTCACCATGTTCTATTCTCTTCCACCCTTTTAAGTTTTCTTTTATGTGTTGCCTTATCCCTTTAGAATGTAAGAACTGCCTTTCTTTTAGCTTGTCCATAGAGTTCAGCACAATTCCTAGTACATGGTAAATATTTAACAAATGGTTGTTGACTGACTGGTTAATACATGCTTGCTGATGTGTCTTAATTATAGGGTAAAATATAAATGTCTCATCTTGACATCTGATTCCAGCCTGCCTCTCCATCCTTATTTCACATTATTCCCCTATATGTACTCTGTGCATGGCTTAAACTTAACTTACTTGCTTTTATCCCAAATTTTGAGACCCTTTCTCTTCTCTGTGCATTTGTACAATTCATCTTCATTTCTGTCTTTGAAAATTCCTATCTTCTTTTAGCTTCAGCTCCAGGATAACCTCCTGGGGGAAGGTTTCCTCATTCCAAGCACCACCCTAAACCTTGTTGTTGGGGCTCTTCTCCTTAAATTTCCAGAGTATTTTTTCTTATCTCACAGCTTGGCTCCAACCTATGCTTCTAGACTTATTTCACTTTACTCTCCCCTTTACTCACCCTAGTGCTGTTCCTCATATTGGATATTCGAACCTTTTGCACAAAATGTCCCCTATGCTCCACCTCCTCACCGCTGTATAAAACAAAAGATAAATACTAGGAAGCAATTTCCTGAACCAAATATGAATTTGTTTTAACAAAGACTGATGTTTTATTAGTAAATTTCAGCATTAGGATCCAAGACCCACTCAGTGCAGTGTAAAGATGCAGAGAGGAAGAGATGACAAGTATAAGTAGTCTATACATAAGAGTCAGATTACACAAACTGTAAAAGCTTACACAAACAGAAAAGACAGGGTCAACAGTATACTTCTTTTGTGTGGGAGAAGCAACCAAAGTTTTTGTTTTCTTCTAAAAGACTTACTTCTTCAAGAAAATATTCTTATCTTGGGGCCAATTGTGTCATCTCTGTTCCATATATGATAAAAAAAAGAAAAGGTCACTTTTATAACTTCAAAACCAACTGAGATATCATAATATTTGGACACATTACAGGATGCTGAAGACATGTGAACAACTCCCCTTGACAAGAATATCTTGCTAAAGTCTTTCAGGGGATGTTATTTGTTATTTTACTCACAATATGATTATTGATTACTGATTCTCATGTACAATTATTCAATCAATTAATAATTGGGATTATTCTTAATAATTTATCATTAAAATACTGATTATCTAATAGGATGACATGCAGAGAACATACAGTTATAGAGAGGCATAAAATAGTGAATGGAAACTGAAGTTGTTTCGATTATTTTATCCAGTTGTCTCTTGGGAATCTTAGCTCCCTTCAAGGCTCAACTAAGTGATACCTTTAACATGTCTACCATATTGAGCTTCCTCACCCTGAATTGTTAATGTTCTCTTTCCTTCTTTGAAATTCCTTGTATGTATTTTTCACTCTTTTATCTGTGAACATGTTATTTTCTCAGTAAAATGTGGTCGCTTAGAGCACAGGAGCTAATTTCCTTTTGCCTTTGAATTCTTTGTGCCTAAAACAGTGCCTTGCAATATGGTATTAGGTTAATAAATGATTGATTAAAATTGTTTTTTTTATTGTAAAGATTGTTTGAAATCTTTTCCCTGCCTTTTCAATTTCTACCTTCTCCTATACTGGTTGATATTAGAATGGAGAATCCTTGAAGGTATTTTTGTCTTTGAATCTCCAGTGCTACTTTGCACCATGTCTTTCATATAGCAGTTCCATAGTAAGTGCTTGCTGAATTGGATCAAATTGTAAATAATTAAATACCAAACAATAAATTCCCAACTGGGAACAGAGAAGTTCCAGGTTCAGCCTGACTTGGCCACCAGTGCTCCTCTGACTTTATTACTACAGCATTTGGATTGTACTATATTACCTTGGTCTTCTCCCTCTGCTGCTACTTTGAGTATATCCTGTTCTCATGTTGTCATAGACCCACCTTTGGACTAGCTCAGCTTCTCAAACAGGAATACCATTTCTTGGGTGTATTATAGTATAGTATATATAGTATAGTGGTAGTCTCTCGGTGATCGAGAATGACTATTGTCTTTGTGCAGTTTCTCTACGATGTGCCCTCATGTGGCTTTGGAGTCCAAAGGCTGAGGCGCACAGTTTGTGGCACACGGGGCATAGAACGCCAGTTGTTACGGGAGGTGCGGTTGTGGCCTGGTGTCGGCGTTCACGCGCAGAGGCAAGACGTCGACATCGCTCATCTTCAAAGGTGGTGGCGCCATGGTTAATGTGGGTTCGCCGCTGCTTCTGTCAGAGGCAGCGAGTTCTAGTTGCTTTGGTGTCATGCCAGCCCACTTCAAGTTGGACTTTAGCTGATCCTTGAATCTTTTCTTTGGTCGGCCTTGTTTCCTGAGTCCAGCTGACAGTTCACCGTAGAATACCTGTCTTGGTATTTGCTGTGGGTCCATGCGGATGACGTGTCCAGACCATCGTAGCTGGGCTTTGAGGACCAGGACTTCGATGCTGGTGGAGTTGGCTCTGTCGAGGACTTCCTGATTGGTGATTCGGTCCTGCCATCAGATCCTCATAATTGACCGGAGGGAGCGTTGGTGGAATTGCTCCAGCTGTTTCATGTGCTTCCAGTACAGTGTCCATGTCTCACAGCCGTACAGGAGTGAGCCGAGGACCACTGCGTTGTACACTTTGAGCTTCGTCGCAGTGCTTACACCGCTGTGTTGGAGGACTTTGGAGCGCAGCCGCCCGAGTGCCTGGCTGGCCTTTTGGATCCTGGCATTGATCTCGTGGTCTAGGGACCCGTCGTTGGCGATGGTGCTGCCCAGGTACTTGAAAGTGTTGACGTTAGAAAGCTGCGTGCCGTCGATTGTAATGCACGGCTGGTTCGATGGCCTCCCTGGTGCAGGTTGGAACAGCACCTCTGTTTTGCTGAGGCTGATAGTCAGGCCAAACAGTTTTGTTGCGGTGGAGAACCTGTCCACAATGGTTTGGAGATGATTTTCTTGGTGGGCCATGAGAGCACAGTCATCTGCAAAGAGAGCTTCCAGGATGAGTCTCTCTGTTGTCTTTGTTTTTGCAGTCAGGCAGTGAAAGTCAAATAGTGAGCCATCCAGTCAGTATTTGATGTAGATGCCTAGGTCTAGATCCATCACAGCATGTTGTAATACCTGGGTGAAGAATATGTTGAATAGTACCAGAGCGAGGACACAGCCTTGTTTCACACCATTGGAGATGTTGAAGCGATCGGAAGTCTCTCCACCAGATAGGACTTCCCCTGTCATGTCGACATGAAAGAGCTGGATCAGTTTGACAAATTTTGCTGGGCAACCGAGCTTGCTGAGGATCACCCACAATGCGTCTCTGTTCACTGTGTCAAATGCCTTTGTCAGGTCTATGAAGAAAATGTAGAGACTCAGGTTCTGCTCAAGGCATTTTTCCTGCATTTGCCTCACCCGTGAAGACCATGTCGATGGTGCTGCAATCTGGTTGGAAGCCACATTGTGATTCAGGCAGATTCTGCTCTGAAACAGATGACAGGAGTCTGTTAAGTATAACATGGGCGAGGATCTTTCCAGCAGTGGAGAGTAGTGAGATGCGTCTGTATTTGTCACAGGCTGCTCGTGAGCATTTGTTCTTGTATAGGGCTCCGATGGAGGCATCTCTGAGTTCTGGGGGCATGTCTTCCTCTTCCCACATGCTGGTCAGCACTATGTGGAATGCCTGGAGTGCCTTTCCATTTAAGGCCTTGTACACCTCGGTTGGGATCCCGTCTTTACCGGGTGCCTTGCCTGCATTCATTTGTTTAATGGCTTCTTGAACTTCCTCTATTGAAGGAGGGACGTCAAGTTGTTCAATGGTGCGGTTTTTGGGGATCTGGTCAAGGGCTCTTTGGTCGACTGAAGATGGTTGTTTGAGAAGCTGACTGAAGTGTTCTTTCCACCTGTTGCTGATGCCTTTTTTATCTTTTATGAGAGTGTCACCATCAAAGGAGAGCAAGGGAGTGGTGGTGGGTTTTGATGGACCATAGACAGTCTTGAGGGCACTGAAAAATTGTTTGTAGTTTTTCATATCAGCAAACCAATGGATTTCTTCTGCCTTTTTTTCCCACCATTGGTGTATTACACTACACTATTGAACAAGGCTGTTCATTTACCATCTCAATTGATCCTCAAAGCAAACCCCATAAAGTCTGCTGATTCCTAAAACTATTTTCTTTTGACTAAACTATGACCGCATACAATGTTTTCTCATATATTAAGGGATTGGGGAAGCTTGGAAGTTGTTTGGTGCCTATAACTACTGAAAAAAGACAGCTAGAAGGGGTTGTGGAATGGGGGAAGAGGACAGAATGGTTCCATAAAGACTAAGGCAGAGGAAAGAACATGGGCCAAGGAAGAGTAAGCTTTTATGAGAATGTAAATAAAGGGAGAAGAAAAAGCAGAAAACCAGTTCCTGCAAGTTATTTAACTTGTCTAAATAGGACTGAACTAGATGGTGTCATTTAAACTTTTATATTCTGTGACTGACAGGCTAAGAAGACAATCTAAGAAAGACATGTTATACGTCATTCTGAGAAGAGCCATGGATATATACCAAAATATTGATAGCATTACTATTTTTTGGTAGCAAAACAAAATGGAAATCAGGTGGGTATCTAGTAATTAAGAAATTGTTGAACAAATTAGGAATATATTAGAATATTATTTTTTACCACTCTCTACTCCCTGGTGAATATGAAAAATTCAGGGAGGAAAATAGTAAGACTTCTATGAACTGATTCAGAATGAAGTATGCAAATCATAAAAATACTATACATGATTATAATACAAATAAGAGTTATGAAAAGGAAGTTGCATTATGAGTAATTATAATAATCCTTGCTTTTCTCTTTTGAGTAGAGAGATGAAGGTAAGGATTGATTTTGCATGATCATCTTTCCTTATAAGGTAGGTGTAATCTGGATTATAGAGAATGTTAAAAAAATAGCATTATGTAAAAAGCACAACCTGTCAGTGAAATTTATATATTTTTAAAAGAAAGAAAGATCATCTTAAGCCAAGTGAATAAACATATGCTATGGAAATCATCAATGCTCTCAATGCAAAAAAATAATTAAAATGAGTTTAGATTTTTTTTTTCTAAAGTTAGGAATTGAGCTCTTCTTAAAATATGTCCTTAGCACCATCTTAGAATTAATTGGCTTTGAGAGTCCTAAGATAAGAGTCTGAATCTAAAACTGCTTTGGGAAGTGATCTCTCTGAGATGTGAAACATCACCATCTAAACCTTAAACTGAGATCAATAGCTTGTTATACCTCCTGGACCAAAAGACTGAGGTAATAAACTTAGCTTTACTACCTCCTTGGCATGAAAGCAAGAGAGGTGCTATCTTATTTCCTATGGATGCTCAGGAGACAGGCAACTCCCTATAGTGTAAATCACAGTGAGCTATGTAAATTCTCAGTTTGTCTGTGGAAGAAAAAAATCTGATCTTAATTTCAGAACTATTAACTATGTGGATTAGCTCCAACAAACAAATATTTTTTTTTTCATTATGACAGTTTGAGAGATTAAAAGGGAGGATTTTAACATCTTGAAAGGAAGCTAAAAGGGAATGACTTACTATGTTAAGTGTTGCCTCATACTAATTTGTTACACTCCTTTTTACAAGTTTCATTCAGATGTAGAGAGTATCATCACTGAAGGGTTTGATATTTCTGTTCTATATAATTTTCAAAAACTCAAATTTTAGAGAAGGTGTTGACTTCTACAAATCAATTCCCCACCCAGAATTCCTTGAACCAAAGAAATCACAGGCCCCATCCAGAAGCCTATTCCAAGGTCTTAAAGCATATTACTAAAAAGCCTGTTTTCCACAAGGGAAGAAAACATCACAGAGGTGATAGAGATCGAAGATTTTATGGACAAATGTTAAAGGGCAGAGGGACCAGAACAGAGAGGTAAAGAAAGTTTGACTAAAAGTCAGGAACAACTAATTCAAATCCTGATTCTGGCTCTTAGCTGTGCAAACATAGGCAAGTCATGTAACCTCTTTTCCAAGAAGTTCTTTCAGAATATGAGTGGGAGTCAGCATGGATTAATAAAAAGAGGGTTAGATTTTAGGCTAGAAAATCTGAGTTAAAATCATGGACCTACCACTTACTCCCTACGTACTCTTGGATACTTAAACTCCTTTGGCCTCAATGTCATCATTTGGTTGGGCTTTATGATTATTTGTTACAATACTGGTTGTGTTCTTTCTCAGTGGTAAGAATATCTTCCAAGTAATTAGTAAATCCCACACCCTTCCCAAATCTTGGAGAAAAAGGGCCACACTTTTCAGTCAAGTTATAGACATGGGAAACCAAAGTAGAAAAAGAATGGGAAGAGAGACTGCTCATGGTTAAGATTAGGACCAATAATGTATTCTCATTAAAATACTAGGCCTTAGACTCATTCTAATTTGCATCTTATTTTATGTAAATGAAAAAATTCATTTCAAAAGACCTATAGGTCAAACCCCACCATGACATTAATTAATTGGGGGCAACTTACTGCATCTACATTAGCCTCCATATTAAAGGCATGGGTCACAGAAATTACAGAAATAATTTTCAAGTCAATTAACTTTCTGCATTTGGAATAAGGTAAGAAATACCCTGCTTGGACAACTGTGGAGGCCAAATGGATATTTGTTCATTGGTCTATAAAGAAATTTGTACTTTTCTAAAGGAAGGGATGAAGAAAGGGTCTTGGCCTTAGAAACTTCCCTGTGATTTGATACTCTGGGATAAGCCCAGTCAATTTTGTACCCTTTTGAGGTCTTCTGAATCCACACTGTCATATCCTGTCTTTAGAGGAGGCATCTCAGGCCATAGCACACCTGTTCAGGTGATTTTGTTGTTCTCATGGATCCCTTTGGTTACATGGCCTTCTCCCCCTACCCCCCCTTTAGACCAAGATCAGAGAGTCAAGTTCAGCCTCTCTAGAACTCCCCATCTGGTATACCCAGGACAATTCAAAAATTCTTTCTTTTCTCACCTTGTAGTTTAGGTAAAGATCTTAAAGATGAATTGGTGATAGACTCCCAGTATAGAAGGAAGAGGGATCAAACACTGGGAGTGATCTATAGGACATATCCTGAGTATACTTGAGAAGAGGAATCATTTAGCAATAATGCCACTTTTGGAGATGAACTTGGTGGGACCAAAGTAATATGGGAATTAAACTAAGTTTGAGCTCTTTCTTCCCAGGAACTGATGTGGGACATGGGGGAATGAGTTTCTAAAGTGACAGGTGGCAACTTTGTACTTTTGTTAATCCTATATTTTTTATTATTATTATTTTTTTATTTTTTAAACCCTTACCTTCTGCTTTAGAATCAATATTATATATTGATTCTAAAACAGAAGAGTGGTAAGGGCTGGCAATGGGGATTTAGTGACTTGTCCAGAGTTACACAGCTGGGAAATGTCTGAGGCCAGATTTGAACCCAGGAACTCCCATCTCTGGACCTGGCTCTCAATCCACTGAGATGCCCAGCTGCCTCCAATCCTATATTTTTTTTGAATGAAATATCCCTTTCTGAAAGCTAATTGATAATAAATGATTAAAAGGAATTGAGTGTGTTAACTATTAGTGAGGAACACAACTTGGTTAGCACTTGAGCTAGTAGTGTCAGAGAAGGAATATACCAAAGCCTTCAAGTTCTCTTGCTACCAAATCAAATGCTTAAAGCTTGTAATAAAATGCTTTTTGATTGACAGACTATGCTGTGGTATTGACTGTTTGGATAAGTAGAGACTATGGTTTATGGTGGGTTGAGCTCATGAAAGTTAAAAGTCAGTTTCCAGAGTGAGTTTTCTACTGCAAAGAAATATTTTATTTTACCTTTTCTCTTGGTAAAGGATACAAATTCATATTATATATAAATTTGAAAGTAATTATAACACATTCAAATAGCTAAGTAATATGATTTTTCCAATAAACACTGTGTTTTAAAAAAAGTCATTTTGAAAGTTGAATTTCCCCTCTGCATAATATTAGGGAACTGCTTGCTCAGTCTCTCTTAAATGGAACTTTGGGCTTCCCAAAGTAGTTGCTAGCTCTCCTGATGTATCTTGTGATTTACCTTTGCCTGCCCATTCTACACAAGTCTCGTCCATTGCTACCATAAATTCATTACAAGGGGATCACTTAACTGGCTGGAGCTCTCTCATTTCCTCAGAACAATATGAGGATACCATTGGTGAATTCTGGCTGGCTGTCATTCCTTGCCCTTACCCTTTGCAATAGAGAGTATGATGGGAGAGAGATTTGTGATAAGGGGAAAAGGGTGATAAAGGAAATGGAGTCTTCCCCCTCTAAGGCAGGGACAAAGTGGGGAGGTGATATTGATGAGCCAAGGGAGAGAAATGAGAATGGGTTGTCTCTTCCCCCTCAGCACTCTCTGACAACCCACCCCCCTCATTGTGGCTGCCTTCAACTTACTGCTGGGTTCTATGAAGGATCTTATTGAAGAGGTTTATGGTGGTAAGTTCTCTTCTCCTTGGGGACAGAAATGTCACCTCTCTCTCTCCCTCCCTCTCAAGTTCCCTCTAGTAATAGTTTGAGTCAATTCCTGAGTTTTCTTAAATTTATTAGAGGGAAACAGGGCAGATGGAGGGTAAGGAATTGATGTTCAGGAAGGAAGGAGGGAGAAAGGGTCCCTAATTAACCAATATCCTTCCCCCCAAATTCAAGGTAGACCAGGTTTGGTTCACCTGGCTAGTTCTTGGTTCTCAGTGAGTATCTCCAAGTTCAAGTTCAGGGAGTAGATGAAAATCTTCCTTGTTGGACAGCTTGTGTTTCAAAGTCCTGATTGGCTTATCTTCTGGTGGGATCTGGGTCAGGAATCAGAGGGGAAGAGATCACTAGATCAGGGAATTAGTTGGGGCCAATCTCTCTGGTCAGTTTCCTGGCCAGACAGGTGTCAGTTTCCAACCGCTAGATCTGTTCCCTCACTCCTCCCTCTCCAAAGGTCTGTGTTCCTTTTTTTTGCCTATCCCCCACTACTATAGAATTCTGCAGCTCTTCCCAGTTTATTTCTTTCCAAGATGTCAGACCTTCTCTTACCCCTTGGACCAGCACATTTTAATTTTCCTGATAATATCTTATACTCCTTCTTCTCAGAGATTCCTTATTTTATTCTTATAATTTGAATTTCTTATTTGTTGTCTCTTGGAGTCTGTTTAGACCCATTATAAGTCTATCCATTGACCTCTGTGAATTATTCATTGTTAATTCTTCTGAAGATTATGGTGTTCTGTGTCATGAAGCCATATGATAACCTACAGAGGAAACTACTATCTAATAGTCATAAGAATAATTGAAATTTATATAATTATTTAAAAGTTTGCAAAGTACCTTTATCTTGGTAGCCTTATAAGGTAGATAGTTCAAATACTATCCCCATTTCTAAATGGGAAAAATGATATAACTCTATGCCTTCTGAATGACTATCTCCTGTAGCTGGAATGCCACATTTCTTACCATTCTTCGCTTCCTTAAGGATTCAGCTCAAATGTCACCTTTCCTGGTCCTTCTGTAATAGAGTGTTAGTCTGGTGGTAAAGAGAGAGAGGGAAAAAGAGTAGAGAGCTCCGCTCCCAAAGCAGGGTTCAGGGGAGACAGCTGCTGTTTAACTTGGCCAAGGGAGAGGAGAGGGGAGAGTGAGTAGTTCCTCTCCCTTAAGTCTCCCCTCAGCTTTGACTGCTCAACCCCAAACTGCCTCTTGACTTCCCTCTGCTACTAAAATCTTTCCAGAGAGAGAGAGAGAGTTACCCTCCCACCTCAACCTGGAACTGCTCTCCACTCACACTAGAGTTAGTTGGGGAAAGATGATAAACTTTATTCTAACTGATCAGTTTGGGAATAACACAGGGAAATGGCTGTGGGAAGGAAAGAGGGAAAGGTGTCCCTATTCTAGCTACCTTTACCTCCCTTCTCAAGTTGGGATACCCAGGCCTTGGCAGTCTTGGGCCCCTGAGAGATTAAGGCTTGGATGACCCTGGTCTTGGCCCCCCTGGGCACCATTCAGACCCCAGGCACCAGGAGTTGTTAGGTGATCTTGTCAGCTGCTTGGTGTCTTCTCCAACTGGCCACTTCAGTGGGGAATCAGGGTGTCCAGTCACCAGGAGAAAGATGTCTTTCCTCAGAAACAAAGGCTTGACCAGCCCTTTCCTTAGACTATCTTGGGATTGAGAGAGCTAACTGCCTCTCTCTGACAGAAAACTCTTGGTCTCCCAAGATTCCAGAACATCTCCTGGAGCCTCTCCCCCATTGTGCCTGAGGCTCCAGCAATTTCCCAGACTGTAACTCCAGTTCTAGGGTTTGAAACTTCTATCACACTTCACCCTTCTAGAAACTTCCCCTCTAATGTTCCATCTACTCTTTAGGTAATTATTTACACAACTATTTACTATTTCTACCAGTTAGAATATAAGCTTTCTGAAAGTAAAAAATGAAAGAAGTAAATTAACATAAGCAAAATGGGGATAATGAACCTTTTACTGTCTACCTCATAGGTATGGAAGAAAGTATTTTGTAAATCTTCCAATGCTACAGAAATTTGAGATTTTTTTTTTATTATTGAGCTATATGAGGAAGAGCTTCTCCTCCTATACTATAATATAATAACTTTTCTAGTAACAGAACTTTTGACTAATTTGAAGGATTAAATACTCAAGTTCCTCCTTGGTAACGTGCTGTAGTTTAAAAGGTCTGAACACAGTTAGGGTTGTGAAAAGATGCTTTATGAAAAGCCAAGTAGGTATCATAAAATAGGTGAACTGGAACATTGTTTTAATTATGCCAGAGTGAGGTAGTTTATAGCTCTCAGCATAGTACCTGAACAATAGGTCTGAAGTACAGACTAATTGCAATTTTGACAGAGATAACCTTGAGACTTGGGTAAACAAAAGAGGAGAGAGCTCCACATGGGTCTGTAAGGGGCAGGGGGGTGGTGAAGAAAGGTTAATCTAATTTAACTTAAACAATGGCTCTGTAGATTTCGCACTTCTTATGCATCTTAATTTATAAATGGTGCCCAAAATATCAACACTAAGCAAAGGAACTTTTCTTTTGAGTTTAATTTTAAGATAAACATCTCATTCAAGGGAATTTCAAGCTACAAAAGAGTCATAATTTTCATTTTTGCTGTGTGATGAATAAATGGCAAAACCTCTGTTGGGATTAAAAATAGCTTGGCATATAAATGAGGTGATGCCGCCCTCCTCCAAGCTACTATAGCAATTATTGTCTACTCAATTCATTGGGCAATTAATCATGGACTGCCTCGCGACATCCTTCCTATTGTTGTTTTGAAATGTTATTTAAATCTTTTATCATTATTTAACTTTGCTCAGGCTTATGTCTTGTCTCTCCAAGTCTATTATAAGCTCTTCGAAGGCATAGATCTTGTTTGTCATTCGGTTCCTTTGAATTTTTCTCTAGCACCTCACACAGTATAGAGAACACAATAAAAGTTCAAAACAGTTTATAAAAAACTTACATTTACAAAAATAAAATGTCCCTATCCTTGGATGTAGAGATTTTTCTGATAGGCAAATACCTCTAGTATGACAAAGTTAGAAATGAATGCCCCATAAACCCCAAAATACTTTTTCCAAAAGCAAAGACTTGCATACTAAGTAAATACCTATTGACTGAGGAGTGACTAAATAAAGTCTGGAACTTGACTGCAATGTCATATTACTATGTTGCAAGAAACTGAATATGAAGAAGTCAGAGAAGGATAGAAGGACTCATGTAAACTGATTAAAAATAAGTAGAACAAAGAAAACAATGCGCACAATGACTAAAAAATGTTAGTAGATGCCACAGCAGCAACAATTGAAATTTAATGTTGTTTAATTCTTATGCTCAAACTTGACCATGAATAAAGAGGATAAAATGCACCTTCCTCTATTTCTTACAGAGGTGGAGAACTATGGATGGAGAATAGTAAATATACTTTAAAAATTTATAATATATTTTTTATAGTTTGCATGTCAAAACAATTTTTCAATATTTGTTTTCTGATATTTTGCTATCCACATGCTCTCTTTCTCTCCCACACCTCCCTGCTCCTCAGGAAGTTAGGTTGTACATACATTATCATATAATACATATTTCCATGTTCATCATATGGTGAAAGAAGAAACATACTGTTTTCACTAGAGAAGAATTCGAGGAAGAAATAAAAAATGGTATGTCTCAATTTGCATTCAGACTGTCTCTTCTGTGGTGGTGGGTATCGTTTTATTTTTGTCATGAATCTCTTGGAGTTGTCCTGGATTCTTGCATTGCTTATAATAGTTGACATTCATATTGATCATCACACCTTTTTCTTGTTACAGTGTACAATCTTCTCCTGGTTCTGCTCACTTCTCGTTGCATCATGCCATATAAGTATTTCCAGGTTTTTTCTGTGCTCATCTTGTTTGTATTTTCTTTTCTTTTCTTTTCTTTTCTTTTCTTTTCTTTTCTTTTCTTTTCTTTTCTTTTCTTTTCTTTTCTTTTCTTTTCTTTTCTTTTCTTTTCTTTTCTTTTCTTTTCTTTTCTTTTTTGAGTCCAACATCTATTTCTTTTTTACCAATTACATGTAATAACATATTTCCATATCAGTTTTCCTAAGTTATATGATTGAACTTATATCCTTCCCTACCTTCCCTTCCTCCTCCCTATGCTGGCAAATGATTAGATCTGGGTTATACGTGTATTATCCTGCAATTGTTTGTCACTTCTTATGGCAAAACAGTGTTCTATTACAATCATATACCACAACTTGTTCAGCCATTCCCCAGTTGATGGACATTTCTTCAGCTTCCAGTTCTTTTCCATTACAAAATGAGCATTTATAAATATTTTTGTAGAAGTAGTCTTTTCTCCTATCTTCAGTCTCTTTGGGATAGAGACCTAGTAATGCTATTTTTGAGTCAGAGTATGCACAGTTTGATAGTCTTTTGGGCATGGTTCCAGATTGTTTTCTAGAATGGTTGTATCAATTCATAGCTCCACCAGCCGTATCCCAATTTCCATACCCCCTCCAACATTTATCATTTTCCCTTTTGTCATGTTTGCCAGTCTGATAAATATAAGGTGGTATCTAGGAGTTGTTTTTGCCTGAATTTCTCTAATTTATAGTACTTTAGAGGTTTTTTTTCTCATATGAATAAAGATAGTTTTAATTTCATCTGGGAATTGCCTATTCATTTCCTTTTACCATTTGTCATTTGGTAAATGTTTCGTATTCTTATGAATTTGACTGTATATAGTTGAGAAATGAAAGCTTTTGGTGGACAGACTTTCTATGAATAATTTTTTCTCAGTTTGTTGTTTGCCTTTTAACTTGGTTGCATTACTTTTGTCCAAATAGAATATTTTTAATTATTAGATATACATTCAGACTTGGTAGATGTGCTAAATAGTTTTGCTAAACTATTTTTAATTTTTTATGAGGGATGGCTCTTAAGGTGGGGCAGAAACATATTTAGAATACAGTTGATTTGAAAATAATACATATAAAGAAAAGGGTTTATTTAAGAAAAATATATATATATACATACACACACACATATATATACACATTTCCTCATTTATGAATGGAGAAGGGTTGGTCTAGATGAACTTTAAGGTCCTTTCTAGCTCTAAAATTCTATAATCTTGTAAGGAAAATACAACTGAAAGAGCTTAGTAACTTTTGTTTTTTTAGTGTACAAGACATTAAAATCTATAACAGAAAATAAAAAGCAACATATTGTGACTATAAGATAACAAATATAGATGAGAAGTTTAAAAACTGACAATGTTGACAATTTGTCTATAGTATTTAAATAAAAATATTTTTCACACATATTCTTTTGAATCCAGAAAGAATCAGAAAATCTAAGCCTGTTTCTTTATTTTATAGATGAGAAAATAAACTCAGAGGGGTTCCTTATCTTTGCCCAAAGTCACAAGGAAAATTAATATGAGGGTTGGAACTAGAATTCAATTTTGTTGGCATCCAATATACCACTATTTTTTATTTTGATTCTTTGATAAATTCTTCTTATTTTACCCCCTTTATCCCCAATGCCTTCCCAGAAAACAATCCTTTAAAACAAAGTTATTTTAAGAAATAAAAGAGGAAGAATAAAAAACAGTCAAAACCAATCAAAACGAGGAAACAAAAATCTCATATTTTCCCTGTTCCATATCCACATTTTTCCCAGTTCTATAAATAATGCTAGACCGGGACTGTTTATATTATACTGGTACTAATATTCAAACAGTTGTGTGTAATTTTCTCTATGTAACTACAGTATAGTGGAAAGATTGTTGGATGTAGAATTAGAGAGTCTAAATTTAAATCCCAGTGCTGTCACTTATTATCTGTATGAACATGGTTAAATCACTTTGACTAATTCTTTAGGCCTCTTTCCTCCTATGCAAAATGAAAGTGTCAGACAAAGTGACCTCTAAATACTTATCTGGCCCTCAATTAATGCCCCTATGTTCTGGATGCTTGGCACTGTTCCAATAGACCAGAGATTCATCAAAATATGGTCCAAAAGGGTTTTTCAAGGTGGTAAAAATACAAAATATCATGGTGCAGTATGAAAGGTAGATTTTATGTTATTAAAGGAAAAAAAGGAAATAGGATACAGGGTTTATTAAACAGAATCACAGAATTTAAGAATTGGAAGGGACCCCCAGGGTCATTCATTCCAATCCATAAGTTCAAGAGATACTCTTTTACAAACCACCTGTTATCCAGACTTTGCCATATTATTATTGCTATCTCCTGAAGTAATCTGTTCCAAAAGCTTTCTTCCTCTCACATCAAGTCCAAATTGATCTTTTTAGCATTTCTACCAATTTCTTCCATTTCTGATCTCAGAGGCCTAAAGGAACAGGCTTAATTCTTTCATTTATAAAATCCTCAAAATCTCTGAACAGTTAACATGTTACCTTTGAGTCTTTTCTTCTCCAAGTTACATATCTCTAATTATTTTGAACTGATTCTCATCTAGTATAAAATCCAAGGGCCATCACCATCATGGATCTTGATATTCTATAGTTTATCCACATTTTTTCCTTTGAGTGACTTTACTTTTAAAGAGTTGCCAAATGTACCCAATGGTGAATGAGATAATTTTCCTATGGCTACCACTATTAGATTTGAAGAAAAAAATAAAAATTGAAATTTTCTCTTTCTCAACTCTGGGACACTGAGATAAGGTTGACCTTTCTTAGCTATGAGGAGGAAACAAGTCAAGAAAAAAGGAAACCCAGGAAAGAGAGCTGTGGGAAGCTTTACTGAAGGCAACCACCTCTACTGCTTTCCTTAGCCATTATTCTTATGCTAACTCCTTGTCCTAATTGGGAGTCCAAAGCTTCACTTCCACTAATTTCACCTTTTCACCTAATCTCCAAAATAGATGGAAAATTCCACTAGGACAAGAAGCTTAAACATTCTAGAAACCTGTAATTCTCACACCCATTGCACTGTTTAGCTAGTGACATACCTAAGAACTTTTGAATTTAGCTAAGTTTCTGTCATTTGGTTCATTAAATGGTAGCAGCTGAATAGATGATCCTGGGGTGAGTCTGGTCTGGATAATTTTATTTACACATTTTTCTAAATTTGGAAAAATATATACCAAATCCATAATTCTTCTGATTTTCTACATAGGATATAGCTCTTTTGAAGAATGCTTGATTTGGGGTAGAAGAGACTTTCAGGATCCAGTGCACACATTTTACAGATGAGTAAAGGAAGAATGATTTGTCCAAGTTCACCTCTGCAGTAGTAGCAGAGATGGGCTCTAAAACCATATGGTTCGGCTATGAACCCAATATTTTTGTCATTATATCAAAGTTACAGGGAAGTAATACTAAAAACATTTACGAATGATCTCATTTCAGAAAATACTTGCTAATCAGTTTCATAAAAGAGATAGAGACATATATTGCAAAACAGGTAAATCCTTTAAGGTCTACAACTGTTATACTCACAACAAGATGAATTTTCAAGATGAGTTGGGTCACCAAATGAGAGTTAATGGAATCCTGGTTAGAATCACTTTGTGCCTGATGCAAAACTTAGAAGTCATAAACCAAAAAAGAATTGTTCCTGTTTTCCACAAATTGCTGCTTTTGTAATTGGGACTGACCTCAGACATGCCCTAGAATGCTTGGCCCCATGGTAGGAAGCAGTTTTGGCTGTGTCACTGTAATATTATGCTTTCTACTTATCCTTAAGGATTCCTGCTGCTTCGCATCTGTTCAGGTGCCAGTAGAAGTTGAATTGGGGCTCCAACATTAAGTAAAAAGAATCCAGGTTAATGGTTTCCCCCCCACATAAATCTCTTCCCTTTTTTTTTCTTTTACCACCAACCAAAAAACAGCCAGAGCTGAGAAAAGTGAAGGCAGTAATTAGAAGTAAGCAACTTTCTGCTCTCAAAACCCAAATCCCTGCTGTTACAAATTATCTTTAGGGTTTTCCAGATGGCTGGTATCACAGTAGGATTAAAATTGGGCATTCCAATATTATGTTATTGCCCCTCCAGCAAAGGCTAGACATTCATTCCAAAACTTTCCCTTTGTGGATCAATTTCTTTCTTGATTGCTGGGCCTTGCCAAAAATAAATGTTTATGTTGAAAAGTTTATGGGTTCATTGATTTAAAATTAGAAGAGAATCTTACAAAGTGCCTTGCCAAAACTCTTCTTTTTACAGATGAAGAAAATGAGGCTCAGAGAACTCGAATGACTTTTGCAGTGTCATACAAGTAATAAGAGAGTGTCAAGATTTTCACTCAGGTCTTCCAGTTGTAAATCCAAGGTCTTTTACAAATTGTGATGCCATTTCAAGAATGTTTCACTGGGTTCTATTTATTACAAACTAACATGGCCATTTCACTGCTCTAAACCTAAAATTCTTCACTGGTTAAATTAAAGGGTAGCATTTGCCAATCATTCAATAAGAGTATATTGTATTCCCAGACACTGTGCTAGTCACTAGATATCCATATTTGAAAAAGGAAACAACCTTTCCTTTCAAAGACAGGAAGGAGGTTCATATTCTGTTTAGTCCTACTCTGATGCCTCTATAGAGAAGGAGAATGGTCCCCACATCTTAAAGGTTGTCTCTTTCAGGGAAGCACCAGCTCTACCAGTTCTACCCAATTGAAAAGGCTTCCAACACAAGTTTAATGATAAACTGCAGTTATCTAGCTACTTTTGGAGAGTATCATCAACAGGCTGGCTGTAGGACAATGAGTCTTTTGGCCAGGACAATTCTTATAGACCATCTATTAATTTAGATAGTAAGTTCCATCAATAGATTGTTGACAAAAATTACATATTCTTTGCATTGGAGATAAGCTATAAAATCTTCAACTTCTCTTCTAGTTTGTAAAGTTTAAGATCCTTTAAGTTCACATCTTTTGATTCTGGCTTTTACCAAGGGGTTGTAGCAAGGGGCAGGGAGACTTGAACCTCAGAAAAAGTCTAATGCTCTCGTCATTGGGATCATGGATATAATAGACATGCCCCATATGCCAAGTCTCATCAGACCTGGCAGCTGCGTAAGTCCTCAAGAAATGACTAGTCACTTATGATCTTGGGCTGTAACTAGTAGACTGGTATAACAGGTGAGTTCAGTTTAATTTCTGGGGAACAAGCTCTCATTAATAAACTCACTACTTTTAACCCCGCTCCCCTTCCCATTCTCAGCTACTTTGTGTTAAGAAAGGGAACACTGGTCAACCATTAACTATCATCATCACAGTTCCTAAAATATATTAACAAACCAACAATGGCTAGCAAATTTTCATTTTATGCTCTCTAAATCTGAAGCATTTATAATCAAAGCCCATTTTCCCTATCTACAGCTTATCTATCCTTATCTACAGCTAATTCAGTCCTTTTAGTCCCCCAAATATTTCTTTCTTTGCCTTTCTTTTTTCATGATGTCCTCTGGAACCACCTACTGAGCATTAATAAAATTTTCTTAATCTTTAATTTCTTCATTACACACTTCCCTTTACAGAAAACTGGTACCCTACAGGAAACTTAATCCCTAAATGATCTTTCCAATGTTAGTTGCTCCTTTTCTCAAGGACTTGAAAATATAGAACCAGAAGAAATGAGGTGCCGTGTTCTTTGCTTCCTAAAGATTCTTCTAGACTTCATCTGCTACCCACACTTAGCTACTTCTTTTGAGGTTTGTTCCATCCATCTATATCACTTTAAATAGATCCTTTTTTTATCTATCTAACTCCTTTCTGAAGTTCAGAACCTTCCTTTACACTATAACCCAGTAGAATATCTTATGATCCATTACATGGCAATGTCTTCTGAACTACAAACATAGTGGCAGTCTAGTTCTTAAACTTCCAGGAAGAGGGAACTGGGAATTTGTTCCACTGGCACCGTTAGAAAAGGGGATATCTAGTGGAAGGTAAAAAGCATGTACAAAATAAGTATAAATGGCTGGTTGGTAGGATAGAGAAGCCATCTCATCTCTAAGGCTTATCACTTATATAGACAAGTCACTTAATTTTCCTCAGTCTTAATGTCTTATTCTGTAGAAGGAAGAGTGTGGACTAGATGGTTACTGAAGTCCTTTCTGGATTTAACTACCTTCATCCTACTATGATCTATAATTTCTCCTCTTTTAGAATTTTCTAGAACCAATATGACCTTCAGAAGATAAAACAAAGACTGATTGTTGTCAACAACAGTTTAAATTTACATTCTTATTGTCATTTCATAAATAAAATAATCCCTCTTATTTCCTATCATATGTGAGGGAATGAACTTAAAACGTGAGCTTCTCAAGGTAAAAGACTGTTTAACTTTGACATTTGTATCTATAGGACTAGCACAATGTTTGGCACATAGTAGATGCCTTATAAAGGCATTTATTATAATTAAATTCCCAGAGCAAACTGCCCTAATACAATTTGGATAAATATAAAATTCCACTTTCCTTTCCTTAGTCTTTCCACATCCTGTTTTGTATCTGACCTTTGAATCAATCTTCCTTGAACTGCTTTGACAGTTATTTTTTTTCATACTTGCCTTTTTGAATTGCCTCAGAAATCCTGAATAATGGAATTTGCATATTGAAAACTCCTCTGTGAAACCAGAAATGTACCTAGTGGTCCTTTGCAGTCAAGGAAAACTTCTATAATAGACTTTGTGATTTTTCTAGCTTTGAGCATTCCCTCTACAGACTTTGTCTTGGTGACCCCATCAACTCTCATGATTTAATTTTATTCTCTAAGCAGATGATTCCCAGATCTATATATCCAGTCCCTTGACTCTCCCCTGAGCTTCAGGCCCACATCAACAATTGTCTATTAAAGATTTCAAACTAGATGTCTCAGAGATGTCAAGAACTTAAAATTCAATATCTTTCTGAGTCCTTTTCTTCTTACAAATGGCCTTATTTCGGTTGAACATGCCACTGTCCTTCCATGCTCCCAATTTCATAACCTTGACATTGTCGTAGACTCTTCACTCTCCTTCACCTTATAATCTTTTACATCCAATCTCTTCTCTCCACTCAGAGACATCTCCTTTCAGGCTCTGTTATTACTAGCATCCCTGCCTTAAGACTCTACCCACTGCAATCCATCCTATATAGGTTGCTGCTAAAATAAAGTTCTACAATCACATATCTGACCAAACTATTCTCCTACTTAACCACTTCCAGCGACTTCCTATATTCTCAAGAATGAAACATAAATTCTCCTTTTTATCTGTTGAAGCTTGCTCTGGTACACTGGAGGCACTTAATATTCACTGATGCATTGATTGATTCTTTGACCGTATTCCTCTCCTGATTCTGTTCAGTTTTCTTTCAAGCACTTGCTTTTTAGAGCTATGTTTTCAGGTCAAAGCCTCCAAGTCAGCTGTCAATAAACCAGAATCTTTGCCTTTTTAATTCTAAGAGTCTCTCCAGGGCTCCGAAAGACAGATAGATAATGTATCAGTAGAAATACCTGAGTCATACTTTAGAGAATAAAGTTGCAACCTGCCATATATTGTATTTACTATTCTAAATTACTAGCTGTCAGAGTAGAGATCAGAGATAGGCAAAACACAGAGGGAACAACTTCTTGATAGGACTTTTTATAAATATGCCTATTTTTAATTTTAGAAAATTTGACTCCCTATGATATGCTAGTAGGAATTTTATGAGTCAAATCCCACATGTTGGAGTAAGGGTTTAGAGTGTCTATTTGAAGGTGAGACATAGAGGATACAATTCTCAAGCCCTATTTAGAGTTCTTGGTGCCCTGTTCCTATTCTGATTGTTGTGATCACTTGGTTTCCCTAACAGCAAAACACTCTAGGTTACTCTAAGTGAAAACTCAATGCATTTAAGTTCATCTGTTTCCTGTAAGAATGTTAATATACTTCAGTGCCCATTAGTTTTCACTCCATCAGACTATCTTATCCTCCAAATAGCTCTTCTGTTTTTTTACTTGATAGGTCTGCTTCGTCCAAGAAAGGACTTTGGAAATTCAACTGACTTTTTATCTCTACTAACCATCCACCACTAACCCTGCTTTCAATTTCATTTAGATTTGAGGTTTCCATTTGCACTTGTTTGCAAAGAAAAGGCAAGGTTATGCCGATGTCACAAAGCTATATGGGAAGTGCAGCCAACCCGAGTGGAACTCGCTGATTTGCCTTAGCATTTTGATTATAAGGGTCTATGAGTTCAGATGAATAAAACTAAAAATGAAACTCAGCAGGCATGATGAAATCAACTGAAACCACTGAAACAGTTGGTCTGAGAGCCCCAAATTATTTCATTCTTCAGGACTCCAGGATAGAATTGGGATCTGAACTCACTCTGCTACCTTTCCCAGGGCTTGTTTAGTCACTTGTACATCTCAACTACAGAAAGAATCATTTCTAGACTTGGGGGTTGTGCTCTTTTTTTCTTTTAGTGTTGATTTGGACATCAGAGACTCAGGTAAATAATAATAAGGAAAGTTAACCCCCGAAAATAACAAAATGTCCTGTCATACTTTAAGAAGTAATCATGAGATCATCTTTGTGATATTCACATTTCACTCTAAAGCTGGAAGAGGGAATGGGGAAGGATACAGGAAGGGGAAGGAATGAACATCTATATAAATCTTTTACTGCCTGGTGCTTTTATACCTAAGTGCTTTTTGTAAATATTTCTTTTGACTTTTACAACAATCATACAATTGGTTTAGTATCACCATTTTTCAGTTGAGGAAATTGAGACAAATTGAGGTTAAGTGACTCGCCTATGGTCACACAATGAGTGTCTGAGTTCCCATTTGAACTTACTCAAGGCCCAGCACTTTATCCTTTATGCCAGATGGCACAACATATGTTGTTAAAGTTTGAAGGAGATTTAAAATAGTCTGATACAACTCATTTATTAAATCAATGAGAAAGTGAGACCCAGAGAGAGTGATATGGCCAAAAGCATAAATGTAGACAGTAGAAGGGCTTAAAACACAGGTCTTTTACCTATACTTGTATTTCCTATAAACAAATATACTTAGGGTCAAAAAGGATATCATGAGTAACAGCCCTCATCTTGTCCAACTTACATTCATTATTTGTACATTTCCTTTTTGTACAGGAGCTCCCTGTTACTTCTGGGAGAAAATATACAATTTTTTTTCATTTTTTAAATTCTCCTTAACTTGGACCCATATGAACTTTCCAATCTCTTATACATCCTCCCTCATGCATCCTCTGCTGATCTTGTGACACTGGTCTTCTTGCCAGGCTTCTCTTGGCTTTCTTCACACAAGATATTCCATTTATTATCTCAGAGGACTTTCTCTGGCTATCTCTTATGTCTGGAACTGTCTCTCTCCTCATCTCCACGTTCTAAATTTCCTGTTTTCCTTCAAGTCTCAGCTAAAGAAGTCTTTCTAGTATTCCCCAACTCCTTTGAAATTATTTCCTATTTATCCTGTATGTGTTTTATTTGTATGAAGTAGTTGACATATTGTCTTCCTCCATTAGATGGTAAGCTCCTTGAGCCTGGGGTCTGTTTGGGGTCTTTCTTTGCATCCTTAGAACAGCATACTGTCTAGAACATTTTTTTTGGTGTTGTTCAGTCATGTTTGAGTCTTCATGACCCTGTTTCGAGTTTTCTTGGCAAAGATACTGGACTAGTCTGCCATTTTCTTCTCCAGTTCATTTTATGGATGAGGAACTAAGGCAAATGGGCAAATACAGCTAGTCTCTGAGACCAGATTTGCACCCAGAAAGACTAATCTTCCTGACTTCAGACCCAGCACTCTATGCACCACTCCACCAAGCTGCTTGGCACAAATGAGGTGCTTAGTAATAGATGCTTGTTGACCAACTGGTACTTTCTAGAAGAGAGAGAGTTTAGGGTATGTTTGGTAGAAAAGGGTGAATGTCCATAATTTTTAAAAGGATATATGCAGAGGGCAGCTAGGTGGATTGAGTAGCTCCATAGACTGAGAGCTGGGCCCAGAGAACAGAGGTCCTGGATTTAAACCTGACCTTAGACACTTCCTAGATGTGTGACCTGTGCAAGTTCACTTAACCCTCATTGCCTAGCCCTTACCCCTCTTCTGCCTTGGGACCAATATGGAGTACTGTTTCTAGGCTAGAAGGTAAAGGTTAAAAAAAGTACATATACACATAAATATTGATTATATATAATGTATACATGTATATAGGTCCCAATATGTGTCACAAAACATGAATTATTCTTTTCCTCAAGAACAATAATTTATATATATATATATAATTATTCCATTTTCATTAGTTATTAGCTAGGTAACTATCAGCTATTTAGAAAGATATACAATGAGAAAATACATTTGAGAAATTGCTGGTTTACGGCAGCATCAATATATACTGTACATGGCATAACTATAATGTCATGGGGCTGGAGACCAGTGCTGCGCACAAAAACCCATCTCAGTCCTTTAGAGCAGCTCCATCTAGATAAGTCTAGTTTTATGAAGTATGTATTGATTACACTTTCACCTGTGCACAACTGTAATCATAAATAGTAACACTGCCGCAAATGAACACCAATTTAATTTACAATAGGACAACACTTGGTATTTGTAAAGTCCACACTTTGTCTTTATTCATTTGGATAGTAGACTATTATTTTTTTCTCCACAATCCCTTTTTCTCAAGAAATAGTCCCTAGTGTTTGTCTCTGAAGTACTGTCTGTGTATGCAAAGGCAACAGCATTATATTATAAATGCTTGCAAATGCACTATTTTGAAAAGGTTGCCTTTTTTCATGTCCTAAATGGCAGTAGAGAAAAATGATCACAAGCTCCATCCCTCTTTTGCATTAGAAACATTACAGACTATATTAGAAGATAGTTCAGAGGCTATGTAAGTAGTACAACTAGTACTCAGAAAGGAATCTCTTCTCTGATACATACAATAAATAATTATCCAATCATTGTTTGAAGGTTTTCAGTCAGGATGACCCCACTTTTTTTTCGTATGGCATGCCATTCCATATTTGAACAGCTTTAATTACTGGAAACTATCTCCTGATATTTCTTGCCTTTTTTTCTCATCCCAAGCACTTAACCCAGTGTGGAGTAAACAGTAGGCACCTAGCAAACCTTAATTGACTAGTTTATTACATTTAGCTCCTTTGTAGCTTTGACTCATTATTCTTACTTAGTTTCATCCTCTGTAACCAACTAGAACAAATGAAATCTCTTTCCCACATTCTAGCCCTTCAATAACTTTAAGATGGTATTTAGGTGTCCCTTAAGTCTTTTCCTCAAGCAAAATATCCTCAGTTTCCTGAACTGTTCCTCATACAGAATGAATTTCAGAACCCATCCTGGTTTTTTTTTTTCTGGAAGGTATCCAGCTTATCAATATTCTTTTTAAAGAAGTTCCCAGAAATGACAATGGGATTTTACATGTAATCTAACAGGACAGAATAGAGTGGGATCATCAACTTCCCAAACCTACATAATATATTCCTTTTGATTCAACCCAAGATTACAATAATTTGCATTAAATAGATTCAGAGCTGACAATTATAAGCTCTTTCGTCAACATCATTGTCTTCTTTGGGAAATTACTCTGAGAGCATATGATAATATGGTACTGAGTTGTTCTAACTATTCCATGATTTACAGAAGTAGGTGTCATATTCTATTTTAAAAGATGCTTTCTTAGGAGGAATCAAGGGATAGGCACTTTTATCCTTTCTACTAACCTGTAGGTAACAATAAGTAGTACTCTGTACTTTACAGATCAAGGATGAGGAAATGAAGGGGTTTGCATGAGGTCTTTTAAAATACCATTGATTTGTGAGGACAGAGACTAGGTCTCCTCACACCCAGCTCAGTAACCTTGCCCTTCTGGTCTCAGACACTTGTAATCTGTGTGATCCTGGGCAAGTCACTTAATCTCCATTGCCTGACTCTTACTGCTCTTCTGCTTTGGAACCAATATAGAGTATTGATTCCAAGATGGAAGGTAAGAGTTTTTAAAAAATGGATTTCACATGCTCATAATTCCCAATAGACTACAATTTCTGTTACTAGAAAAGGATGAGACCCCTGGATTGCTTGAGTTTCAGAATTCTGAGCTATAAAAAAAAGTCTAGAGCTGCACTCTCTGGCCCCAGTACACTGAACCTCTTCTAGGTGGGGCAAGGACTACCAAGATGCTTAAGTGGGAACTAATTGATCCTAGTTGGAAACAGAAGGTCCAAGTTTCTATGCCAATCAACCACAGCATCAAGCCAATAACTGACCATTCCATTCCTAGCCTGGGCCACCCAGGAAAACCCAGTCTCTTAAAAATAAAAGTGTCAATGGTACATACTAGAGAAGGGAGAAGTGTGCTCAAGACACTCCTTGTAGATTGCCTAGCCTTGTCATCCTTTCTCTTCTGATGCACATAAAGCACAGTGAAAGATATCAAAGGACAATAATGGTCATCTTAATTAGTTGGGACTTCTGCCATTCTCACTCCCTTCCCTCCCACTTAGGGGTCAAGGAGGAGCTCCAAGTTCCCCTTTGAACTGCTTAATTTTAAAAACAGACAGTTGAGGAAACAATCTGGTTTACAAGGTATCATCAAGGGCTGACGATGATGAAATTTGATGGCAATAATGTCAAACTTTACATGGCCATAATCCAAGTTTGCGATGATACATTAAGCCATAATGCTGCTATTTATATTGCCATAAACTTAGTTTATGGCGATGTAAATAGTCTCACTAATGGTATTAACAGCAGCCCTCAATGGCATCACAGCTGTAGAATGCTGCATTTATGCTATTAGTATGCCTATTTATATCACCATAAACTTAGGTAGTCAAAGTTGCTACATATACAATACAAGGAAGATTAATGGGCATATTTTATGCCCAAATCTGGGCCCCTGTGCTAGAGATTTTATGGCTACCTCCCTACACCCTACATATCTATTTGGTCCTTCATTTGGCTCTGTGAGGGAACTGACTTATGAGGTTTCCAGCAGAGCTCAAGGATGAGAGTACACCCATATTTCAAGATACCCTGAGAAACCTGGAAATAACAAGCTGCAAGGCCATGAGAGAAGAACACTTGCCAAATAGCTACTTAGCCAACTTACGGTCTCCTTGGCAGCGGACTGGGCCCACAGTCAGTTTGGCTTCAGATCCAGGTCGGTCAGTGTCACCAACTACCACCTGGCTCACAGGCAGATGATCTTTGTAGGATAACAAACCAACGTCCTTTCTCCTAAATCAAAACAAGACAAACAAACAAAAAAACAAGCAAAAAGAAACAAATTAAAACCATGAGTTGGGGTAGCCATGTATGTCCTGAAATAATTACTCAGTTTTTCAGAGACTCACTGAGAGATACTGTTGTACAGAAGATTTAATTGGAATTTAGATATAGAGTTAGAAAGGTCTTTTAGGTCAGCAAGTCCCAAAGCATCATTTTAATGATGAGGAAACTGAAGCCCATGATGACTTGTTGAATGTCAAACACATAGTATTAACGCTAGTGTATAAATGGAGATTTTGAACCTTTGGACTTCATCACCCAGAAGTCCCTTAGTATTTCCCAAAATTCCTTTTAATCTCTTCATCACATTTCATGGTCACATTTGTGTAAGTTTCTGAGGCTTCACCTCCCTCTCTCTTTTGCAAGTGGGCTAGGTTAGCACCTTTTTTAGCTAGTTCTTTTTTAAATTTTGTTATTATTAATACATCTTATAAATATAATACTTGAGCTATTGTATATTAATTTTAAAACTCATACTAGTCAATATTTATGTGGGGTGTTAGGGCTTACAGAGTGCTTTATAGATATTTTCTAATTTCGTCCATATCAGATCCCTAATAGTTAAACCCTGGTTTGCCTTTGCTTTGCACATCTATTAAGTGGTTATATAAGGTCTTAAGTGACTTATTCAAGGTCACAAATACCATTAATCATTTATGGCAGGATTTAAACTCAAGTCTTCCTAACTTCAAGTTCAATGTTATATCTACTATGTCATGTTATTTCTTTCTATTTTCCTCAAAGGGGATCTTTAGTCACCAAAAAGGGGGAGAAACAGGTACTAAAATTATTATGAACATATGCACAAATTACATTCCCTCTAATACTTTTAAACATCTTATGTAATCACCAGGCTACATAGTAATAAACCAGGTAGCTCAAAGACACATGAAAAGAATTAGACATTGTAATAAAATAAAACTTACAACTGAGCTAATTAGATGCATACCAAGTATTTTATGTAAATAAATGTAGCTACCATTACTTGTATAATGCCAAACTAAGAATTCCAGCACTATCCTGAGGCAGGGAGTAGGCAAGGAGATTAGAAAGCTTCTCTGGGGATCCAAAGGTACTAAGAGCTATACCACCTGTCCTACATATTTAAGCCTCACTGCTCTCCTGCTAAGTGGGTACCTCATTATTTCCTTTAGGCAGAGGAAGCTGAGACATAGCAAAAATTGGAGACCCATAATAGTCTGGGCTAAAGGTGAGATGGAACTATTGAGACAATCTGACCTCAGATGCTCTATATTAAGAGGTTAGGAAGGCAATAAGAGACCTCTAATCAAATGTTTTCTCTGACAAGGAAGTGGGTTAGAGGAATCAAGCTCTCTCCTTTCCCCCTTGCCATCAGAAACTCCATTCAGGCCAGGTTACTTATTGATCCAGGAGTCCCCCAGCAGTTTCCCATTTTACCCATTTTGTGGCTTGCCTGGTTGTCCTTATATAGAATGGCTTTCTTCTACCCTAACTAAAAGGAATGGGTTGGAGAGATCCATCAATACTCTTTCCCCCTCTACAAGTGAGTTGTACAAAGGTTGAGTCAACAAGGGGAAAACTAATTAGCCATAGGACTTACTTAAACAGTAAGCTGAAAGGCAGAATAGTCTAAGAGATAGAAAATAAACCCAGTCAAGTACTTTCCTTCTGCCAAGATACCTAACCTCTCCTTTCCCAGATGTCTAACCTCCCATTTCCCTTGGGAATTCTCTAGGATTGCAGATTCCAGAGACAATTTTTATGTGCACAGATTCCTCACTGGGGACTTCCTTCATTGAGGAAATCACAGGAGAGTCATTTTTTAAACAAAACTAAAGGACTGCTTACTTCTTTTTCCTTTTTCCGGAATTAAAATCCTTATCTTCCCTTTTACAATCTATCCCAAGTATTGGTTCCAAGGGAAAAGAGTGGTAAGGGCTAGCCAATGGGGGTCAAGTGACTTGACCATAGCTAGGAGATATCTGAGGGCAGATTTGAACCTAGGACCTCCTGTCTCTGGGCATAGTCCTCAATCTTCTGAGATACCCAGCTGCTCTCCTCCCCCTCTTTCTTAAACTGGTAGAAACCTCCTTCTTTGCTTGTCTATTTGACTATTCCGCCTCCTCATCCCATTCTGGTGGACTAAGGTGACTTCAGGTCACTACCATAGCCTTCTCAGCGGTATCTTTGAGTCTATTAGTACCCTTCACCCAGATCAAGTGAATTAATGACACCATTTTGGTAAACTTGCACTGGTTGCAAAAATCACTAATTATAAAGCAGGGTTGAATCATTTAAGTGAAGCTCTTCTGCTTCTCCATGCACTCCCAACACCCTCATCCCACATCCTTTTGTAGAACTTTTGGAAAGTGTGTCAGATGGGAAGGGGAAAGTAGAGAGAAGGAATGTCATATATAGAGAACTAGTGCTAGAGAATAGCTTTCAGAGGTCTGTCTTGTAGCTGTCTAAGACCAAATTATGGCTTGTATGTTTGCTTCAGTTGCATATGCATAGCTTAATAATGATATGTAGTTGTTCATTTGTGTCCAACTCATGACCTCATGGACCATAGCAATCTATTAGATTTTCTTGGCAAAGATACTAGAGGGTTTTTGTCATTCTTGCCTCCAGTAGATCTATTTTTGTCAGTCAATTAAGTAATTAAGTAACTTGACTAGGATCATACAGTTAAGAAGTATCTGAGGATGAATTTCATGAAACTCAGGTCTTTCAGATTCCAGACCCATTACTCAACCACAGAGCCACAGCTACCTCTGTTAATAACATCTAGTATCTCACTAGTAAGGATCTGAGTCTGGATTTGAACTTAAGTCCAAAATTCTATACACTGCCATGTAGCACCTCAGTTTAGTTATAGGAAGACATTTTCTAAAAAAAAACAAAATTAAGAAAAGTCTTGAAAGTTACATCCTTATATACTTTTTACTTCTGCCAAACTAACCCTAAATTTGAAATTATACATAGAATGGGCATTGGGAAAGATGAAGGTATTTGTACAGTAATGATAGACTTTTATATGGTACCATTAAGTTGGCAAAGTGCATTAATAAATTATTTCATTTGGTCTTCAAGTCATTCCTCTGTGACAAGTGCTATAAGCATTATTTCCTCCAATTAGAGATGAAGAAACTAAGGTTCATAGAGAGTCAAGTGACTTTTGGAGTTATGTTACTAATAAGTCCCTGAGGTAGTATTTAAACTAAGTTTTTCATAATTTCAAGTCCAGCAGCCTAGCCACTTTGTAAAACTATCTGTCATGGAGGCAAAGAATAGCAATTTATTTTAAAGTAAAGGACAAATTAAAGTACAATAACAAGATAAAGAGATTTACTTCTCATTCTTTGGTGAATGCATGGCAGGTTGGAGGCTATTTGTGGAGAGAGAATTCAGATTTTTTCCCCAAGTCTTAGAGTCAGAGAGTTCATTAGTCATCTTGATAAACTTCTAAAATGGCCATGAAAATACACTGTCTCACCTGCCAGGACATTGATGAAATTCAGCTGTAGCCAATGAAAACCAAGCTGGCAGGCTCAAATAAATTTTTGCTATTTCTTTGTTGCCTCACTGGGCTTTCTTCTTCTACTAATAAAATAAAAAAGCAGTATTATGATCAAATCAGAACTGGGATCAAGCAGGAACCAGCTGTGATCATTATTGACTTTACTTCTTTCTATAAGATTGTGGGACATCAAGTCCTCAGGTCCAAACCAAAGTCTATAGAAATTGACTGCAAACCATGCCCTTTTGTTATTTCTATGATCATTTTAAATTACTCTCGAGGAGGAAAAAAAATCAACAAAAATCTCACAGTATCGACCTTAGGCTTTGGAGTTTCCCAATTCTGAGTGTTAAGACCAATATCTTTTTATTTTCTTTTTAAGGTAGGCTTTAAGACACAAAGAAAAGGTATTGATTACCGATCTAGACCTTATTCCTGTTTAAGTCCAAAAACTGATAGCTACTTTCAGTAATCTAAAAATAAACCTATACTATCTTTGTTTTTTTTGGGGGGTTGGCTTCTTTCAAGGTTTAGTTTAATATTCTACTCTCTAAAGGAAGTCCCAGATCCCCTCAGAAGAAATAGATCATGGCTCTAGAGCAATATGGAATCTTAGAGATCATCTTGTTCAATTCTCCATTTTACATAGGAAGAAACTTAAGTTTGGGAAGGTTAAGTGATTTAACTAGTGTTGTTCTGTTTGTAGTATTGGTAATGTTCCCCTTTCCATACTCCATGGTCTAGCTAATAGTGTTGTTCTTTCTCACACAGGACACTTCATTTTCTATCTCCATTCCTTTGTATTGGTCTCCTATTCTTAGCCTGAACTATTCTTCATTCCTATCTTTTAGAAGTCTTTACTTCCTTTAAATCAGTTGATCAATCAGTCAATCAACAAGGATTTATTAAGTGCTCAATTTTTTCCAGTTCTTTTTCAAGGTATACAAGTACGAAACAAGAAGCAATTACTACTCTCAAGGGACCTACATTCTAATGGGGGACATGTGTATGCACATATAAATATAAATAAATAAATATGATATGTTATAATATACACATGCAATTTATACACACACATATGTAGCTAGGTGGTACAGTGGATAGAGCATTGGGCCCAAAATGAAGAAGACTTGAATTTAAATCTGACCTCATACATTTATCTGTGAGAACCTGGGCAAATTGCTTAACTCTCTTTACCTTAGTTTCTTTATCTATAAAATAGGGATTAATAACACCTACCTTTTAGTGTGGTTTTGAGGAGGTAGATGTATTAATAGCTGTAAAAGGCTTTCTAAACCTTAAGACACTTTGAAAATGTTAATTACTATTAATAATAATTACTATCATTAATTACTGCTACTCTCTATCACCCCTTGGCTATTCCTATCACTACCACTCTTACTACTACTACTTTTACTATTCAGTAGATTTTAAGATTCACTAGATTTTAGGACTTGCCCCAATTTGCCCATTTAATGTCAAAGCCCAGGTCTTTGACTCTCAATCTATGTGCCACAGATGACTTTGAGTCCAAAATCGAATGCGTATATATTCTGACTGTGTGTTTAAAATTCCCTCTGCTGTTTATTTCTCTTCTGAGCCAACTTTCTTCCTGTTATTATAATCACTAAAGGAAGCTTTGTTCTGAAGATTTCTGTTCTCTAAATTCACTTTAGTCCTATCTTCCTAAAGAAGGTTTGTCTTGTTCTACTTTTATCTTCTGGTCTTTGCTTTTATGGTCCTGCTGAGAAGTCAAGCAAATCTTCAGACAGTTTTGTCTTGCCCTTAGCTCAGTTGAGAAGAAAGGAAAAAAAAACCTACACACACACACACACACACACACACACACTCCCTCAAAAAAAACTAACAACGCACAGAAAATTCACAAATTTCAGTAATTTTGAATATTTTTTAGTGCATGTCAGTTTTCATGAAAGCAACAACTGGATGGAATCTGGTCTACAATTCTAGCAGGAGTGGAAGAACTGAATGGCCTAATACCTTGCTTGCAAAAAGCTGCAAAATCCCTTGCCTTCATTCTTAAGGAGGCAGAATGGTTTTGTTGTCCTAGTGACATAGCACTGCCTCTCTGATACAGCTTTCATACTTTTATTAGCTATTTCTGTGAAGAAATCTCTTATAGGGAATTGACCAAGAAGAAAAGGTTTGTCTATCTTTGAAAAGAAATGGAAGATTTGCTACTCAAATTTCCCTCAAAATGGTGGTAATCATAATCATTTTTGCTACTGTATTTTATCTGCAATTCTATATAGTCTCTAAGGAGGATTACAAAAAAAAAACAACCTTTTTTACAAATAAACATTAGAATTGGGCTACAGGCTGGTGGCTCAGTGGATAGAGAACCAGGGATAGAGACAGTAGGTCCTGGTTTCAAAACTGACTCAGATATTTCCTAGATATATGACCCTGGGCAAGTCACTTAAGCCCAGTTACCTAGCCCTTATCACTCTTCTGCCTTATATTGATTCTAAGACAGAAGGAAAGGGTTTAAAAAAATATATGTATATATATATATATATATACATATATGAATTAAAAGGGTTTAATTTGTCTTAATATTTTAGAGTTGTCATAAATTCATTAATGTGGAAAGGGAAACCTCACTTTATTGATCAGTAACCTAAAGGTTGGAAGAGGTGACTTGAAAAGTGATATTTTAACACCCAAATGTTACATTTTACTATGGAAATATATCTCAGATTATAATATAAGTAAAAGGGATGTGTGATTCAATTTAACAAAATTCAATTTGGAAAACACATTTAAGCGATATATTTATTTTTAAAAAAGAAGATATGCCTGACCCTAAAGAAGCAAATTGCCATTTTAAAAAGTAATAACAGACAGTGGCTTATTGCTGAACAGTTGTGATCTCATGCTTCATGACAGAGTACAGAAAATACATTCATGATCAGTTCCTAGCAAGATGGTTAAATAAGGGAAGAACTTTTATGCCTTTTATCCTTTCTCCTTCTGTTCCTTTGGTGCTGCCTTTCCCTCTCCCTTTTCTTCCAACTGTCAGGCTGGTCTTTCAATACTGTGACTCTCCTTTACTCTTTCCCTGGGAACATATCCAACTTCCCAAATAGGACCCAATGGATTAATTCATTCAATATAGGCTCTTATTAACATTGTTATCAGCCCTGCTTTCATCTTGTGTTCAGATAGAAATAGGCAGAGAACACGTGGTTATCCTGTTTGTCTGATGGTCTATTACATGGGTGGATAAAATGACTTTTTGTAATTCAGTGTTTGAATATACTCATCTGGGCTCATGAAAACATTTTCTGGTTAAGTCTGCTAGTAAATGCAGTATCAAGGACTAAATATCTTTCTCTTTCCATATAGTTTTGAATTTTTGACTGGTTTTCAGGTTTTGAGAATTTTTCATTTGGCATAGTTTAGTGGCATTCACTAAGAACACTTATGTTTATGTAACTCTGAGCTACAATTTTGTCTAGGATGATGTTTTGCTTATAGTAAATTAGCTTCCTGAATTCTCAAGGGTTTGTTAGTTGGTTTTTGTCCTTCATAATCCAAGAGGAACAAAATATCACTGGGTGACACTTTTTGACTTGGACGTTACTGGGTTTAAGGGAGGTAGAGTTGCACAAATTCATCAGCCTCACTCTGTCTTCCAGAGTCATCCAAATCCAGTGGCCAGACAAAAGTTAAACTGATTGGTGATGGGTTGGGATGCTGTAGTTGACTTTGTCTTCTTTAGTTTCTAACCAAAGTCTAAGTGCACCACAGTACTTGCTTCTATTGTCTTCAGGGCCATTCGAAACACTTTCTTCTCACATTCTTAAGGGTATATAGGATTTGAATGTGTAGTACAGGGATTTGTAGTTTGTTGTTAGTTATGAAGGATGATGAGATTTGGTGGATAATTGTGGCCATTTTGATTGTCTTTCTAAGTATTTAGTAGATGATATATTTTTACGGTCTATAGTGATATATTGCACAGTTGTCTAACTCTTAAGAGGGAAACAATGGCTAGGACTCCCATAAAATTTAGAGATTTGGAGTTTTTCCCTTCATTTCCTGAAGCACAGTAGTATTGAATGTTTTTAGGTACTAAAAGAGAGATCATAAAAACAAAGCTGAGAGAACAAAGCTACTAGAATGGTGATGATGCTTTCCTTCAGGTCTTATGGAGTAGCTGTAAGGTCACAGGAGTACATCTCCTGACATTTATTTATTTATTTTACCCTTTTTAGATGAAGTGGTCTCTGTTACATAAGAAGATCTGAAAGTTTTTTAATCCATCTATAATATAATCTGAGAATCTCCATCAGTTATCTTTTTAAGAAAATAGTTAATCTCTTTGTATTTACTTAGGAGAAATAGGCTCTGTACTTCATTTAGATTGCATGGGATTTTTGTTTGGATACCTTTTAATTTTATTGCTATTAATTTCATTGCCTAAAAGTATAAATTAAAGCTGGTATTTTAAAGTGTTAATTGCCCTAAATGACTTTTTCTTCTATTGTTCTTTTTACTTCAGGATGCCAATATTATCTTGTCATATACAGAATAAAGCATTCTCCTTCTGCAATATGAAATCAACTCTGAAACTCATAGCTCCTCAGTATCCCTGCCTGCCCCTGTGGCTCCTCCTTCCTTATGGTTAAAAAAGAACTGGAGGGGAGAGCCAATGTGATTACACATCTGAGAGAATCTCAGATTCTCTCAAATAGAATTTCCTCCCAGAGAAGACTCTGACTCTTTGAAAATTTTATGTCTGGAAAAGACTAAAATATTTGTTTTGCTGTCATCCATTGTTTCATTTTGACCTCTCAATTCAAGCTTTGGGACTTTAGCCTCTAATTATCCATGGTATCTTTAAGGATTTGGTTGTTATCGAGTCCAAATGACTTTTTGGACTTTTTTTTCCTGGAAGAAAGTTTCCATTAGATGAACAAGCTATTTAATGTTTTTCTTATTTTTTTCTTTTTAACTAAGCTCTGAAACATCATGTCATCCAATGACATCAAGTAATTAACATGATTTGGTTTTCCCTCTTTGAAATGGGTGCCATAATCAGTTCTGTTTAGGAGTAATAATGATTTTAAGGTTACTTAGTCTAATAGCAGGCTTTAAAGTGCTTTCTGAGAAAATGTCATATTGTACAGCAATAATTTTAGATATCATTGAGTTATTCTCATGTTTTATATAAAGAAAAGTTTTCCATGTAGAGATAAAATTTCTTGAATTGACACTATTGTTATCGATTTAATACATTTGCGTGTGTAATTAAGCCAGGATTTTGAAAATGGAGACTTTGTAATAATCAATACAGGTGCTTTCTGGTTATTTCTTCAATATTCATTGTATTGATAAATGAGTTGAACTTAATGCTTGTGGAGCTTTTGTGCACCCTTTTTGTTTCTCAGCCCATATATTAAGCAATATATGGTATGAAGGCTTTGTATTAATAGCAACTTAAAACATAATTGATTACTTCCCATTTGTATTGTAAAATAGTTGCTTGCATGTTGTATCCTCCATTATTACTTGAGAAGCTTGAGAGTAAGGGTTATATTTTACTTTCCTCTTATCCTTTTCTATGAAGTTTAAATAGAAACAAAGTGAACAAGTGATTAAACCATTATCATTTTATAACATTTAATATTTTGAAGATGCATCATCAACAACAACGTACTTGATTTATTTAGTGCAATCGAAAGATTGCAACTTAAGTTTATACTCAATAGGTTCACTGAAAGTATCTTCAGAACAACTTTGGCATTAGATAGCACAACAAGAATGAGATGCACCATATCCTGATCCCACATAATTGTTATTAATTATAACTATTGCATTGTAATTGTTATTATTATCCTCAATTTCTTTGTTTCTCTGTACAAAGATCATAAGAATCATTGAGAAGTTCCTCAATGAAAATATACAAAAACAACAGGAAGGCTTTCCCAGGCAGTATATGGCAGAAAAGTGCTTTAGTAGGAATCAGAATGACTTGGGTTCAAATCTTACCTGTGACAGCTATATGACCATGGATGAGTCTATTAACCTAAGTCTCACATTCTTCATTTTTAAAATGGAGATTAGAATAACTTTAGCATCTATCTCAGTGTTGTTGGGAAGCTTGGATAACAGAATAGACTAAATGAATAAATGAAATAAATGTCTCTGGACACACCAGTTATGAATGTCAATTATAATTTTTAATTTTTATTTAACTGATCAATTAAGAGAATTTTTTCCATGGTTACATGATTTATGTTCTTTTCCTTCCCTCCTCCAAATCCCCTCCCATAGCCAATGCACAATTATACTGGTTTTGCATGTGTTATTGATCAAGATCTATTTCCATATAATTGATATTTGCACTAGGGTGATCGTTTAGAGACTACATCCCCAATCATGACCACATCAACCCATGTGATCAAGCATTGCTTTTCTTCTGTGTTTCTACTCCCACAGTTCTTTCTCTGGATTTGGATAGCATTTTTTCTAATAGGTTCCTCAGAAATGTCTTGGATAATTGCATTGCTACTGGTAGAGAAGTCCATTACATTTGATTGTGCCAAACTTTATCTGTCTCTGTGTACCAGGTTCTCCTGGTTCTGCTCCTTTCACTCTGCATCAGTTCCTGGAGGTCATTCCAGTTCACATGGAATTTCCCCAGTTCATTATCCCTTATAGCACAATAGTACTCCATCACCAACATATACCACAGTTTGTTCAGCTATTCCCCAATCAAAGGGCATCCCCTCATTTTCCAATTTTTTTTTGTCACCACAAAGAGTGCAGCTATAAATATTTTTGTACAAATCTTTTTCCTTATTATCTCTTTGGGGGTATAAACTCAGCAGTATTAAAGTTGGATCAAAGGGCAGACAGTCTTTTAAAGTCCTTTGGGCTTAGTTCCAAAATGCCATCCAGAATGATTGGATCAATTCACAACTCCAGTAGCAATGCATTAATGTCCAAATTTTGTCACATCCCCTCTAACATTTATTACTTTCCTTTGTAGTCATGTTAGCTGATCTGCTAGGCATGAAGTGATACCTCAGAGTTATTTTGATTTACATTTCTCTAATTATAAGAGATTTAGAATACTTTTTCATGTGCTTATTGATTCTTTTGATTTCTTTATCTGAAAATTGCCTTTTCATGTCCCTTGCCCATTTATCAATTTGGGAATGGCTTGATTTTTTATACAATTGATTTAGCTCCTTACATATTTGAGCATTAGATCTTTGTCAGAGGTTTTTGTTATAAAGATTTTTCTAAATTTGTTGCTTCCCTTCTAATTATAATTGCATTTGTTTTGTTTGTACAAAATCTTTTTAATTCAATGTAGTCAAAATTATTTTATATTTTGTAATTTTTTTCTAACTCTTGCTTGGTCTTGAAATCTTTCCTTTCCCAAAGATCTGACAGATATATTATTCTGTGTTCACCTAATTTACTTGTAGTTTGCAAATTTATTTTCAAGTCATTCACAAATTCTGAATTTACCTTGGAGTTGGGTGTGAGATATTGATTTATACCCAATCTCTCCCATATGAATATCAATTTTATTGTAATGCTGTATTCCCTAAAATTTCTCCACTATAACATACATGGGGCCTCAAATCAAAAGAACAAAGTGACAATTCTAGAAATATATTTATTGGTGAGACAGTGGGAGATGAATTTTGGTGATAGAGGACCTCCCTGTTATACCTGAAGTCACACTATATGGGTAGCTATCTCTTCCTCTTACTCAATAGTCCAGCCCTGACTTCAGGTATTTATAAAGAGTTTGTCATAATGTCATTTGTTTGTATTTTTAACAGTTGTTTTTTTCACTCAGGCAAATAAAAGAGGGCTCCACCAACATGCTAGATTGTTAGAATATGAAATAAGCATCAGAGTTTTCAGATATACCACAAAGTAAAAGTTCCCAAATAGTATTAATGGTGTCTACAGCCACTGTAAGCTATTGAATCTTCCTGAATGGATGGAAGGTAGAATTTTCTACAAAGCAATTAAGGTAATTAAGAAAACAACCATCACAATTAGATCTCTAGCATCCATGTCTGTGTCCCTGGTGCAAAGACAGTAATTACAGATTCAATTACTCCTTTTCAGAGAGAATTGGTTAGAGCTTTTTAAAAAAGGGATGATAATTATTCTCTTTCCTTAGATGTTCTTTTTAAGGAGCCCTCTCAATATTGATAAGAATTTCAGCAAATGATGATTTATTTTTCTCTACTAAATCACAAGCTCATTGAGGACAAAGTCATCATCTTCAAGAATGTTATATGGTTTTATTTCCTCCATAGTATCTAGCAGAGGACCTCAGATAGGATAGATGTTCAATAATTTGGTTGAATAAATGAAGCCTGAATGTATTCTAAAACAACTTATCAGTATGCATTTACTAATGGAGTGAGAGATGGAAGATTTCCTAATCCACTGGAACTCTTTGGGACATTTCTACTTTACTCCTCTGTTATAATTAAGGGTTTGGGCTTTGTGTGTGTATATGTGTGTGTGTGTGGTGTGTGTGTGTATGTGTGTGTGTGTATGTGCATGTGAGAGAGGTTGTAGTTTTGCTTTGCCTGTAGGGAACAGTTTTTTTTCCTAAAAAATTATCATTTTGACATCATATACCACAGGGTTGATGAAAGGAAGAAACAAATTACAAGCTTTTAAAAATAAACATTCTTCTGGTGTTTTATGGTTAGGGGTCATGGAATTGTGGTTATGGCTGCTTGTCCTTTGTTTTTGAAGAGGACCAATACCACCATAGGGTAATGTCTTGACCTGTGTATGAACTGAAGTGAGACAGAATTGCACAAAGTCATCACCTCAATCTGTCTTCCAGAGTCCAGTGGCAAGACAAATGTCAGGACAACTGGTGATGACTCAGGATGCAATGAATGACCTTGACTTCTTTGATGTCTGACCAATTTTTAAGTGCTCCACAGAGCTTGCCTTGTGGCCATTGGAAAGAATTGTTTTCATCTGCCCATTTCATTGTGAAAAGTATTCATATCCTTGGGTCAGACATTCCCCAACTCACTGACATGTTCAAGGACTCTTGGTTACCCTATACCTGGTTTAGCTCATCTGCCAAAATGGTTTACTGGTGTGTGACTGATTTTTGTTCATGCTCCAGTTTCTTAGAGCTACAAATGAAAGTTACATGGCAAATAGACATCAAAGGAGAAAAGAAGCCCTGAAAGGGGCTCAGCAAGCTCTCACACCAGAGGTGCTTCTCTCTGAACACCCCATGAATAGCACAGTATCAGAATAACTGATATTGAGGATCACCAGAAACAATGGAAAAACATGGATGGTAGGAGTAGCTTTACATTACAAGGGAGATAGGTAAAGGATGCCATCAATGAAATGTACCAGGAAAAAATGAAGATGGAATGTTCATGTGATGAGTGTAAGAAAGAACTTATGGACAGCTTGTTCATTCCATAGGTATCTTCCCAAACATAAGAGAAACTGAGAAAGGCCCTCAGAAATGTGCATGACTGAATTTTTTAAAGGAAGTAAACATGTTACACTCTATTTATTAAAAAAGTTCCCAGCCTAATAGACAAGAAAAGCCCTTCTGAACCTTTCATGACTTCAGACCAGAGGCAATGACTTCAGTTAGGCTGGGAACATGGGGCTCAGCAGGAAAATGGAATGGCAAAGGGCTATCCCCAAACTCAGCTTGGAGCTCCTACCTAAATTCTTCTGCCCATGGATAAAATGAAAGAGGTTCTATCTTAGAAAGAATTAAGAGAGGAGAACTGGTTGTTATATTGGAGCAATATTGGCCAGATTCCTCATATTCTTAGTATTCTTGTCCTGGTATTTGATCTCCATTTCACCATCCTTCCAAGTCTCCTGGAGTGGGTGATATTGGTCACCATAGCTCCAAAGAACAAAAAAAGCTGTGGGCAAAAAGCTTTGGTCTTTTGATGCCAACTGAGATGGCCTCAAACACAGTAATCAATAGGGGTAACAGATTCCACTCCTGGGCCAAGCTCCAAGCACAGTTTCAAGTCAATGAAAGTCATCAGTGAAATAATGTAATGGAGATAACAAATCTACTGGAGAATGAGTTTGTATAGTCAATATACATATTGAGTATATCATATAAATGATCACACTAATAGTGCTCAGCTTCCTTATTTGTAAAATGAGTTAGATGATATGATCTCTAAAGGAACTTTTAACTCTAACAATTTATAAATCCATTTTGGAAAGAAGATGTGGAAGGGAATCCTGATATCTGATGCTATAGTCTTTCTTTTTCCAAGTCTACCTGCTCTAATTAAAGTCCTCTAAGGATTATACTGGAGCCACCTGCAACTCTTGAACTGATTGTTAAATCTTTAGTATGGACATTTATATCTTAGAAATGCTACAAATCAGGGTTCCATATATTGTTTTTTTTATTAACTAGAATTGAGAGCTAATAATGGAATTAAACATAAAAGTGGGTTGCATCCCACACTCTTTTCCCCACCCAATTTCATTATTAAAAATATATCTGCATACCTTCAATCTTGTAACTCTTCCTTTGTGTGATACCCACACCACTTCTTGATCTGCTCTCTCTCCCTCTCATATATATCTGCCATTTTTAAACCCTTACCTTCTGCAATTGAATCAATACTAAGTATTGGTTCCAAAGCAGAAGAGTAGTAAGGGTTAGGGCTAGGCAACTGGCATTAAGTGACGTGCCTAGGGTCATATAGCAAGTGTCTGAGGCTACATTTGAACCCAAGGCATCCAATCTCTAGGTCTGACTCTATCTTCTGAGAAAGAGCCAACTAGTTGCCCCATTACTCAATACACATATACATATATGGATACTTATAAACTTGGGATAACTCAGGCTAGAAACAGCTAGTTTTTTAGCTGTCTCGGCTTTCCCTTTCTGAACCTTAGGATGGAAACTGTCAGACTTACTTAAGCAGGACTCTTCTGCTCTATATAAGATACTTGAGGGGTATTTTCTCAGACTAATATAGACACCAACTATTCTAGTATCTGCCCTGACCCAAGGGCCATGGATCATCAAGCCATGTTGCTTATGAGCAATATTCTTGGTTTTATACTGCTTCTATAGCACCATTTCCCTTCCCAATACTGCTCTGAAGATGGTAGCCTCAACCCCAGTTTGAGAATGGTAAATCCTATTGTAGAAAGAAAATCCTATTTTGCAATGCTACTGTATTGTTTGTTCTGGGTCTTATGTAAAGGGAAGTCTTTGAGGTGCCCTAATATTCTTTCCTGGTTATCTTTGTTTCTCTACATCCTTCATATTAATATAAAGTCTTTCTTGAAAACATCATAAATAAAAGAGACCATTTCCTTTAAGTACTGATTGAATCATCTAATTTCTGTAAGAAACATTAAGACCCAGTGACACATTTTGCCACTTGGGTTTTAGTCTGATTGCCATTAATTATTGACCTGTTGCTTAGACTTTCTGAGTTTTAGCTATTCCATATCAAAAATAAGTCTAAAGAGGAAAGTAGGACCATAAATTTAATGATAGGAGGATCATAGAGTTCATTTAGGTAGGTAGAGCCAAGATGACAGAGCAGAAGCAAGGAAAACTTTCAAAAAATATTAAAATAATGCTTCAAAATGAATACTGGAGAGACAATCTAAAATTATTGAAGTATCTGAAATGCATGATAAAAAAAGCCTAGACATCATGTTACAAGAAATTATCAAAGGAAATTGTCCTGATATTCTTGAACAAGAAAGTAAAATAGAAATCAAAAGACCACCTCTAGAAGTAAATCCCCAAATGACAACTCCTAGGGATATTATAACTAAATTCAAGAGCCCCCAAGCCAAGGAGAAAATGATGCAAGAATCCAGGATCTATAGACAGGATACTTAGGATCTAGAAGTTGCCACAAAATATGATATTCAAGAAGGTGAAAGGTCTAGGTTTACAATCTAGAATCACCTATTCAATAAAATTGAGTATATTCTTTAAGGGGAAAAGAATCATCATTTTATAAAATAGAAGATTTCCAAGCATTTAAGATGAAATAGACAGCTTTACACAGACAATTTGATGTGCAAACACAAGACCAAAAGGAAGTGTAAAAAGGTAAATTAGAAAAAGAAAATTGAAATGATTCATTAAGGTCAGACTGTATGTATTCCTATGCAGAAAGATGATATTTGTAATTCTCAAAACTTTTTATCAGTATTAGAACATTTAGAAAGATTATACACAGAAAATGTGGGCATAAACTAATTAGGACAATACCATATGTGAAAAAATCATGTGAAAAAGAGGATTGTACTGAGAGAAAAGGGAAGGGAGAAAAGGAATGAGGTAAATTATCCCACCTAAAGAGGTATGAAAAACTATTACAATGGAGGGGTGGATGTTGGTGGTGATGAGCAATGTTTAAACCTTACTTTTATTGTAACTAGCTCAGAGAAGAAATAACAACTATAATCATTCAGTTATAGTATCTCATCTTAGCCTATAGAGAAGTAGGAAGGTAATAAGACAATGAGGGTGACAATAGAAGGGAGGGGAAAGTATAGAGATGGTAAAAAATAGAATGCCTATGAAGAACAAAAGAAAAAGAGAAAGAACAGAATCAAAAGGGAAAATAAGGTGAAGGGGTAAACACAGATGGCAATCATAACTGTGAATATGAATAGGATGAACTTATCATAAAACAAAAGCAGATAGAAGCGTGGATTAAAAACCAGAACCCTACTATATGTTATTTACAGGAAATATATTTCAGGTTGGGGAGACACATATGGATTAAACATAAGAGGATGAAGCAGAATTTATTGTTTATAATCTGAAGTAAAAAAAAAGAAAAAAGACAAAGGTAAAGCAAAATAAGATCTGATTAAAAGAGATAAGGAAAGAGATTGCATCTTACTAAAAGGTTCTATTGACAATGAAGTAATATCATGTGCCTTCAAATTTTTAAAGGAGAAATTAAATGTTTCAGGAGGAAATAGATAGTATAACTATACTAGTGGGGGACCTCAATTTCCCCCCTCAGATCTAGATAAATCAAATTTAAAAATTAACAAGAAAGAAATCAAGGAAGTGAATGAAATTTTAGAAAAGTTAGAGCTAATAGATTTCTGGAGAAAATTAAATGGTAATAGAAAGGAATATACCTTCTTTCAGCACTACATGGCTCCTACGCAAAAATTGACCATGTATTAGTCCATAAAAATTCATAACTATGTACAGAAAAGCAGAAATAATAAATACATCCTTTTAAAATAATAATGCAATAAAAATTATAATCAATAAGGATCCATGGAAAGAATAATCAAGTACTTAAAGAAAATTTTATACCTCTAAACACTTATATCAATAAAATACAGAAATCAGATTAATGAATTGGGCATTTAACTAAAAGAAACTAGAAAAAGAACACATTAAAAATCTCCAACTAAAAGTTGAATTGGAAATCCTAAAAATTAAAATAGAAATTAATAAAATTGAAATTAAGAGAACCATTGAACTAATAAATGAGACTAGGGGTTGGTTTTACAAGAAAATTGAGCATTGGTGAATTTGATTAAAAATAAAAAAAAAGAAAATCAAATTATCAGTATCAAGATGAAAAGGGTGAACTGACCAATAATGAAGAGGAACTTAAAGCAATCATTTGTAGCTATTTTTTCAAATTATATGCCAATAAACTTGTCAATCTAAATGAAATAGATGAATATTTATAAAATATATAAATTGCCCAGATTAACAAAAGAGGAAATAGAATACTTAAATAATCCATTTGAGACAAAGAAATTGAACAAGCCTTCAATGGACTCCTTAGGAAAAAATCCCAGGGCCACATGGGTTGACATGTGAATTCTATCAAACATTTAAAGAGCCATTAATTCCAATACTATATAAACTATTTGCTAAAATAGGTTGAGAAGGAATCTTCCTAATTTTTTTTATGACACAAATATGGAACTGTTACCAAAGCCAGGAAAAACAAAAACAGAGGAAAAAAATTAAAGCCCAGTTTCATTAATTAATATAGATGCAAAAAATTAAATAAAATACTAGCAAGGAGACTACATCACTATATCACAAGTATCATTCACTATGACTAGCTGGGATTGATACCAAGAATGTAGGGCTGGTTTAATATTAGGAAAATTATCAATAAAATTGACCATATCAATAACCAAACTAACAGAAATTCCATGATTATCTTAACAGATGCAAAAAAGACTTAAGACAAATTGCAACACCCATTTGTATGAAAAAATACTAGAAAGTGTAAGAATAAATGAGTCATTTCTTAAAATTATAAGTAGTTATCTACCTAAAACCATCAGCAAGTATCATTTGCAAAGGAAAAAATTTAGAAGTCTTCTCAATAACGTCAGGAGTGAATTAAAAATTCCCATTAGTACCACTATTATTTAATATTGTATTAGAAATGCTAGCTTTAATAATAAGAAAATAAAAAGAAATTGAAAAAATTAAAATAGGCAATGAGTACTTTGCAGATGATATGATATACTTAGATTAGACAATGTTAGTAAAATTACAGGATTTAAAGTAAATCCACATAAATCATCAGCATTTCTATATAATACCAATAAAGTTCAGGAGCAAGAAATATAGAAAGAGAAATTTCATTTAAAATAACTCTAGATAATATAAAATCTGGGAAATTACTTGCCAAGACAAACCAGGAATAATATGAACACAATTACAAAACATTTTCACATGAATAAGGTAAGATCTAAACAACTGGAAAAATATTACTTGCTCATGTGTAAGCATCCATAAAATGAAAATTCTTTCTAAATTAACTTACTTATTCAGTGCCATACCAATCAAACTATCAAATAATTATTTTATAGAACTAGAAAAATAGTATTAAAATGGCAAGAATATCAAGGGAACTAATGAAAAATATTGTAAAGGGAGGTGGCCCAGCAGTACAACATCTCAAATTATAGAAGAAAGTAGTAATCCTCAAAACAATATGGTACTGGCTACGGGATAGAAGGGTGGATCAATGGGATAGACTTGGAGTCAATGACCTCAGCAATCTAGTGCTGATAAACTGAAACACTTCAGCTTTGGAATAAAAACTCATTCTTTTTGTTTTAAATCCTTACCTTCTGTCTTAGAATCAATTCTATGTATTGGTTCCATGGAAGAATAGCAGTAACAGAGAGGCAATGGGAGTTAAGTGACTTGCTCAGGGTCACACAGCTAGGAAGTATCTAAGGCAAATTTGAACCTAGCACCCCCTGTCTAGGCCTGGCTCTTTATCTACTGAGTTCACTCTAACAAAAACTACTGAGATAATTGAAAAACTGTATGACAAGAACTAGGTCTAGATCAATATTTCACACCCTAAGCCAAGATATGGTCAGAAATGATATATGATTTAGGTATAAGGAGTGATACCATAACTAAATTAGGGGAACACAGAATAGTTTACTTTGCAGATTCTTTGGAGAAGGGAAGAATTTATGACCAAGCAAGATACAATGAGTATTATAAGATGTAAAATGAATAATTTTGATTATATTAAATTAAAAGACTTTTGTACAAATGAAACGGATGTAACCAAGATTAGAAGGGAAAACAATAAACTGCAAAAAATCTCATAACAAATATTTCTGATAAAGGCCTAATTTCTCAAATTTATAGAGAACTAAGGTAAATTTACAGGACTACAAACCATTCCTTAATTGACAAATGATCAAAGGATATGAATGAGCAGTTTTCAGATGAAGTCAAAACCATCAATAATATAAAATGTCTTAAGTCACTCTTGATTAGAAAAATGCTAATTAAAACAATGCTGCAATAACACCTCATATTTATTAGATTGGTCAAGATGACAGTAAAGGAAAGTAATAAATGTTTTAGGGGATGTGGCAAAATCGGTACACTAATGCATTGTTGGTGGATCTAACCATTCAGTAGGGCAATTTGGAACTATCACAATGGGCTATAAAACTGTGCCTATTTTTTGATCTTATAATATCACTATTGGGTCTATAACCTATAAAGATAACAAAAATTGAAAAGAGTCTATTTGTACACAATATTTGTAGGAGCTTTTTTTTCTTAAAGGAGCTTTTTTTGTAGTTGCAAAGATTTGGAAATTGAGGGGATGTCCATCAATTGGGAAATAGCTGAACAAATTGTGGTACATATCAGTGATGAAATATTATTGATCTATAAGAAATTATAAGCAAGATTTTTTTCAGAAAAAGCTGGAAAGATCTGTAGGAACTGATCCTGAGTAAAATAAGCAGAACTGGGAAAACATTGTATACAGTAAAAGCAATACTGTGAGATGATCAACTGTGAAAACCTGGATACTCTCAACAATACAATGGTCTGGGAGAATCCTGAGAGACACATGATGGGGAATGCTATCCATCTTCAGAGAAAGAATTGTTGGAACTTGATGGATGTGGATTAAAGCATACTACATTACACATCAGTGTATTTATGGTTTTATTTTGCCATTTTGGATTTGTATGAGTAGGCTCTTACAAAAATGACCAATATGAAAGTATGATTTGCATGATAATAAAAATATAACAAAACTAGCATTTATATAGTCTCTTTCCTCACTTTACAAAATTAGAAAAAGAAACTTAGTTAGATTAAATATTTTAATCGAGGCTATCCAGGTAATAAGTGATAAAGCTAAATTTGATCCCAGATCCTCTGATTCAATATCCAGTGATATTTCTACTGTATTATCCTATAAAAAGTTATTAATAAAGATTGGCATTAATATGAAGAAGAAATCATTATGAATGGTGGGACATTTTGCATCTGTTTCCTTATCTGTAAAAGAGGCTGCTGAATCAGGTTATATATAATCTCCTACTTCTAACTTTATACTATGAGAGAACTAAAGGAGATTTCCAGCTCTAACAATTCCTATAATAACCATAATAAATAGCCCACATTCATATCAATCAATCAATAAGCATTTATTAAGTGCCTGAATTAAGAGAGGGCTCTCTGATTACAAAGAACTTTCCCATATATTATCTCATGATTCTACAATTCAATGACACTGAGAAAGGGCTGCCCTAATGAATGTGGAGTCCTTCAGGACTTGGCAGGAAAACAAGCACAGGATGCAGCCTAGTTAATGTTCTCACCAAAAATTTCTATTAAGGATTTTCTCTTTGATATGTGTTCCATTGTAAATAATATGAGCTCAAAGCACTAAAAAGGAAATTACTCTCCTTCCCTTCCTCCTACACCTAAAACTGTAGAGGTTCCTGGTTAAGAGGAAGTCAGTATTCAAAGGCTGTTTCTTCCCTTCTCTCTGCTAATAGGCTAGAGCCATGACCTCTACTGATTTATTTAGCCATTGAGTCCATTAGCTTTTTTTTTTTTAATAGTAAGGAGTACACAACAACTCTCCTAAATGTACTGGCCAAACCTGATAATTAACTCTGTGGACTATGCACCACATCACAAAAAAGAGTAACTAGATGTTGCTAGGCAACTGCATTGCTTATGGCATTGCCCTTTGAATCACTGCATTTAAGAACTGGTAGACTCTAGAGATGATCTGGTCTGACACCATCATTTTACCTTTGAGGAAGCTGAGGATGAGAGAGTTTGTTAAATGACTTGTCCAGGATGACACAAGTGGTTAATAACAGAACCCTACTAGGGCTCAGGTCTTTAGGATCTCAAGCCAGTATTCCCATTATATCATGCTGACTTCTGGATATGAATAAAATGAGATCATAGACTGGGAGATGGAAAAGATCTTTAAAGATATCTAACTTAATATTGTCTTTATATAGATGAGGGGAAAAAAAAGTGAGTGTCATGGACCTCAACTCACTTGCTCATGGTGACAAAGCTAGTAAGTGTCAAGGGAAGAAGTTGATTCCAATTCTTCTTTTTGCCTTTTTCAGTTACCCCAGTGCTTGCACAAGGTAGGTACTTCATATATGCTTATCGATTAGGATAACATGCAAAGAAGATAGATAAGCAGTCATATAATAGATAATAAATGCTTTTTATCCCTTTTTATTTCCTTATTTTTTCTGCCTTTCTTTAAGTCTCAGCTAAAATTCTTTAAACAAATTTTTTTATTGTTGTGCAAAACACATTTCCATGTTGGACATTGTTGTGAGAGCAAAATCATACATAACTAAAACCCCAAAATAAAACAAAAAATACACTGATGTGAAAGATGACTACAACAATTCTTTCTCTTGAGGTGAATAGCATTTCCCATAAAAAGTCTTTCAGCATAATCCCAAATCATTTCATCGCTGAGAGTAGACAAATTTTCACAGATAATCATTGTTCAATATTACTGTTATTGTGTACAATGTTCTTCCAATTCTTATTTCTTTCTGCATCATTTCATGCAGATCTTTCCAGCTTTTTCTGAAATCATCTTGCTTATTATTTCATATAGCACAATAGTATTCCATTACCAAAATGTACTATGGTGGTTTGAGCAAATATTTTTAATTTACAGCTATAATAATGGCCACTAAGAAGCAAATTTATCATTTACTTTTTTTATAAGCTCCTTGGTTCTTTCCAGTTCAAAATCCCAGAAAGTAATGAACCTAAGTTTGAACAAAAGATTTGAGAGAAAATTTTGGTATCCCAGTACATGATAACTTATTGATAAGGAACACTAAGACTTTTAGGAGAAAGGGGTGCCCATGGCAGTAGGCTCTTTGGCAGAGAACTAACTGAATGTCACAAACTCTATTTAATTCACCTGAATTCCAGGAAGATTTATTAAGACCTACTATGTGCTAGGTATTATTCTAGGTGCTAGGGATGCAAGGGCAGAATTAATACAGTCCTGTCTGCAAGCTTATATTATTCTGTGTGATATAACAATTTGACTAATAAATATCAGAAGGGGAACATTGCGGAGACAGGGCACTCATAAATAAGTGTGGGTAATATGGAAGATGTCATAGAAGAAATGTATTCTGAGGGGAGAAGAGAAGAGATAGAGGAATTCTTGAGAGACAGAGATGAGAAGGAAGTGAATTTAAACCTTTGAAGACTGCTTATACAACTATAAACAGATAGGAAGCAAAATAATGAGATCAGGAAACAGCTAGTAATGAACCTTAAATATGGAGTTCCTATAGATAAATTTTATAAAACAAGTCTGGACATTTTGTCTGGCCAAATTGCTAAGGGCCATATATGTCAGAGTATGGAATTGCTATCATCTGGACATCTTAGGAGAAAATATTTAAAATTGTTTGTAAAATACTGAATTTAAAGGTGATTTTAAAATTATGATGTCAAAACATTATTCTGATGACAGAGGGTGTGTGTGTGTGTTTGTGTGTGTTCTTTCCACTTTAGGAAACATAAAGTAGTCTTTTAGAATTAACTAATATCCACAGTAATCTGTGAATATCCAGTGCCCTTGATGAGAGTCATTATGGGACAAGGAAAAAGAACAAGAAAATTACTCTCTCTCATCCTTCTCTAACCTCCCCAGAACTAGATCTAGAGTCAGGAAGATCCAAGTTCAAATCTGGCCCAAGATACTTATTAGCTGTGTGGACATGGGCAAGTCTGTTAACACTGTTTACTTCATTATACTCTTCTGTAAAATGAGTTTGAGAAAGAAATGGCCAACCACTCCAGTATCTACCAAAAAAAAACTTTAAATGGAGTCAGAGTTAGACATGACTGAAACAACAAGAATAAACCATTCCTCATCCCCCCAAAACAAAGACAACTACAAAACTATCCTAGTTCAAAAGGAAGCCAGTCTTCAAAGGTTGCTTATTCCATGTTCTCTTGTAGTAGGCTAGAGCTATGGCCTCTCATGGGATCTGATATCAAATCCAATACTGCCCTTTAGCCTGTGTCCTTGGGCAATTCACTTAATTTCCCAGGGTCTCAGCTTCCTCATTTGTTAAATGAAAACTTCTACAGCCCTTTCCAGCTCTAAATCCTTGATGATGTGACTTCCAAACATCCCTCAAAGGTCATAATAAATAGAAAGGGCATCTTCTACTCTAGAAGGTCAAAGGTGTCATGAACAGTTGAATGCACCCAAATCAGATTAAAATGTAATTGGCAAGTGTTTAGAAAAATAAACAAAAATACAACAAAACACAGATAATATCATATCTAAAAATCAAGTCAATAAGCAGCCCAGAGGTATTTTCATGCATAATTTAGAAGTCCCTGTTTTGATTTGCTTGAAGTCACTAGCTTCCCTTTTGATATTAGAAGTAGCATTTTCTAGTGAAAAGAAGATTTAGAATCATTAGACATGACACTAAGTATGAATGGATAAACTATTAAGCTGTTCTCTTTTTCAGTTTTCTCATCTGCAAAATTAAGATTAATAGAGACCGACCTGTGGACACAGTATGCCTCTAATGTGAGTCTTATATGAGAGGGGCTGGGGAGCCCAGACTAATGATGTTATACTATGAAGTGCATTAGAGGAAACAGAAGTATGCTTAAACATATGCTGACTGGTTCTGGTCTACATGAAGGACAACAGAGTTTTTGGTTGCCTACAGGTGCAGAACCAGAAATGAAGATGCCTTCAAAAAGGCATTAGTTGGTTAAGTTCTCATTTTCTTCACCGGATCTCTTGGTGAATCTCTCATCTTTGCTGATGGTGAATGGTGAGACAAAGCTATAAAGGGAGATTTTAGCCTTCTCTTTGATACTGACATATGGCTTCATGAAAGTGGAATTCAATCCTCTTATTTCAGTATTTGTTCTTCCCTTTTAGAGGAAAGAGATTAATTTAAAGGCTCCAACTTTATGAGTTTGGAAATATGAGGGGGCAGAGGCCTTTGATATTTAACAAGTCTGAGTCTAGGCCAGGTTTAAAAAATAATTAGTTTTCTTTATCAAAATACCTACTTAACCATTTCCCTCCCTCTCCTGCCCCTATTAAGAAAGCATCACTTAAAAAAAATTTTGTATATATATAAAACCTCTCTCTACTCTCTCTCTATATGCATATATATGTATATATATATATATATATATATATATATATATATATATATATAAATGTATCTTATTTCTATTTAACAATTTTCTCTCTGTTGTGGCAAAGAACTGGAAATTTAGGGGTGTGAATTTTAGATTTACTCCACTTTGCTTAGTCTAATAAAAGAGGAATGTCTACACCCCTACTTAAGGATGAAGTATTGAGAAGGATGGCCTATGACAGGCATGTGCTAGGAAATGACAAATCAGAAACAACTGACAAGCCCCTGGGCTGTCCTAAGTCAAATTTAAGCTACCATTAGTACATGTGAGATGCAGGAAAGTGATGTAAAAATGGTCTATATATTTTGTGTCACTTCCTCTCTCTGGCCTTTTTGTGCAGAGAGGTGGCTCTGGCGGCAGTGTGCTGAGTGTCTTGGCATCTTGGTGTGGCGGCAGCTATTGTCCGGGTTTGGTGGTTAGAGTCCTTGATACACTATTGGGGAATCTTAGTAACCTAGTTCAGGTGAGGCATCTTCTCTGAGCTCTCTTGGAATTTAGACTGAATCTTTTTCTCTGTTACCTTCCAAAACACTATCCTCTTTGGAAAGCCTCTAATCTTCTGAAAAAACCTCATGGTGGAGGTCTTTGAACTCCCCCTGGCATAGGCCAGGTGGGAGAAATCCTATACCCTTTTCCTCTCTCTTCTCCTTAATTTCTTCCCTCTATATTAATTAAACCATCATAAAATTTCCAAACTGACTTGGGTATTTTATTTGGGATTCCTTCCCTGGTGGCCAATTAAATTTGGATTGTCACAACCCTAAAATTTCCCCTTACAGGGGATAGTCGTCAATTGGGGAATGGCTAAACAAGTTGTGGTGTATAATTGTGATGGAATACTACTGTATAAAAAAGGATAAGTTAATTTTGGAAAAAATAGAAAAAGGCCTGTGTGAAATTATGAACAGTGAAATGAGCAGATCAGATTTTGAAATACAGTACCTATGATCAAAAGAGCATAGAATGACTTTCAGGACCTAATTTAGGGAAAGCTGAGAAGAGGATTCAATTATACTTCATCTGGGAATGAACTTCGTGGGAAAAATATTATGTAGGATCTAGGCTGAGTGAGCTTATTTGCCCCAGTGACTTATGTAGTAGAGGAGAATGTGCCTTCTAAGTTACAGAGAATCCTAAGAGAGAAATGTATTATTCTGGGTCTAGAATACTAAACCAAAATACCTTCAATGAGAGGATAATAGTATTTCTTATTCTTATTTCACAGATATTTTTTTGAAAATTTTACAACCATGAAAATGCTATGAAGAAGCCACAAATTAATGTTAAAATGTTTTACATTATTGCACATAAACAATTATTTGCCATCTTGGGCAAGGGAAAGAGTGAAGGAGTGGAGTTAATTTGACTCAAGCCTTAAAAAATGAAGATTAAAAAAATTTTATGTAATTGAGGGGGACTTCTGGGTAAGCATGGCGGCCAGCTAAACGTGGCTAACTCACTCTCCCCAACATACACCGACATACACTGACAAGCATCATCCCCAAAGACCTTAAGAATCTTTATCAGAGGAGTGGAGGAGCTGTAGAGCGGGGTACAGCACTGAAGGTGCGTGGAATTGGGGCTTTACCAGCCTATAAGAGGGGGAAAGGGCTTCCACCCAAACACAAGCAGATCCACCTTCCCCCATCCCCACCTATAGGGCCAGAGCCAGGGCCAGTGCATGCTGAGATGAACGAGCAAGGGGCTCCTTTGAAGTGAGGAGAGGGCACTTCTGCACCCTTGGGAGCTGACTAGGACAGCAGGGGACCCCCCCTAAAGGCAGTTAGGCAGAAAACCTCAAAACACGAGAGTGCAGACTTTAGGTGCCCAAAGACAGCGCACCTGCTGGAGCCAGGGAGTGAGACAGGAGTGCCTCTGGAACAAAAAGGGAGAGGTTTTGGGTCCTTGGGAATTGACTAGGACTGCAAGGGACCAACCCCCGAAAGTAGCTAAACTGGAAAACCAGGCAGGCAAGAGAGCGCAGACACTGAGTGCCCCCTGGAGGAAGGTACTGAGAAAAGCTGCAAAGAACTGAGGAAAATTGAGAGCCTGCTCATTAACTCCATACACAAAAAATTTGCTCAGCAGACTCTGATTTCTGATTAAAGAAGAAACTGAAAACATCCAGAAAAAATGGCTAACTGTGCACAGGAGCCTCAAAATCCCACCAGAAAAATAAAAAAAGAAAGCTGTCACCCTCAAAAATTTTTATAGAGGAAAAACCCAGGCTTCAGAGGAAATACTAGACGAAACTCAAAGGCAAAACCTAAAAAAATGAAAATTGTCCACAATCCCTGGAAGAGTCTCAAACGGAGCTCATCATCAGAAAGATGGAAGCCCTCTGGAAAGAGAAGTGGGAAATGGTTCAAAAAGAAAATCAACAAATTATATTAGAGAACCAAAAAATTACAGCTGAATGCCAAAAGATTAAAGTAGAAAACCAAGCCTTAAGGACCAGAATTGAGCAACTGGAAATAAATGATCTTGCAAAACATCAAGAATTAATAAAGCAAAGTCAAAGGACTGATTCAATAGAAGAAAGCATAAAATATCTCACTGACAAGGTGACAGATCAAGAAAACAGAGAAAGGAGAGACAATTTGAGAATCATTGGTCTACCTGAAAAGTCAGAGGTAAACAAGATTCTTGACACCATACTACAGGAGATCATCCAAGAAAACTGCCCTGAAATTCTTGAACAAGGGGGCAAAATTAACATTGAAGAGTTCATAGATCACCTTCTACACTAAACCCCCAAAAAACAACTCCCAGAAATGTAATTGCCAAATTTCAGAGCTTTCAAGCCAAGGAGAGAATCTTGCAAGAAGCCAAAAAGAAACAATTCAGATATAAAGGAGCTCCAATCAGGATCAAACAAGACCTTGCAGCTTCCACACTGAAGGACCACAAGGCCTAGACCACAACATTCAGAAAGGCAAAAGAACTGGGTCTTCAACCAAGAATCACCTATCCATTAAAACTGACTATATACTTCCAGGGCAAAGTATGGGCATTCAACAAAATAGAAGATTTCCAAGTATTTGTAAGGAAAATACCAGAACTAAGTGGAAAGTTTGACATCTAAACACAAAGCAAGAGAAACATGAAAAGGTAATTATGAAAGAAAGGAAAAAGGAGAAAATGCTTCTTTTTTTCTCTTAAATTTTTTTTTTACCCAAACTCTCTTCCTTAAGGGCTACAATTAGATCAAGCTATATATATTAATATATGGGGAAAATGTTATCGGTAACTCTAAAAAATGTTTTCATTATTATAGTAAATAGAAGAATCATTCAGAAGAAAAGATTGGGGCATTAAAGGCTATAAAATGAAAAGGGGGGGAAGACTGAGGGGAGATCGATGTTACCAAGAGATACTTTAAAAAATAAAATAAATAGAATAATCATTGTCACACAAAGACACACATGGGAAGGGGAGAGGAAGAATACTCTTATAAGAGGGAGACGAAGAGAGGTGCTAATAGGTGATACCCGAATATTACTCTCAGTGAAATCAATTCTGAGAGGGAAGAACATCTAGACCCATTGGGATCTTAAAGTCTTTCTTATCCTACAAGGTAAGGAAGAAAGGGAAATTAAGAGGGAATGGGGGAGGGAACTCAAAAAATAAAAAAGGTGAGTGAAGGGGAGGGAGGGGGTACTTAACAGACCCTAAACATCAAGAAGTAAACAAAAAGGAAGGGTCAGAAAGGGAAGAGTATCAAAGGAAGGGAATAGGGGGACTGACTAAAAGTAAACCACTGTACTAAAAGGACATAGCACAAGAAGAAAGGTCAGAACTATGAGAAGATATCAAAATGCTAGGGAATTCAAAAGTGACAATCATAACTTTGAACGTGAATGGGTTAAATTCACCCATAAAAAACATACACTAATAGGAAAGTGGATTAGAATCCAGAATCCTACCATATGTTGTCTACAGGAGACACACATGAGGCAAGTAGATACTCACGAGGTCAGAATTAAAGGGTGGAGCAAGACCTATTGGGCCTCAACTGATAGAAAAAAGGCAGGAATTGCAATTATGATATCTGATGAAGCCAAAGTAAAAATAGACCTGATTAAAAGGGACAGGGAAGGTAATACATCCTGATAAAAGGGAGTATAGACAATGAGGAAATATCACTAATCAACATGTATGGACCAAATGGTATAGCACCCAAATTTCTAATGGAGAAACTAGGAGAATTGAAGGAGGAAATAGATAGTAAAACAATACTAGTGGGAGACCTGAACCTACAACTATCAAATTTAGATAAATCAAATTAAAAAATAAATAATAAAGAGGTAAAATAAGTGAATGAAATCTTAGAAAAATTAGAATTTGTAGATATATGGAGAAAAATAAATAGGGACAAAAAGGAATACACCTTCTTTTCAGTAGCACATGGCACATTCACAAAGATTTACCATACACTAGGTCATAAAGACATGGCATACAACTGCAGAAAAGCAGAAATAACAAATGCAACCTTTTCAGATCATAAGGCAATAAAAATAATAATCAGTAAGGGTACAAGGAGAGTTAAATAAAAAACTAATTGGAAATTAAATAATATGATTCTCCAAAATTGACTAGTCAGAGAACAAATCATAGAAACAATTAATAATTTCATTGAAGAAAATGACAGTGATGAGACATCTTTTCAAACTCTATGGGATGCAGCCAAAGCAGTACTCAGGGGAAAATTTGTATCCCTGAATTCATATATTAACAAATTAGGGAGGGCAGAGATCAATGAATTGGACATGCCAATCAAAAAACTTGAAAGCGAACAAATTAAAAATCCCCAGAAGAAAACCAAATCAGAGATCCTAAAAATTAAGGAGAATTAATAAAGTAAAAATGATAGAACTGTTGAACTAATAAATAAGACTAGAAGCTGGTATTTTGAAAAAACAAACAAAATAAACAAAATACTGGTCAATCTAATAAAAAAGAGGAAAGAAGAAAATAAAATTAACAGTATTAGGAATGGAAAGGGAGAACTCATCTCCAATGAAGAGGAAATTAAGGCAATCTTTATGTAATTGAGGGAGAATTTTAAATAAAAAACAAACTGCCATCCCACATACTCATAACCTCCAAACTATACAAATAAAAAGCTTTCAAGATAAAATTCTTTTCTGGCTTGTTATAGATAAAGGACTGTGTGAAGAAATGCAATATAGTCAAGGAACTCTAAGCTCCTTTGGCCTACCAAGAGGTAGCCACATGTCTAAGTAAATAAAGGGCTTGAGCAAGAGTCAGGGAGACATGAGTTAAAATCTAGCCTGAGACACAAGTTGTGGCATACAAAGAGAGATGAAATAGAATATAATGATTTTTCACAGTGTTCTTTACTGTCATCTTTCCTTAGAAATGCTGCAAAGTAGAATTTATGATATATCTCTGCAATGTACATATGATCAGGAAATGCTAAATTTTCCTTGTATAGAGAATTTTCCTCTCCATTCAGTTATGGTAGTTGGAATTAATGTCCCTGATAAACCTCTATCTGCTGCTCTATCTGCCTCAGGAGCTCAGCAAGATGGTGGACCCAAGGGTGTGTAGGGTGAAAGTTGGCATCAGGTCCAAGAAGCATCAGCCCTGACTTGGAATGCTTTTCTGGTCTTTACCTTGTCATTGGTCTCTCCTGTATCTCCTACAAGCTGCCTCAAGATTTCCACTGTCTATGGGTTGCTAGGCTCTTGGCACTACTTATCCAGATATCTCTAGGAAGTTGTAAATATATGTATATCTCCTGTGAACCTTTTCAATGACCTTTGTCTTTCAAAGATCTCTTAAATAAACAGAAGCCATACTGCTCTTCATATGCGCAAAAAAGGTGTGACTCTGCACAAGACACTTAATCACTGTGTGCCTCAGTTTCCTCAACAGAAAAATGGGAATAATAATAGTGTCTACCTCTCAGAGATTTTTTAAGCATCAAATGAGGCAATATTTGTAAAGGGCTTAGCATGTGTCAGGCAGTCACAATAAAAACATCTAGCATTTATATAATATTATTACTTAAAAACTCTTACTTTATCTTCTTGAATCAATGCTGTTTTGGTTCCAAGGTAGAAGAGCAGTATGGGCTAGGCAATGGGAGTTAAAAGTGGCTTGTTGGAGGTCACATAGCTAGGAAGTGTCTGTGGCCAAAGTTGAACCCAGTACCTCTATCTTTAGACCAGCTCTCAATCTACTAGCCACCTAGTTGCCCTCAAACTGCAATATTATTGGTAAATAAAAAATAAGGACACCTCTAAAACATATTAATCATAGATATTTAAGGGCATTAAGAGACTAAGAGACATTCACAGGGTCAAATATCCAGTATATGTCAAGGATGAGATTTAAACTTAGGGCTTCCTAGTTCAGAGTCTGACTTTCTTTGGATCATGCCACTCACATAATACAGGTAAAATATTTTTGAAAACATGAAAGCACCATATAAATGACAGTTATTCCCATCATCATACTTCTGAAAAAAAGATCCTGCTTCTTGGAATGTTTTTTTCCTTCCACTTTAATTTTTCTACCACTTGTTCTTCTTTCAAGGACCAGCTCAACTATCACCATCTTTGAAGGAGATTCTCTGAATCCTTACAACCCATTATGTAATCTTACATAGCTACTTACATTCTTATGTGTATACTTCGTGTCTCGAAAACAAAAATATAAGCTTTTCTATGGCAAGGAAGATTAAACATCAAACATCATCAGATATGTTATAAAACATAATACTAGCACTTATACATTGTAAAAACAAAAGAATTATTTGTTTTGTGTTTGGTGAAATACTTCTATTGGCTAGTTGTTCTAACCACTGAGACCACTCAAAACAATTTTTTTTTTCTTGGCAGTTTGGGTAAAGGCTCTTAGAAGCTTAAAGATGATCAATAAATTTTTTTTCCAAAGATTAACTTGGAAGAAGGAAAAGGCAGTGTAAAATAATATGATAGGTCACAGAATGAGCAGCTAAAGAAAAGTCAACAGAGAAATTATTAAGATTTCTGGTATATACCTATAGCCTACCTGTATAAGTCCTTGCTTCTTTAACATTTGTTGATACTTTAATAGCCTTAAATGGATCTGTATTCTGACTAATTTGAATTTTTCTTGTAGTAATACAGATCATAATTTAACTATGCTTATCCCTCCTAGGGGATTCTCATTTAAATGGTCTTAACAGCTTGCCACAGAGAGTGTACTCAACAAGCCGAAAGCCTTCCTCACCTTCTACTGACATTTAGAAGGTTCCAGTGGCATATATGGACTGTCTACATGTTATCTTTCAGCCTTACCATATGGCTAGCCTATTTCTTTTCCTCTCAACAAGTTCCTAATAACATTGCAAGCCTTCTCAGTGAAGGTATTATTTATCATAATATAAGGAAAAGTTCATGAAGAGTATTCTACAATGGACCTGATCTGTGCCACCTTAAGATATCACTGTGCTTATTTATTGAATGTGAAAAAGATATTTAATTCAGTGAAGTAAAATTGTACCTTAAAAACTCTTTTCAAAGTTTTGTTCTTTGAAATGTAAAATCCAAGCAAAACTATTCCTATTTTTCCACTCATTTCCTTTTAATTAAAAAAAGTTTATATTCTAGTTATTAATAAGGCATTTTGATTACTAGAATAATAATGGAGTAGGAATGTGGCATAGTAGATAAAATGTTCTCTATAAATGGATTTAGAGGGGAAGACATAGGTTTGCCTCCCACTTCAGATACTTATTAGCTGCATGACAATAAACACATCATTTACTCTGGATCTCAGTTTCCTTATTTTTAAAATGAAGCTATTAAATTTAATGATCTTTGAGATGCTTTTAAAACTCTAAACTTATTACTTTCTGACCTATAAATAAGTGTTCATCATGAATATATATATATATATATATATATTATAAACCTATCAATTTAAGAATCTACATCCTTATCCATGGTTAACCACTGGAACATAAGTGAGGCAGGTGAGGTAAATGATTTCTGTATACTATTGTGGCAATAGAGCAGTAATTCAGTGACTCTTGTGCTTTCAAGTGCAAAGCTTACTAATGCTAAATTCCTTCTGACAGCTGCCTAATCCCATAATCATTAGTCTTAAAGCATATTAATAATCAGCTTTTCACTCAACCAAAAGCCAAATTTTTTGGTTTTAATAGGTTAGGAAGAATTGAAATTGTTCTCCTCCTTAGAGACTTCACAATATGTCATCATCCTTAATCACCCATTTGCTTATCATTTTCCTTTTTTGCATCTATGGATTCTGATTAGGAAGGAAAAGAAATTCTGAAAACTTTAGAATTTTTTTTTAAATATCAGGAAGTCAAGACTACAATGGAAAACTCATTGGGTACCTCACAGTTGCTTGTCTAGTTGTGAAAAACAAGAAAAGTAGCCTGATCCATTCAAAGATATGCCACATCAAATCTGTCAAATTTTTTGTTAGAAGTCCTTTTAACACTGAATATCTTTCATTTTTAACATGAATATCCTACTCAAAGCACAGGACCATGAAGGTTCATGTTGTTAGGTTTTCTCAAAATGCTTTGGGTCCTAAATCTACTATCTTTGGTACTCAGATTCTAAGATAGGAAGTCATTATTTTTCTCCTGACAGTAGATATCTGTTAAATAACTGGAGATATAATTCTCTTATATTCTAAGAAAGTTTCCATAGTGTCATGCCCCCCCTCAGAAATATCAGTCAAAATACAGTCTCACACACTTACTAGTTGTGTGACCCAGAGTTGCAATAGTTTCTTTATCTAGGTATATACTTTGAAGAGTTGTGATGAGAAAAACATCAGATGATACACATAAAGTGCTTTAAGAACCTTACAGGTTACAGTTGTACATAAGCAATTATTATTATTAATTTTGTTGTTGATGTTTTTACATTTCAGTCAGAAGATGGGTAGCATGCTTTATCATTGGCCCCCCGGAGTCATGGTTAGTCACTACAGTTATCACAGTTCTTAAATATTTTAGTTTTTTTCTTTCTTTACAATGTTATAGTCACCATATGTTATCCTTGTTTTGCTCACCTCATACTACATTAGTTCACACAAGTCTTAAGTTTCTTTCAATCCATCACTTTCATCATTCTTATAGCACAATATTTCATTATATTCATATCCCATAATTTGCTCAGTATTTTTCCATTTGAATAGGAGGAAGCTAACGTTAATATAATGCTTACTATATTCAAGGTGCTGTCCTAAGCAATTTTTATCTATTATCTTATTTAATCTGTATAACAATAATAGGGAGTAGGAACTGTCATGATCCCCATCTTATAGATAAAAATTTGATGGAAACAGGGATTAAGTGACTTATCTGGGATCACACAGTTGGCATCTGAGGCCCCAATTTTAACTTCATTCTTCTTGGTTCCAGGCCAGCAGCCTCACTCCTGTCCCACCCAGCTAGCCAATTTTATTTCCTGGTATAAAAATATTATTATAAACATTTCTTATATATATTTCCTTTATTTTATCTCTTTAGAACATGTCTAATAGAAGTATTACTGAGTATCTACATGTTTTGTGACTTTTTGCATATAGTTCTTAACTGCTTTCCGTAATTGCTGAGATACTTTATAATGTTACTAATAATGCTTTAGTGTGTCTTTCCTCCTAAATCCTCTCTAACCATTATCAAGTATTTTCACCCTTACTTTCTGTCTTAGAACCAATATTACATAATATGGTTGTTTGTAGCTTGGATTTCTTCCTTCCATTGAGAACTGCTTTTTCATATGCTTGAAATATTTATTTAATGTGGAATGATTCTTATTTGTTCCCTATGTATCTTAGATATCAGATCTCTGGCAAAAATTCAATGCAAGGATTTGTTCCCTTCAAGTAACTATTTCTCTTCCAATTTTTAGCTATGTTTATCTTGCTTTATACAACAAATTTTAACTTAATATAATTTAAATGGTCTATTTAGTCTCCTTTGGTTCTTTCTCTCCCTTGTGTGGTCAAGAAATCTTTTCCTATACAGAGTTCATAAATGGGTCCTTTTTGCATTCTTCCATAATTTCTTTAGGATATGAACTTTTACATCTAAAATAAGTATCCTTTTGAACCTTACTATAGTATATGGTATGAAATATTGGTCTAAACCTAATTTTGGTTGCTTTTTAGTTGTCCAAATATTGGGGCTTGGGGGCATATTAGAAACTGTGCAACTATGTGATCATATGGCTCTGTATATTTTAATATCTTCTACCAATTATTCTTTCTATTTTTTAAACTATTATGAAATATCTTTAGTGATTACTACTTTGTAATGTGGTTTGGGGTATATGGGGTGCTCAGGGAGGGGTAGTATCTGTGGTATGGAGGGCTTGTCGTGCCCTCCTAGGGCAGCTCTCCAGCCTCTGACCCTCACCTGACACCCAGCTCTCACTTGTGGCTCCCAGTAGCTGCTAGCATGTGGCAGTGGCCACATCCCGGGCAACGGCTTCGACAGGCAGGCTAAACCTTGTGAGGGTAGCCATTGGGGTCGACCCCTGGTGAACTAGGGCTTTGCTCACCCAGCATGTGAAGACTGCTTCGGCAGAACAGACGGAAGAAACCAATAAGAAGGTTCAACGGCTGAGAGGGCAACACAGCAAAGCACTGTGGAGTGCTTAGGGCATGTTGGAGCACAAAAGACAACACGGCCATCCAATGCAGCTGAGGAAGTCTCCAGGTGTAACGACTTTTCGTACCACTGGACCCAGGCTTCCAATGCCTAGAGAGTGGGACTGTCTCTGTACACAGACTTTTCCACTTAAATCTCTTTCACACACAAGTATCTTTGCGCATATGCACAAAGACAATCTTCATTCTCGGCTTCGGAGAGACTACTACCAATGTGGTTTGAGATCCAGTATCACTAATCCCTCTTATTCTGTTTTATTTTTACATTATTTCTCTTGAAATTTTTGTTCTGTTTTTCCAAAAGAATTTTTTGTTTATTTCATAAAATGATCTTTTGGTAGTTTCAAATGGCAATGAATAAATATATTATGAAAGTTTCATTTAAATGGATTATTTTGTAAATTCGATTTTGGTAAACTTTTTGGTTGAAACACTGAAGCACATATACATATACTTTATAATATGGTTTTGTGTTCAACAGCATGACCAGCTCTTTGCACTAATATACTTCTGACTGTTATACAAAGATTCTCCAGCAATAGTGACAAAAGACAGATAAATAATAGTAGTTGACATAATATCTGACACTCGTAGAAAGATTGGAATGGCCAGTTTAGATTAACTAGCCAAAAGGAAATTTTCAGGAGCAGCCATAGGGCCCTTATTTCCATTTTGTGAATTGGATCATCACACATGGTACTAAAAAGTGCCCCACAACTTACTCTGAATATGTCCCAGTGATGATGAATTACTTTTCTATGTCCATTACTAATTTTTTTAGGTTATTTACTTATTTTTAAGCTTAAATTTTTTTTTCAGATGATGTCAGTACAATTTTCAAAAATCACTTTTCTCACATTTTGAGATACATATTCTTTCTCTTTTCTTCCAAATCCTCCCTCTCCCAACGATGGCAAGTAATATGTAGGTTGTAATATAGGTTGCATTTTCATGTTCATCATGATGTGAAAGAAGACATATCATGTACACTAAAGAAAATTTATAGAGGAAATTAAGTAAAGAATGGTATGCTTTAATCTATCTTCAGACTCTATCAGCTCCTTCTATAGCATTGGATAGCCTTTTTCATCATGAGTTCCTTGGAGTTATCCTGGATCCTTGCCATGCTGATAATAGTTGTCATTCAGAATTGATCATCATATTTTATTGCTATTACTATTTACAATGTTCTCCTGGTTGTACCCTTTCTAGTACTTTTTCTGAACACCTGGTTTGTCATTTTTTATGGCACAATATTATTATATTCTAACCATATATCACAACTGGTCCAGGAATTCCCCAATTAATGGATATCCCTTTAGTTTCTAGTTCTTTGCTATCACAAAAAGAGCTGCTATAAATATTTTTGTACATTTGTATATTTGACCTATTTTGTAGGTCCTTTTCCCTTATCTTTGATCTTTGGGATATAGACCTGGTAGTGGGAATGCTGGTTCAAAGGAGAATCATGTTTTGATGCCCCTTCGGACACTGTTTCAAATTACTCTCCAGAGTGGTTCATAGGTCCAACAACAGTGTATGTGTCTCAATTTTCCTATTTTTCCTCCATCATTTATCATTTTCCTTTTTAGTCATATTAAGTAGTCTGATACATGTTCTTTCTATTTTTTTTGGAGTTTTTTAAATCTATATTTCTTTAGTGGTGATTTGGCACATTTTTATGTGACTAAAGAGAGTTTTAATTTCTTTATCTGAGAAATGCCTATTCAAATCCTTTGAACTCTTGTTAGTTGTGGAATGACTGATTACTATTTTCAAAGTTCCCAAAAAAGAACATAAATCCACATAAAACAATTCTCATATTGATTATTATCTCAATCATTTCCCTGCCATCTTTTAGACTCCACTTTATCATTTGAACTTCACCTTCCAGGGTCATTTTTGCCAGTCTGGTGTACCCCAAAGGCTCTTCTGAAGGTGAAAATGGTTTCCATTATCAATCATTCAATTCTGCAAGCCTCTTAAAATGATCAATAGGCACCTTAATGTTATCAATATCTAGAAGATGCTACAGGATTTGACAAATCTGAAGAAATGATTCTAATATCTGACCTATATAAGTGGAAAGCACTGACTAATGGGTATAAGACATGCTGATTAAAATGTGACTTTCAAAATATATTTCATTAAATGGGGATTGATACTCATTTTCATTGAAAATTCTTCTATAAGCAAAGATTAGAGAGATTTTCATCACTATCACTAATAGAGTTAGCATAGCACATACCATTATGTGGAATACATTTAAATGTAAATATACTTTTCTACACATATATGTAAACATAGATTTAAGAAACAGAATTTCATCAATTAAAAATATATAGAATAGTTTAAACTTGGCTAATAATATTATTAGGTCAAATGCCCTAAAAGATTTGTTTTAATGAACACAAAAGAAAAATGTAATTTGGCCTATGACATGAGTAAATGGATTCTTTTCATATTGCAGTGAAGGCCTTCTCTAACATAGCCACCAACTTACTTGAATCCCTCATCATCTCTCCCTGAAACTTTAACAGCCTCCTAATTTTATCCCTGTCTCATATCTCTCATCTCCAATCCATCCTTTCCACATAAGAGCCAAAATGATTTTCCGCAAGTGCATTTCTGTCCAAGTTACTTCTTTACTCAATGAACTCCAATGGCTTTTTATTGTCTCTAGGATAAAATGTAAAATCTTCTGTTTAGCTTTTAAAGGCTTTCATAACTTGGCTCCAATTTTTCCCCCTTTCATTTCATATTACCATAATTCTCACGTACTCTGATCCAGCCAAATTGGTTTCACTCTGTTCCTCACACCTGACACTTCATCTCTTCTCTCTCTGCCTTTGAATTGGCTCTTTCCCATTCCAAGAAAGTATTCCTTACTGATAGCTACACCACAGAATCCTTCATTTCCTTTAGAACTTAGCCTAAATAAGACTTTTACATGAAGCTTTTCTTTATCTTCTATCCTGCTAGTTCCCTACAAGAACTAGGTATTTATTTACTTTTTATCTATTTCCAGATAAATATATACATGAGGCAGATGGTGGTGCAGGAGATAGAGTACCAGGCATGGAGTCAGGAAAATCTGAGTTCAAATCCAACCTGAGACATTAGTTGTACGACCCTGGGCAAGTCATTTAACCTTATTTGCCTCAATTTTCTCATCTATAAAATGACTTGCAGAATGAAATGGCAAACTACTCCAACTATTTCGGTATCTTTTCCAAGAAAACCCTACATTGTTTCATTAATAGTCATATATGTAAAAATGGAGATTTGAACACCAGACTTCAATTCCCAGAAGTCCTTGGCAGTTCCCAGAATTCCCTATAATATCACCTGAATTTCCACCTGGGTTGAGAACAAAAATTGTATTTAAACTGACTGTACCACCTACTTGCTCTCTCTGCTTCCCGCTTCTAAGCACACGCATCTCTCAAGATGTAGTAAGTGAAACTGAATGGGCTAGTCAGTCCTCCTAGACATGTGCTTTTCTTATTTTGCATTTTCTTTATTTCTTAATTCTAATAATCTTTAATAAACCTCATAAAATATAATACTTTTAGTAGAGAAACTAATTTAATTTTTACAGTTTGGCTGATCACGTCAGTTGAGACAAAATACCTTGATCTTCTTAACTTTCCTAAATCTTTTCTTTACTGCTACTAAGTTCAGCTTTTAATAGCTACTGCCTAGATTTTTTTAAGCCACATTTCTCCAAGGCTTTTCAGAAAACTGTCTTGATCAGCTCCTGCCTGCAGCCATCTGCTTAGAACTTTCTTGATTCAATATCGCTCACCTGGTCCCAGCCCTTCCTGCCTGGCCCTGCTTGGCCCTGCTCGGCCCGGCTCCTGTAGCCTGCTTCTGCACTCCTGCAATCCAGACCTGTTTGACCCACATCTGCTCTCCTGGTCCCAACCCAACCCATCAGCAACTCTGGCCTCCAAGCAGATAGCTCATCGCCCCAGGCCCACCAGCTGATAAAAAATGGGGGTGATTTTTCTTTAGGCTACAATTAGCCTTCATGTGGCAAGGGGCAGGAGACCTGGGGGGGGGGGGAAGAGGAGAAGGTAGAGACTTTTCCAAACAGGAACTTACAAGCATGACTGCTTTAAAAGGATATCTTTTGACTGCATTGATCCTTTTATTTATCCAACCTGAGATTCAGCGTAAAAATTCAACTCCCTACAATTCTTTAGCCAAATTTGAGATTCAAAAAACCCACCCTCACTATGGGGAGGCAATTCAGTGGCCCAGTGAATTGAGAGCCAGTCTTAGAGATGGGAGGTCCTTGGTTGAAATCTGGCTTCAGACACTTCCCAGCTGTGTGGCCCTGGGTGGGTCATTTAACCCCCATTGCCTATCCCTCACCAATTTTCTGCCTTCTGACAATAGGCATCAAAATGGATAAAAATCCAAGGATCTTTAAAGAGACTGGGGGTTATATTTTCAAGGCATTTCAGACTCCAATGTTTTATAAAAAATCTCTGTATTTTATTGCATTTTACTGATTGTTTTCTTTAAGATTTAATCTTCTTGGTTTAAGTTCATATATTAAGTTCGTATATTACTGCATTCAATACTATTCTGTTACACTAAATCATTTTAATGTACTGGGTTTTAACTACTGTTATATTCTGTTGCTTTTCCCCTATAACTATACTGAACAAACATTATTGAGTAAGTCCATATAAAAATAGCTTTTCTATTTTTGACTGTGCAAATTGTCACATAGAGGATGGATGGACTTTAAAAAACTGGTTACAATTGTATAACAACCTTTGGAAAATTTAATGAGCTAAATATTTCAAATTGATTTTAAGGGGTCTTTAGACATGATTTTTAGAATTTTTCTTAACAATCACTGGTCATTTTGCCTGCCCTTAACAGGAGGTAAGGCCCATTTTAGTAGCTGAAGTGAAATGAAATTATAATCCCCAACTTCTGCATTTTTAAAAATGTGACTGGAGACTTCCAGTCAAGATGGCAGCTTAGAGAAAGCTAAAGTTCAGATCTATGGGAACCCTTCCCTACCGAACTCAAACTATATGCTCCTAAGGCACCGAAATTCAAAACAAACAACAGCATAGACCCCAGGAATACTCCTCCTGAACCTGGACCTGGATCAAAAGGTACGGCCCCCCCAAAAGCCAGAACATGAGATCACTCGGGCCTAAGGGGTAGGCAGAAGGAAGGTCCCAGGACCCATCCCCCCAACCCAGAGCACTGAGTCCGAGGCAGCAGAGGGAACCTCAGAGCCTCAGGGCCGGCTATCCTGAAGGCCACTTCCTGAAAACAACTTTATCTGATAAAGCCAAAGCAAAAATAGACCTGATCAAAAGGGATAGGGAAGGTAATTATATTTTGTTAAAAGGGACTTTAGATAATGAGGAAATATCACTAATCATCATATATGCACCAAATAATATAGCACCCAATTTTTTAATGGAGAAACTAGGAGAATTGAAGGAAGAAATAGACAGTAAAACCATATTAGTGGGAGACTTAAACCAACCATTATCAAATTTAGATAAATCAAATCAAAAAATAAATAAGAAAGAGGTAAAAGAAGTGAATTAAATCTTAGAAAAATTAGAATTGATAGACATATGGAGAAAAATAAATAGGGATAAAAAGGAATACACCTTCTTCTCAGCACCACATGGCACATTCACAAAGATTGACCATACATTAGGTCACAGAAACATAGCACACAAATGCAGAAAAGCAGAAATAATAAATGCAGGCTTTTCAGATCACAAGGCAATAAAAATAATGATCAGTAATGGTACATGGAAAACCAAATCAAAAACTAATTGGAAATTAACAATATGATACTCCAAAATCATTTAGTTAGAGAAGAAATCATAGAAACAATTAATAATTTCACCGAGGAAAATGACAATGGCGAGACATCCTTTCAAACCTTTTGGGATGCAGCCAAAGTGGTAATCAGAGGTAAATTCATATCCCTGAGTGCATATATTAACAAACTAGGGAGAGCAGAGATCAATCAATTGGGGGGGAGGAAAAGAAAATGAGCTTTGTCTTTAATGAATAATGCTTGGAAATGATTAAATAAAATATTATTTAAAAAATAAATAAAAATGTGACTGGAAGCTGGGAAGTTAATCCCAGGGCATAGAGTACCCCTGGATGGCTCCCCCCCCCAAAAGGAGCAGCTCTCATTTATAACTCTTAAGCTCACTACTTTACTTCCACCAGAATGATATCTAGAATTCTTGATGATGTTCAAAAACCCAAAATAAGTTTTGCTTTGTTTAAAAATATGTTTACCAAGGTTGAAAGATTTGCTATGTTTGTAAAATTGTGACAAATATCCATCAGTTCATAGGCTTTTAAAAATGCCTTATAACAACTTATGTGAAATATGATAGTGAGTTTGTTTGTTATTGTAATTAATTGGGCTAATGAGAATTTTGGGGATATTGATACCTACATATTTGTACTACTGTTCTTTATAAAAAAACCTGTTACCTTGTGAAATTCATTTGCTCATACTCATGGTGGAGGAAACTGACTGTACTTGCTCTCTCTGTTTCTGCTTCTAAGCACATGCATCTCTCAAGATGTAGTAAGTAAAATTGAATGGGCTATTCAGCTCTCCTAGACTTTCTTATTTTGTATTTTATTTATTTCTTAATTCTAATAATCTTTAATAAACCTCATAAAATATAATGCTTTTAGTAGAGAAACTAATTTAATTTTTACATATAGGACTGAAATGACAATAAAATGATAAAATATGTACATATTTCTTTACCAAAAAATATAAATTCTTTGAGTAGGGATGGTTTTGTTTTCTGTATCTGCATATTAGAATCTGATTTAGTGCCTTACACACTGTGAACTCATAATAGAAACTTGCTAATAGAGTATTGGCTATGCTGGGCTTAGAAATCCCTTTTCTGACATTAGCTATGTAACCAGGGTCTAGCAGTCAAAAACTCAGAGTTTAGTTTTCTTATCAATAAAATCAGGTTGGACTACCTCACCTTAGAGGAACCTTGCAGTTTTAAATCAGTAAAAGTATTTGAAATAATTTTGCTATTAATTACATTAGACCTCCACTATGGCATCTTACTTTCATGGTTCCTCTAATTAGCAATCTCATTCTTGACTCTCTTTTTATCTTCCAAAGTGGACAAGGGGAAACTTCCACTGAATGTTAAGTGAATGACCATATATTCCTAATGAGAGTAATTAAATTAATTAAGTTTTAACATCAACTTGTATAATTAACTCCACTTTTGGCCTGGTAAAAACAAATGAAAAAAAAAGCAAAAAGAAATCAACAATAGAAATTATTTTTAAAATCTCCTTTACATATTACCTATACATATTAAGCTCTTGATGACCTTAAAGTAGAAATTAGAGAAGCTCAGTGGCATAGGGATAGTGCACCAGGCCTGGAGTCAGGAAGATCTGAGTTCATCTGACGTTTTCTAGTTGCATGATCCTGGACAAGTTACTTAAACCTGTTTGCCTCAATTTCCTCATCTGTAAAATTAACTGGAGAAGAAAATAGCAATTTTGGCAATTTTGACAAGAAAGTCCCAAATAAAAGTTGCAAAGAGTTGGACATGATTGAAATGGCTGAAAAATTACATCAAAGTTTAGGAATCTTCTCAACTCTGCTATGAAATGTCCATTACACTTTATTTGAAGCGACCATTACAACTCCCCTTTCAAATCTGAAGCATAAAAGAGAGATGGAAACTGGTTTGCCCTTCAAAACATAGCAAGATGAGCTTTTTTTTCCCTATTGAGCCTGGAAGATAGACAATGTGTGTTGTGAAACTGTTCTCATACATCATTGGTTAGGGGACAGGACCAAAAGAAAAATCTAATCAGCCAGTTCTACTGTCACCCCAAATTCCTAAGAGCAAGCTGACTCTCTGCTCCTGGCTTGGAGAAAAAGAAAGCTCACTAGCACTGGTAGGGCCATTCCTAACATCTAGTTAATTAGATTTTAATAAACAAGGTCATCTCAATTGGAAAGCTTACTTTGTAATTTGGAAGATGAACCATTTGCAATAAAGCCCAGCTTTTACAAATTAAAAGGCATATAAATCCACTTCCCAGAAGAAAGGTAATGAAAATTCATCTTTGTTAATTGACAGGAAGTGGGGACCAACAAAGAAAGGTATGAGTATCCTGAACTTTTAGAGCAAGCAAACGTAAGCAATAAAAAACTAGATCAAGATAAATTCAATTTAATAATGATCTTATTGACACTATCCTGGATGAAGGAGACAGTGAAATCCCTGAGTCCCATCCACACTTCTCCACAAAAATTGCCAGATATCAGGTCTGGAGATAAGCTCTGTTTTCATAACCTCTTTTGTATTTAAAGAACATAAGGGCTCCATCTTTCCATTCTGTCTTTCTTTATGTAACAACTAACTACCAACAGAAAGGTAGAAGAGATGATCTCTGAGTCAGACAGGGTGTTATTTCAGGGGCCTGAAGTGAAAAAAAAATGTTGACTATTGACCCAAATTTGAAAGGGATTTTGTTTGACCTCTGGGAAGCATTGCCATATTTCCACAATTGCTTTAATGACTTGTAACTTCCTGAAAGACAGTGTAATAGAGGGGGTAGACAAAAGACTTTAGAGTTCAGAGGACCTAAGTCCAAGCACCTGCTCTGGTAAATACTAGCAAATCAAAGTACAATTTAATCTGTGCAAGTCAATTAATCTCTACATGACCTAGATAGCTTTCCAAGTAAAGTTCAGGGCAGAAATCAATCCATATTGGTAAATAGATTTTCCTCTATTGAAGTTTGCTCCAATGAAAGAACAATTTAGATCCAATTTATCTCTTATAGAACTTCATTGTTCCCTTATATTAAAATGAGTGTGAACAGAAGATAGAAAGGTAGAAAACACTGCTATGAGAATATAGCTTTGATGATCTGTATTCAAGGTACCTATTAGTAACATGAAAAATTGATTTGCATCTGGCTGGATGAGGATAAGAGAAGAATTACTCTCAAGCCATCTTGGCATAGAAAAGAACTTCTTGGTTTGTAGAGTCCTGTGAAATCATTGGATTCCACCCCCGCACCCCTTAGTTATAAGGTAGGAACTAGACACTAACATACTTGAAAAGTCATTAGAGGAAATTGGTAAGTCTTATAATATTCTGTACCTTTATGTCATTTGAGATATTCACAGTCTAGGATGGTCGTTGCTTCATGTGGATTCATTTGCCAACCTATTAGTAGGAGGATGAGAGGTGAGAAAGACAAAGGGTCCCTGCTATTTTTGCTTTTTCTGCTTTGCCATAGAGATGTAACTGGAGGATGACTTGAACATGATGGATATGTTCTTTCTAGATACAAGGTTAAAAGGGATGTTGCTCAAGTAGGCTACCAGGAAGTAATGATATTGTAATGATAATGATTATCTGTCCACAGTAAATAATGATATTGGCATCTGGTAGAGCATGAAAATATCCAAATATTTAACATGGCCATGGTAAGTGCTGAAGGGAACATATTCAACCCCAAATAAATACTGTTGATCCTATCTACACATCTCTCACATCCTCCCATTTCAAATTAAGTGAGGTTAGCCACTTTGGGGATATATCGGAGTTAGTCTTTGTAAGAAAGGGTAAATTAATAGTTTTCTTATGCTCAAAAAAAGTTAAATATGGGCTAATTATTTGCCATAAACTGTGAACTCACTCAATTCTGGCACATAGTTTTTAATATAAGTGCAAATATATAGTCTAAAATATTCTAAAACTGTGTTTATCTTTTGACCCTACAATATTACCATTAGGTTTATTTCCCAAGATGATGAAGAAAAAATTTAATGTTTTAAAATATTTTTTACTTAAACATATTTATAGAAGCTTTGTTAATTGTGTCAAAGAACTGGAAATTAAAGATATGCCTCTCAAAAGGGGGATGGCTGAATAAGTTGTAGCATATAATTATGATGGAAATATATTGTATCATAAGAAATGATGAATGAGTTAATTTAAAAACATGGAAAGACCTATGTGAAGTTATGAAAAGTGTAATGAGCAGAAACAAGAGAAACAAGAAACAGAAACTATATAAAGCTAGAAAAACATTATTTGAAGAATGACTTCTGTAAGTCCAGCTACAGAGAAAAAAGTGATAAGTAAAAACAAGGCACATATAACTTTTGTCATGTGAGGCCTTAATGTAACAAATAACAAATAAAATAAAAAATACATATTCTAAACAAAGTTCAGTACAATCAAGGTAGCATGGTACTACAGAAAGAGCACTGGATTTGAAATTAGAGGAGGTGATTTTCAAATTCTTCCTTTGCCACTTACTACCTATGTGATCATGAATGGGTCCTTTTTTACCTTTATAAGTCTCAGTTTCCTGATCTCTAAAATGAGAGAGTTCCACCTATTTTATCTCCAAAGTTGCTTCTTGAGCTAGACTTACATTCTGATGATATTTTGATATTTGGACCCATTTGACCAATAATTTCTTGAGAATAAGGTACAAAGGCATTGTGCTAGGTATCATTGCAATGAAGTATAAGGAAACTAGGTTATAAGAACATTGGCATGAATGATTGTACATTTCTTATCACATTGTGCACCTGCATGTGTATATATATATATTTGTGATCCCCTTTCCTTTTATATTAAATTCTTTCCATTTCTTTTGTGAAGGAATTTTACATTTCTTAGACTCTTTCTTTCTCACTCTTTAATATTCAAAGGGTAGACAATTACTTTGCAAAAAGTAAAGTTTTTCTTTTAAATTCTCCTATCTCACTTTTAAGTCTCTACCTCTTAATTCCTTTAATTAATTTCATATTCTTTTAAATAGCTATAAGCATTCTTAAGGGAATTAGGCTCTAAAATTATAATTAGTTAACGGATATTGGATTATTATAAATTGGAAATAAAATTATAATGCTTTTGACCAAATTTTATATAGTTTACTTACTTTTATCATAGAATTTTGCATGAGTTATGTATATACAATTTGATTAAACAAGTACATTTGTTATTCACAAAAGAAGCATTTATGAAGCACTAACTATATGTCACTAGAATATAAAGAAAGGCAAAAACCAGTTTCTTCTTTCAAGAAGTTCATTTTCTAATGGGGGAGAAACAGGTAAATTTCTAGATATACTCAAGATATATACAGAGTACCTGGATAATAATTTTACAGGGCAAGGCAGGAGGGGCACAAAAACATCTTCCTCAGGGGGTGGGATTTGAATTGAGTTTTGAAGGTAGCCATGGAAACTAAGAGATAAAGGTGAGGAGGGAAAGCTTTTCAGGCAAGGAGACAGAAGGTGTAGCATTGTATGCAGGAAACAGCTACAGGATCAGTGTTGCTGGATTGTACAATTTGTAGAATGGAAAATAATTGAAAAGGTAGGAGGGGAGTTATGTTACAAAGACCTATAAATGCCAAAGGATTTTATATTTTATTTGAGAGGTAATATGGAACCACTGGAATTTACTGAGTTTGTAGTGTTGATATGGTCAGAATTACATCCTTGGAGAAGTCATTTTGGCTGCTAAGTGAAGGATGGATTCCAATGCAGGGAGATATGAGGAAGAAGGATTAATTAGAAGGCTATTGAAATAATCCAAATGAAGGTGAGAAGGGACTCTGGCATGGAGATGTTTTTCTGAGTGGAAAGAAGAGGAAATATATGAGAAAACTAGAAGGCAAACATTTTTAACTTAGATGATGTAATAGAATTGAGATATTAGGTTAAGAAGAACCCAGTGAAGAATGACAATGAAGTTGTAAGTTAAGGTAACTTAAAAGATGGTGGAGATAGAGGGAACCAAGTTATCAGAGTTGAAGCAGGGAAAATTTGAACCTATCTGATAACACTCTCTAACCAATGTAAAAAAAAGTCTCCAAAATGAATACTGGAATGAAAGAACCAATAAGTGGATGGAGAGAAGCAACTTTTCTGCAGAAAACAACTTGAAAGGTAAGTAGAGTGACTGGCCCACTGGCTTGAGAGGTGAGCACAGCCCACGGAAAGAGCACATAGCCTGCAGCAAGGTTACAAAAAAGAATATCTGTGCAAGCCAAAAATAACCTTTTCCAGCCCACATCCACCATTTCAGGTTCCAAAACTGGGCCCAAGTCAACATTGAGACCCTGAGACCCTGCCTAAGAAAACAGCAGGGCAACCTCACTCACACACATTAAAGTTCTAAGCCCTAGCACAAGCCTGCAATGAGGCCCCAAGACCTACCTTAGGGCAGTCCATAGTGTTCCTGGTTCATATAGGCCCAGAGTGTGACTCTAACCCCCTGCCCATAACCAAATGGAGCTCCCAAACACCAGCACAAGTCAGTCATCAGGGTGCCTCACTAGTAAAAGACAAAGGGGAAATCCAGAACTTTGCCTAAGCCTGAAATGAGGACCTGAACCCCATTACAAGACAGTCTTCAATGCTCCTCCCCATGGCTTATGCAAGCCCAGAATGAGGCTCAAAGCCCCTGCCCTAGACTGAGGCTAGGCCCTGAGGCTCAGCATAAGGAAGCTCATAATTCTCTGAGCTCTCCAAGCCATTAGCAGTTCCAAGGAGAGATTGGATTTGCAGTGGGAAGTGGCTTTTAGTGCTCCCAGCCAATAGGCTATGATATCATATTAAAAGCACTGAAATTTGCAGAAGCCCAGACACAGAGCAGAGAGTAGCAGCAAGAAAAAACTAAAATTTAAATGAGAGACATCTCTACATTGAGAAGAGAGCTCACCTTTAAGATAAAAGTAAGAATCATGAAAAAGGCTGAAAAATATAATCAAACAGAAAAAAAAATAGAAAATTTTTATGGAAACAAAGAAGAGCAAGGCATTGGCACAGGGGATAGTGACATCAAAGAAGCTATTTGCAATAATTGAAAAAATATGATGAACTCAGACTCCTGAAGATTTAAAAAAATAAAATGAGAGGAAAAAGGAAAATGGAGAAGAGAAATGATGGCAATGCAAAGCAGAATTGACCAAAAGGGAAAAGAAGTACAAAATTCCAATGGAGAAAAGAATGTTTTTAAAAGTTGACTTGAGCAAATGGAAAATGGGGGTTCAAAAGCTCATGGAAGAAAATAATGCATTAAAAATTAGAATTGGGGAATTTGAAGCTAATAAGTTCATGAGACATCTAGAAAAAATGAAACAAAATCAAAAGGTCAAAATTTTAGAAGAAAAAATGAAATATCACATTGAAAAAAATAGCTAACTTGGAAAATAGACACAGGAGAGGCAATTTAAGAATTTTCAGACTGAGACTTCCAGTTAAGATGGCGGCTTAGAGAAAGCTAAAGTTCAGATCTCCGGAAAACCCTCCCCGACCGATCTCAAACTATAAGCTCCTAAGGTGCCGAAATTCAAAACGATCAACAGCACAGACCCTGGGAACCCTCCTCCTGGACCTGGACCCGGTTCAAAAGGTACGGCTCCCCTCAAAAGCCAGAACCCGAGATCACTTGGACCTCAGGGGTAGGAGCGCAGAGTCCAAGGCTCCGGGAAGCCGCAGCCCAGCCCGGCTCAGAGAGCAGGGTCCTCGGAACAACAACCCTCAGGGCCTTCTATCCGAGTCCCAGTGAAAGTCACTGCCTGGGGGTCGAAACAACAGCAACCCTCAGGGCGGGCAAGACAGCCTCATGGGCTGGATTCTGCTATCCAAGTCTCAGTGAAAGTCCCTGCCCTCAGAGCTTGGGAAAGCTGCAGCCCATCCCCCCACAGGCCAACGAAACAGCCTCACGGCCAGCTATTCTGAAGGCAACTTCCAGACAGCAACCCGACCCAGAGAGCCGGGGGGAGAGTGTGGCCTTGTGGTCCGACCCTTCCATTCCAGTTCCAGTGAGGCATATTCAGTTTAACCCAGGGAAAGCTCATAGAACAACCTGCCCAGGACTAAAGCCTCTGAACACCAGACAGAGATAAGAAAAGCTAATCCTCCACATTCAGAGATGGCAAACTCCACAGAAGCACAGAAGCCCCAAAATACCAAGAAAAATAAGAAGAAAGGGGCGACTTTGGACACATTCTATGGAGCCAAAATACAAAAAACAGAGCAGATAGAAGAAGATATACAAGAAAATGCTCCAAAATCTTCCAAAGGAAATGGAAACTCTCCACAAACCCATGAAGAATTTGAATCAGAAATGACCAAAAAGATGGAAGCCTTCTGGGAGGAAAAGTGGGAAATAATGCAAAAGAAATTCACACATCTACAAAACCAGTTTGACCAAACTGTAAAAGAAAACCAGGCTTTAAAGCAAGAACTAATAAAGCAAAGCCAAAACACCAAGAAATTAGAAGAGATCATAAAATATCTCACCGACAAGGTGATAGATCTGGAAAATAGAGGGAGAAGAGATAATTTAAGAATAATTAGACTCCCAGAAAAGCCAGAAATAAACACCAAACTGGACATGGTGATACAAGATATAATCAAAGAAAATTGCCCAGAGATTCTAGAACAAAGGGGCAATACAGCCACTGACAGAGCTCACAGAACACCTTCTACACTAAACCCCCAAAAGACAACTCCCAGGAATGTAATTGCCAAATTCCAAAGCTATCAAACAAAAGAAAAAATCCTACAGGAAGCCAGAAAAAGACAATTTAGATATAAAGGAATGCCAATCAGGGTCACACAAGACCTTGCAAGTTCTACTCTGAATGATCGTAAGGCATGGAACATGATCTTCAGAAAGGCAAGAGAGCTGGGTCTCCAACCAAGAATCAGCTACCCAGCAAAACTGACTATATACTTCCAAGGGAAAGTATGGGCATTCAACAAAATAGAAGACTTCCAACTTTTTGCAAAGAAAAGACCAGAGCTCTGTGGAAAGTTTGATACTGAAAATCAAAGAGCAAGGAATACCTGAAAAGGTAAATATTAAGGAAAGGGGAAAAATGTTATCTTCTTCTTTTACTCAAACTCTCTTCTATAAGGACTACATTTATATCAATCTATGTATACTAATATGTGGGGAAAATGTAATGTATAAATAGGGGGTAAAGAAAGACCAAATAGAATAATCGTTCTCACACAAAGATTCACATGGGAAGGGGAGGGGAAGAAAACTCCTATAAGAAGGAGAGGAAGGGGGGGGGGTTACTTAAACCTCAATCTCAGGGAAATCAACTCTGAGAGGGAAAAACATCCAGATCCTTTGGGATCTTGAATTCTATCTTACCCAACAAGGGTAAGGACAAGGGAAAACCAAGGGGGGGAGGGGGAGAGGGAGAACAAAAAGGGAGGGAAAGAGAGGGGGAGGGGGAGGGAAGAAAAAGGGAGGGACTAAAAAGGGAAACATCAAGGGAGGGGACAAGGGGGACTGATTCAAAGTAAATCACTGGACTAAAAGGTAGAGCTGAAGAAGAAAAGGTTAGAATTAGAGAAGGCAATCAAAATGCCAGGGAGTCCAAAAATGACAATCATAACTTTGAACGTGAATGGGATGAACTCACCCATAAAACGTAGACGAATAGCAGAATGGATTAGAATCCAAAACCCTACCATATGTTGTCTTCAAGAAACACACATGAGGCGGGTTGACACCCACAAGGTCAGAATTAAAGGATGGAGTAAGACCTTCTGGGCCTCAACTGATAGAAAGAAGGCAGGAGTGGTAATCATGATATCTGATAAAGCCAATGCAAAAATAGACCTGATCAAAAGGGATAGGGAAGGTAATTATATTTTGTTAAAAGGGACCTTAGATAATGAGGAAATATCATTAATCAACATGTATGCACCAAATAATATAGCACCCAAATTTCTAATGGAGAAACTAGGAGAATTGAAGGAAGAAATAGACAATAAAACCATACTAGTGGGAGACTTAAACCAACCATTATCAAATTTAGATAAATCAAATAAAAAAATAAATAAGAAAGAGGTAAAAGAAGTGAATGAAATCTTAGAAAAATTAGAATTATTAGACATATGGAGAAAAATAAATAAGGATAAAAAGGAATACACCTTCTTCTCAGCACCACATGGCACATTCACAAAAATTGACCATACAATAGGTCACAGAAATATAGCACACAAATGCAAAAAAGCAGAAATAATGAATGCAGCCTTCTCAGATCACAAGGCAATAAAAATAATGATTAGTAATGGTACATGGAAAACCAAATCTAAAACCAATTGGAAATTAAACAATATGATACTCCAAAACCGTTTAGTTAAAGAAGAAATCATAGAAACAATTAATAATTTCATCGAGGAAAATGACAATGGCGAAACATCCTTTCAAACCTTTTGGGATGCAGCCAAAGAGGTAATCAGAGGTAAATTCATATCCCTGAATGCTTATATTAACAAACAAGGGAGAGCAGAGATCAATCAATTGGAAATGCAATTGAAAAAACTCGAAAGCGATCAAATTAAAAACCCCCAGCAGAAAACCAAATTAGAAATCCTAAAAATTAAGGGAGAAATTAATAAAATTGAAAGTGATAGAACTATTGATTTAATAAATAAGACAAGAAGCTGGTACTTTGAAAAAACAAACAAAATAGACAAAGTACTGGTCAATCTAATTAAAAAAAGGAAGGAAGAAAAGCAAATTCACAGCATTAAAGATGAAAAGGGGGACAGCACCTCCGATGAAGATGAAATTAAGGCAATCATTAGAAATTACTTTGCCCAATTATATGGCAATAAATACACCAATTTAGGAGAAATGGATGAATATATACAAAAATACAAACTGCCTAGACTAACAGAAGAGGAAATAGAATTCTTAAATAATCCCATATCAGAAATTGAAATCCATCAAGCCATCAAAGAACTTCCTAAGAAAAAATCCCCAGGGCCTGATGGATTCACCAGTGAATTCTATCAAACATTCAGAGAACAGTTAATCCCAATACTATACAAACTATTTGACATAATAAGCAAAGAGGGAGTTCTACCAAACTCCTTTTACGACACAAACATGGTACTGATTCCTAAACCAGGCAGGTCAAAAACAGAGAAAGAAAACTATAGGCCAATCTCCCTAATGAATATAGATGCAAAAATCTTAAATAGGATACTAGCAAAAAGACTCCAGCAAGTGATCAGAAGGATCATTCACCATGATCAAGTAGGATTCATACCAGGGATGCAGGGCTGGTTCAACATTAGGAAAACCATCCACATAATTGACCACATCAACAAGCAAACTAGCAAGAACCACATGATTATCTCAATAGATGCAGAAAAAGCCTTTGATAAAATACAACACCCATTCCTATTAAAAACACTAGAAAGCATAGGAATAGAAGGGTCATTCCTAAAAATAATAAACAGTATATATCTAAAACCAACAGCTAATATCATCTGCAATGGGGATAAACTAGACGCATTCCCAATAAGATCAGGAGTGAAACAAGGATGCCCATTATCACCTCTACTATTTGACATTGTACTAGAAACACTAGCAGTAGCAATTAGAGAAGATAAAGGAATTGAAGGCATCAAAATAGGCAAGGAGGAGACCAAGTTATCACTCTTTGCGGATGACATGATGGTCTACTTAAAGAATCCTAGAGATTCAACCAAAAAGCTAATTGAAATAATCAACAACTTTAGCAAAGTTGCAGGATACAAAATAAACCCACATAAATCATCAGCTTTTCTATATATCTCCAACACAGCTCAGCAGCAAGAACTAGAAAGAGAAATCCCATTCAAAATCACCTTAGACAAAATAAAATACCTGGGAATCTACCTCCCAAGACAAACACAGGAACTATATGAACACAACTACAAAACACTCGCCACACAACTAAAACTAGACTTGAACAAATGGAAAAACATTACCTGCTCATGGATAGGACGAGCCAATATAATAAAAATGACCATCCTACCCAAACTTATTTATCTATTTAGTGCCATACCCATGGAACTCCCAAAATATTTCTTTACTGATTTAGAAAAAGACATAACAAAGTTCATTTGGAATAACAAAAGATCAAGGATATCCAGGGAAATAATGAAAAAAAACACATTTGATGGGGGCCTTGCAGTCCCTGACCTTAAACTATATTACAAAGCAGCAGTCATCAAAACAATTTGGTACTGGCTAAGAAACAGAAAGGAAGATCAGTGGAATAGACTGGGGGAAAGCGACCTCATCAAGACAGTGTACGATAAACCCAAAGATCCCAGCTTTGGGGACAAAAATCCACTATTCGATAAAAACTGCTGGGAAAATTGGAAGACAGTGTGGGAGAGACTAGGAATAGATCAACACCTCACACCCTACACCAAGATAAATTCAAAATGGGTGAGTGACTTAAACATAAAGAAGGAAACCATAAGTAAATTGGGTAAACACAGAATAGTATACATGTCAGACCTTTGGGAGGGGAAAGGCTTTAAAACCAAGCAAGATATAGAAAGAATCACAAAATGTAAAATAAATAATTTTGACTACATCAAACTAAAAAGCTTTTGTACAAACAAAACCAATATAACTAAAATTAGAAGGGAAACAACAAATTGGGAAAAAATCTTCATAGAAACCTCTGACAAAGGTTTAATTACTCATATTTATAATGAGCTAAATCAATTGTACAAAAAATCAAGCCATTCTCCAATTGATAAATGGGCAAGGGACATGGATAGGCAGTTCTCAGATAAAGAAATCAAAACTATTAACAAGCACATGAAGAAGTGTTCTACATCTCTTATAATCAGAGAGATGCAAATCAAAACAACTCTGAGGTATCACCTCACACCTAGCAGATTGGCTAACATAACAGCAAAGGAAAGTAATGAATGCTGGAGGGGATGTGGCAAAGTAGGGACATTAATTCATTGCTGGTGGAGCTGTGAACTGATCCAACCATTCTGGAGGGCAATTTGGAACTATGCCCAAAGGGCGACAAAAGAATATCTACCCTTTGACCCAGTCATAGCACTGCTGGGTTTGTACCCCAAAGAGATAATGGACACAAAGACTTGTACAAAAATATTCATAGCTGCACTCTTTGTGGTGGCCCAAAACTGGAAAACGAGGGGATGCCCATCAATTGGGGAATGGCTGAGCAAATTGTGGTATATGTTGGTGATGGAATACTATTGTGCTAAAAGGAATAATAAAGTGGAGGAGTTCCATGGAGACTGGAACAACCTCCAGGAAGTGATGCAGAGCGAGAGGAGCAGAACCAGGAGAACATTGTACACAGAGACAAACACACTGTGCTATCATCGAACGTAATGGACTTCTCCATTAGTGGCGGTGTAATGTCCCTGAACAACTTGCAGGGATCCAGGAGAAAAAAACACCATTCATAAGCAAAGGATAAACTATGGGAGTGGAAACACCGAGAAAAAGCAACTGCCTGAATACAGAGGTTGAGGGGACATGACAGAGGATAGACTCTAAATGAACACTCTAATGCAAATACTATCAACAAAGCAATGGGTTCAAATCAAGAAAACATCTAATGCCCAGTGGACTTACGCGTCGGCTATGGGGGGTGGGGGGGGGAGGAAAAGAAAATGATCTATGTCTTTAACGAATAATGCTTGGAAATGATCAAATAAAATATATTAAAAAAAAAAAGAATTTTCAGACTGTCTGAAAGCCATGATTAAAAAGAATACACAGATCATGTCCTGAAATAAATCCCCTAGTGTGACAGAGGCTGGCACTAGAGAAAAAGTGCCAGGCTGAAGAGTATGTGGAACTGATCACCTCAACAGGGGAGAAACCCCAGGAGTTTGAAATCTGGAGGAGGTGAAGACTCTGGCTGGTAGAGGAATTAGTCTCTCAGGCTTGAGAAGCCAAAGAGAGAAGGTGGTAAAAGACTTTCTTCTTAGGGTTACCTACTTTTCCTGCTGGTGACTGGAAATCTTTTCCCCCAACATTTCCTAACTGAAAAGACTATTGAAGAGGAAGCCTGAGAAAGACATTTTAAATCTCCATCCTACTTTACTCTAGCTCCTGTTGCCCTGAGTCTGAACTGTAGCCAAGGGACCAAACCCAGGGTGAGTGAACCTGACTTTCTCTCAAGGGATTCAAGCTGCTGCCAAGGCCTGAGTCCCCCTCCCCAAACTTAAGGAGGGAGGGAAAAGGGTTTTAGATAGAGACAGGGATCCTTTTTCCTGCCTTCCTTTCCCATTCTTTCCATGCTAGTATTTCCTTTGTATTATCCTAATTAAGTTCACATTAAAAGTTATCTTTTCCCCAAGCTGTGAATCAAGTGTGAGTGAACAGATCAAGGGGAGACCCTTTGGTCTTAAGTAGTAGAGGGGAGACAAGATGGACAGAAGAATCTGGGAGAGCAACCTTAGCTAAGGAGGGAAGACAGAAGAGGGAAAACCTCCCTCTTCTCTCTCTGAGCCAATCCTAAACAACAGCTGTCTCCCCTGAACCCCACTTTGAGAAGGGAGGTTGAGGAGGTATGGCCTATGACAGACATGTGCTAGCAAGTGACAAATAAGAAAACAACTGACAGACACCCTGGGTTGTCCTAAGTCAAGCTTAAGCTACCATTGGTACATGTGAGATGCAGGAAGTGATGTAAAAAAAGAGTCTATATATTTTGTGGCTCTTGCTCTCTCTGCTCTCTTGGGCAGTAGAGGTGTTGAGCTCTGGGTCTCTCTCTGGGTCTTTTATGGAGGCATGGCTCTGGTTCTTTGTGCTGGTCAGTGTTTTGGCATTTTGGCATCTTGGCATCTTGGTGTGCCTGCAGTTCTTGTCAGGGTTTGGCGGTGAGTGTCCTTGGTGAGGTGACAGTAGCTCAGTAGCGTGGGTCAGGTGAGGTGTCTTCCCTGAGCTCTCTTGGAGTTTAGGCTGATTCTTTTTGTTTTTCTTTACCTTTCCAAAAAAACACTATCCTCTTAGGAAGCAGAGCTAGTTTTTTTTTTATCTTCTGAGGAGGCCTGGTGCCTGAGTTCTCTGAACTACCCTTGGCTTAGGCTAGGCTGGAGAAATCTTATACCCCTTTCTCTCTCTTCTTCTTCTTCTTAATTCCTTCCCTCTATATTAATTAAACTACCATAAAATTCCCAAACTGACTTGAGTATTTTTATTGGCATTGAATTAAATCCCTGGCAACCATTAGTATAATATATTAGTAAAAAAAAAAATCTAAATTTACCCATTATAGTCCCCCACTTTGTGTTCTTATATTTTGTAAATAAGTTTGCTGGAACCCTGCCTTTTTCATTCTTGTCTTCCTATTGTGGCTTTGGTGAAGCAGTTCTTTTAAACAGGCAAGAAGAGCTCAGGCACATAGTTTATTTCTGTTAGATAATTAACATTTTATTCATTTATTTCTAGTGATTATTAGTAAATTTTATAAAATATATTTGGAGGAGTGGATATTAAATTTTAATCTTATAAAGGCAAAACAACTAGGTTTCAAACCAGCAAAATTGAGTATGTCCTTTCAGGGGAAAAATAGTTATTTAATAAATAGAAGGTTTCCATGCATTCCTGATGAAGAGTCAAGACCTAAACAGACAGTTTGATATTTTACATAAAACTCAAGAGAACCATAAAAGGTATTTGAGAAACAGACTATTTAATGGATTCAGTAAGGTCAAACTACTATATTCCTACATAGAAAGGTGATATTTGTAACTTAAGACTTTTTATCAGTATTAGAGCAGTTAGGTGTGGGAGTGAACTGATTAGGATGACATGATATTCAAAAAAAAGTAAAAAGTAAAAAAGAGGTTTGCACTGAGATAAAAAGGAAAGAAAAGGAGGAATGGGGTAATTTACCTCACTTAAAGAGGAGTGAAAAATATTATAGTGGAGGGGATGATGAGGGTGGAAATGAGCAATGCTTAAATCTTACTCTCATTATATTTGGCTCAGAAAGAGAACAATAACCATAGTCTTTTGGGTATAGAATCCTACCCTAGCCTATAGAGAAATAGGAGGGGAATAAGGAAAGAGGGTATAATAGAAAAGAGGTTAAAGGGTGGTGATTAAAAGCAAAACATTTATGAGAAAGTACAGAGTTCTGAAAGGAGAGAGATAGCAGGATCAAAAGGGAAAAATAAGATGGAGGGGAATATACAGATGATAATCATAACTGTGAATGTGAATGGGATGAATTAACCCATAAAATGAAAGGAGATAGCAGAGTGGATTAAAAACCAGAATTCTACAATATGCTGTTTACAAGAAACACATTTGAGGCAGAGAGATACACATGGAGAAAAAAGTAAGGGGCTTTAACAGAATTTTTGGTGGAGGAGTAGCAATCACAATCTCATATAGAGGTAAAACAAAAAGAAATCTAATTTAAAAAAAGATAAAGAAGAGATTACATCTTGCTAAAAGATATTATAGGCAATAGTATAATTTCTATATTCAACATATATGCACTAAATTGTATAACCTGCAGATTCTTAAAAGACAAATTAAATGAGCTTCGGGAGGAAATAGACAGTAAAACTGTACAAGTGGAGCACCTCAACTTCCCCCTCTCAGATCTAGGTAAATCAAACTATGGAGAAAGAAAGAATTTATGATCAAAGAAGAGATTTTATTACATTAAAGAGCTTTTGTACAATCAAATCCAATGTAACCAAAATTAGAAGGTGTGAAGATTAAATTTAACTCTCCCCTGATTGTGAAAATGAAAATCATTCTCTCCCCTGATTCTGAAAATGAAAATAATGAATTCTCCCCTGATTGTGAAGATTAAATATTAACCCCTACCTATTTTTAGACTTAATCACCAAAAGTGTAAGCACCCTACTTAAAAGTTGAGTAGGAAGATTTGCCCATTTTTATATCTATTCAGCAAGAGTGTAGACATCCCACTTAATAATTGAGTGGGAGATCTGTGCCTCACGTGTGCTGTAGTGGGTGATGAATCAGAATTGAATGACTGCCTCCTGGGCTGTCCTAAGCAAGGTTTTAGACTATGATTTGTCCATGTAGAAAGTGGAGGAAGACACAGGAAGTGACACAAAAGAAGTGTTTTTAAAAGGATTGGTCACTTCCTGTGAGAAAGACTTCTTCATTCTTTGGAGTGGATGCTGAAGGAGAAATTTGCTGACTGGACCTGAGACCCCGTTCCTGATGAAACTGTTGGACTGGCACGTGGTGAGTAAAAGAGCTGACTTCTTTCCTGGATATTTTCTGAAGAAACTAGCCTCAGGAGAAACTAGCCTCTTGAGAGAGTTTTTCCCCAGGTCCTTGGCTTTACTGAGGACAGCTAAGAACCAACTCTCCCTGCCTGGGAGTAAATTACTTAGTGCTTAAGCTAGATACCTTACCCTATCTTCTCTCTGATTTTCTTACTTTACTCTTTCTACATTCTGTAAATAAATTCTCAATAAATCTCTTTGGAATCAATATAAATTCCTGGTGACCACACTCAAATAATCAAGTCCAACCCTTTTAAAAATTAATCCCTTTTCCCCCTTACAAAGGGAAACAACCACCTCAGATTAGCTAGTGAAGGGTATTCTCTGTTTCATACTTTGCTTTAATGCTAAAACTTATGCCCTTTATTTACTGATTTAGAATATGCAGGCAGGCCTGTAATTCAGCAACTAATGTTACAGTAAAAAAGTATCAATTCTGGAGTCAAGAAGGTTTGAGTTCAAATATGGCTTTAGACACTTATTAGCTGTGTGGTCTTTGCAAGTCACTTAGCCTCTTTCTACCTTTTTTTCTCAATTATAAATGAAGATAACAACAGCATCTACATTGCAAGGCTGTTGTGAGGATCAAATGAGAAACTATTTATAAAAATTGCTTAGCACAGTGAAAGACACACAGCAAGCACAACAAAAACCCTTATTCCATTCCCTTTTTCCATTTCAGGAAAGAAATAAGTAAAGAAGACATTTGCATAAATGATAATTGAGCTGATATGATGACTGAGGCAAAATTATTGTGAGAAAAGAAGGGAAAGATATGAGTGATATTTGTCAGAGAAGCAGAAGGAGAACCAGAAGAGTCATGAAAAACTGGAGAGAATCTAAAAGATACGGATGGAAAGCTGTGTCAAATATGAGAGATGGAGAAGGGTGAAAATTGAGAAAAAGACATTGTATTCAATAAAAATGAATTAATTGATGACTGTAGAAAGAGCAATTTTAGCAAAGCAGTAAACATAGAATTGGACTGAATGGAAAGAGTAGGAAGACAAGTAGTAGGGCAAAAAGAGGCAAATTTCTCTATGTACTTTCTTTGAAAAGGAGGAGAGATCTAGGATGATAAATTGATGGAAAAAGTGAAGGTTTTTCTAAGATTGGGTGACTTCTGGGCATATTTGTTAGGAAGAAGTCAGTGACTGAGGAAAGACAAAATTAGGAAGAGAAGAAATAATTAAAGAGGCAAACTGTTGGAGAAGATATGAATTCTAGAATATCAGCAGAGCAGTCAGTGTTGGTAAGGAGAAAGGCTGTCACTTCCTTGGAGAATGAAGTAAAAGAGAAGAAGTGGGACAATACTGAGGTCTTATAAGATAGAAAATTTGGAAGAAGAAGGTGCTTATGAATATATAGCTTAATTATTAGATTCTAACAGTAATTTTTGGTCTTTACATACAAAAATTATATATACATTTACAAAAATTACTGCTTTAGATTTCAATAAAATCATGTGTTTATATATAAGAAGATTCATGTTCATTCATCCATCTATCAAGCCATATTTTTATCATCTAGCTAGCTAGCTAGCTTGCTTGCTTAAAAAAAGATTGTCCTATGATATTCTTTTTTTGGCAGGACCCCCAAAAAGATCCAGATTAAAAAACAGCTTACAATTATCTGATTTCCATGGATTTTAATTGGAATAGCCTTTTCTACACAAACATTCTCCTTTGATATGGAGGTCTCTTAGTCATCCATATGACATTTAAGGACTCTTAAATCCCTAAGATCTGCAGTTAAATGTTCTCCAATGATGATCTGAGTACTAAATGCTCTGTAGTAGGAAACTTTGCCCCAAGTACCAAATGCTTGTCTGTATTACTAGAGGAACCATCATTTTAAATGAGGACCAAAGCCTCTCTTTTGTCAACCCTTCAGTAAAATGCAAATGACTGAAAAATACTTGGCAAGAGCAAATGAATGCCTACCTGAAATGATAACAGATGCCTGGATCATGGCATGCCATATGTAGGATAATATATGTTTTGTTTCCTTAATACGGATTGTCTACTCTCACATCAAAATGTGTGGATACATACAAATATTATAAATGATCAGGTCCTTAAAACAATTTGCTTTATTAATTATTTTCAAACATTTGGGTAATCTGCCACTAAACTGTGAGCCAAATTATTTTCTTACAGGAAATTTACACTGAAAATTCAAAGTGCTTTGGAACAAATGTTCAAAATCTAAAAACAACAGCTTGGCATTGTGTTTCTTAGCTTTAAGTGGCTTCTATGATTTCATGTTATATGACTAAGGCAGATTAATTTATAAGAACAATCACAGCAAAAGGGAATTGGGTGTGCCAAATGTCCAGAATGTCTCATGCATGCCAGAGTTCCTTTATGGCACAAGGACTAGATTTAGTTTTTCTGCAAATATGAGAACAATGTTAGATTCTTAACTTTGGGTATGAGGCTGACCTTTAGGGTCTGCATCATATTATCTGACAAAGATCTGATAAATCTCCACTCTGTGAGTCATATGTTATGATCATACATTTTTTACTTTTGAAACACACATTACTAAACTCAGTATAAAGACATCTTAATAGATAAATTGTGGAGTGGGTTAAAATTACTAGAATTATTTTCTTGCTCTTAGTGGTCAGGCAGAAACTCTTGAGAGCTGGGTATAGTTGAAAGAGCACAGACCTGGGAATTTGAAGGCCTGAACTCTAGCCTGGGTTTTGTTACCAGCTAGTTGTATGACCTCTGGCAAGTCAACAAATTACTAAGAGTTGGTTTCCAAAGTTCAATAACATCACATGGGGTTTTTATGAGGCTAATAAATATTAAAAAATTAAAAATATATATTATATATATTCTATAAAATATTATTATAAAATAACATTCTATATTAAAATAAATGAATATAAATACAAATATAGAAAATTATAAAAATAAAGTCTTTTAAAAGTAAAATATAAAATATTAGATATTAATTATCATGAATCATTAAATTGATAAAAGTATTTATCAAATTACCTCAATATCTGGATGAAATTCTGTTCCCCCTATTGTCCATTCCAAATTTGAGTTGGAAAGGACCTCAGAGATATTTCTTATTGAGATGATATAAGCTTCTGTCTCTTCAGACTCTCAGTGCTTAAAGCACATTTGTCATGCACTTCAGAGTTTTCATGGAGACACATGACAAAGGCGATTCTGAGATTAGGAGGCAAAGAATCTTTTCAGGAAAATTTCAGAGAGGCTTCTGAGTTCACCAAGAGGCTTATTCCCACTCAATCCTTTCCACTCCTAAAGCCCATAGCAGACCACAGAAATGTCCAAATCTCAGCTCCTGAAACCTCTGTTCTTGGTTGAACAGATTTGATTGATTGATTGTTTTATTTTTCCTTTTGGCTTATCTGTTTGTTTGCTTTACTTTTTAGTACTGAACTATAGCTCACAAGGCATCTTCTCTCCCACTCTACTTATCTATGCTTACACCAGGCCTGGAATGCTCTTCCTCCTCTACCCTGACTATTGACCAAACTGGTTTCCTTTAAGTTTCAGTTAAAATCTCAGCACATTCAGGGAGACTTCCCTAATCTTTCTTTTAATTCTAGTGCTTTCCCTTTTTTACTTATTTCCTATTTAGCCTATAAATAACTTCTTTTGTATATATTTATTCATATGCTGTCTCCTCCATCAGATTGTAAGTACTTTGAGGGCAGGTATTACTTTTTGCCTCTTTTTGGATCCCCAGCATTTAGCACATTTCTTGACACATAGTAAGAACTTAATAAATATTTATTGAACTGAATGTTTAAAAATAGCATAATAATATCTGGTTAAATTGTAGTTTGGGGGCCAGTGTGATAGAATAGAAAATGTTGTTTTTCAGTTATTTCCAGTCATGTGCAACTCTTTGTGACTTCATTTAGGGTTTTCTTGGTAAAGATACTGGAGTGGTTTGCAATTTTCTTCAGCTCATTTTATAGGTAGGGAAACTGAGGCTATCAAGCTTATGTGACTTGCCCAGGGTCACACAGATAATAAGTATCCTCTATAGTGCTTTGTCAGTGGCTGTCCTCCATGCGTAAAACACTCTCTTTTCTCTACTTCATCTTGTTGGCTTCCACAAATTCTTTCAAGTTTCAACTAAAATCCCATCTTCTGCAAGATTTCCCCAGGTCCTTTTAATTTTAGTGCCTTTCCTTTGAGATTGTCTTCAGTATACCTCATTTATATCTTGTATATACATGATTGTATATTATCTCATACATTAAAATGTAAAGATGAGTCTGTTTGGTGGCTCAATAGATTCAGAGCTGGGCTTAGAGTTGAGAGGTCCTGGTTTCAAATCTGGTTTCAGATACTTCCTAGCTAAGTAATCCTAGGTAAGTCACTTAACCCCCATTGCCTAACCCTTACAGGTCTTCTGCCTTAGAACTAATACACAACATTGATTCTAATAAGATGGAGGGTGAAGGTTTAAAAAAAAGTCAGTGAGGGCAAGAACTATTTGTGACTTCTCTATATCCCAGCAGTTTATTATAACATAGAGTATTTAATAAATGATTTTTGATTTGACTACAATAGAACATACAAAAATATCAATTCTGAAAATGAAAAACAAAACAAAAGAAACTTTATTATCCAGAAACAAACACTATTAAAAAGTGTATGCTATTAACCTAGGAAAATCTATATAGAAGGAAATTGCAATTATAACTGTTTTTATCCTACATTTTGGTGGCTTCATTATTTCAATAATGTGACTACTTCTTAATTGGTACATACAGCAATCGATCTATAACTTTCAATTTGCCATGATTTTCATCCAAAATCATAATCATTTCCTCACTTTAATATGGCACAGGCATATTCACAAATCAGATTTTTCAGTTATACATGACTAGTTCTACTCCTAGCTCCCTTTTTGTTCTAACTTTGGTTCAAACCAGCTATCTCTCATTTCCCTTTTAGTCCAAAAAAAAGGGCTCTTTGAAACAGTTAACCCTGAAAAAAATCTTTATCTAAAGTTTCTCTGATAAATTTCTTCATGTTTAAAATATGTAAGGAAATGATTAAAATTTATGAGAAGAGTCATTCTCCAACTGGTAAATGGTCAAATTATATGAACAACCAGTCTCAAAGGAAGAAATGCCAGTTCTATATAGCCATATAAAATATGCTGCAAACCACTATTACAGAAATATGAATTAAAGCAACTCCAAGGTTCTACTTCATTCGTTCTCATGCAATCAGCAAGGGTGAACAAGAAAAGGAGAAATTTTGGAGGTGCCATAGGGGAACAGAGACATCAGTGCACTGTGAAATGGTACATCCATCTTAGAATGCAATTTGAACATTTACCACCCCCAACTAACAAAATAACACATAACCTTTGCTCAATGATAATTAAAAGAAATAAAAAATAAAGTTCTATATTAGCAGGAAAATATTTGTAGCAGGCCTTTTTGTATTAGCAAAGAATTGAAACTAAAGAGGTACTCATGGAATGGACAATGACTGAACAAATTGTGGTGTAGAAATGCAATAGAATAATGTGTTTTAAAAAATGAACAGAGCTTTGGAGAAATCTGGAAAAATGTAACTAAGGCAGAGTAAGGTAGGACCAGAAAAATAATCTATATTGTAACAACACTGTAAAAAATAAAATATTTTTAAAGACAAGAATTTTTATCTTTGTAATAAAGAACAATTATTCTAGGAGACAGATAAAGAAGCATACTATCCACCTCCTGACAGAGTAGTGATGGATTAAATAAGCTGAATGAAGCTCCATCTCTGAACATGGCCAAAATAGAAACCAGTTTTTACTCCTTGTAATTGTTTCCTGGGTTTTGTTCTCTCTCTGTCTCTGTCTCTCTCAGAGTGGTGATTGGGAGAGAGAGAAATTACATATTGGATAATTTTTTAAAAAGTAGTTATATTAAATCTATATAAAACACTTTAAACAATTAAGGCCATTTTGTTTCCCCTTGACACACACACCATGGGGAGGAAAATGGGGAAAAGAAAAAGAATATTAAATGAAAAAAGATAATAAAAAAAATAAAGTCTTCAAGCTCACCTGTTTAGATCTCAAATTCATACTTAAGAGTTCAGGTCTACACTGCTCTTCTCAAAAGCAAACAACACAAACAGAGACACAGACATAGACACACTCTCTCTCTCTCCTCTCTCTCTCTCTCTCTCTCTCTCTCTCTTTCTCTGACTTGGCAGACCCCCTATATTCTACCTGCAGAATATTTCTGAATAGTACTTTCGGTTTCCTGGCACAAAGTCAAGATCAATTAAATTCAATAACTTAAATTCAATAAATGCTTATGTATAAGTTAATATTCTGGGTGACAGAAAAGAAAAAAATCAGAAACTCACAGTTAAAGAACTACTACCGCATTTATACTTTCCAAACAGCATTCAAAATAGCCTTTATTGCCTTCTCCAATAAAGATAAACTCAAACTTTCTGAGAACTCTAAAACCCTCAATTTTCTTCCTAACTCTTTGTTTCCCTAGTGAAACTTGCTTACATTTGTGGGTCACAGTATCTTTTCTAATAAATATTGCCTCCACATTTTCACATCTAAAACCAAATTATGGTATGCTAGTCCTACCCACCTGCAGCTCTTATGTAACTTAGAGCAAAATTTCAGTTTTTTATTAAAATACATTCCTAAATTTTTTTTTATATTTGAGCAAGAGCAGCTGTCCCATTTCTGATAAATGCATTACTCTTTAAATGGGGCCAATTTTTGCATATGAATTTCTTAATCACTAGGACTATTTAGAAAGTACAAAAATTTTTACTGACTATTTGAAGCATCTGATTTATTGCTTGGAGTAAACTGTGGCCAAAAACTGTGCATGAGCAAGAGCTTAGGGTCAATAGGAAAGGGAAGAATTAATTTCATAAGGTTTGTATCTTCCCTTCCCTCTTCTAACAAGTAGAGAGAATAAGTGAGTTAGAAAATTATATTTAGAAATGGAATTTAATTTGGTCACTGATCATTAAGCGAATGCTGCATCTAATCATGTGATCCTTCCTGAAACTTTAATCATGCCCAGGGAGAATTATGAAGAACAAACTAATCCAGAGTTTATTTAAAAAAAAAAAAAAAGCTATAACTTGGCTGTGATTCAAGTTCCCATTTTCCCAGAAAGGAAAAAAGAAACACACAGATGTTTGACTTTGGGAAGGTTAAGCCTATCTCTCTTCAAATCCAACGTAACCCCTGCTAAGTCATTTTCAGATTTATAGTATGCATTTTCAGGATCATTAGGAAAAAAGAGACATAAGTAAGGAGGTAGAATAGTTTCAGAGTGCATAATAAAAAAGAAGGGTTGTCAGAGGTTGAGCTATTGTGGTAGAATCTCTCTTTCTCTTCTTTCCCTTCCTCTTTCTTCTCTGCCCCTGTCTCTCCTTCCCTTTCTTCTCTCTCTGTCCTCTCCCCCTCCACTTCCATTCCCCTCTCCTTTCTTCTCTCTCCCTTCATTCTCCCCCTTTCCTTCCCTTTTTGGACATACTACATACAGAGGGGAGACAATGAAAAGAAACTACTGTAATGGGGTCACTGGGGTTTCCTTAGAGTCTGTTCACTGAGGTCTTATACAGTAGGATTCACTGGCAGTTGAGTACAGTTTTTATAGGAGTGGAAGTTGGTGTGAAGAACCAGCTGTGAGCCAACGTGTCTAACCATTTTTGACCTTTGAGACCAAGCATGCCTAATAGCAACTGTCTACCCAAAGAGCATTTTGGTGATTCTGTCCCACATTGAGAACAAATGGTCAAGATAGAGAAGAGAAAGTGGTAAAAATTCATACTTGTTACAAATAGTAGCATAGCCATTTTAAGTCTCAGTGCTGTTCCATTTTACTTTTGATTAATTTTAACATGTACCTTTCACCTATATGCTAAATGAGTGAATTGTTAGGTGATGTGGTAAGAATAAAAAATAAGACTAAAAGATTCACCCTCCCTCAGAAGAAGGGAATAATGGAAGTCAAAGAGAGTTATGATTTTTTTGAGTCTCAATAGCTCTCATTTGGAATATGGAAACCAAAGTACTAGAGAAAAGCAGGAGGCTATGATATCACTTTGCATATGGCCAATGGGAAATGTCCTGGTATACTTCAACATTCAACGATCCCCTAACCATTTGGACACACTTTACATGATCCATGTCATATTGTATCCTTACTAGAGAATCAGTCAGTGAACATGCACATATCCAGAGTCCCATTAAAGAGCAATTATAAAAAAAAAGTCTCACCAGTTTTCACCAGTAATTTTGTTTCTTTCTTCTTTTCCTCTGTTACTAGAATATCCATTTGTGAATTATTTTTTCTCAAATACTATTCAGGAGCTTACTAAGGTGATGAAAATAACAAACAATCCATTCCTTTTCTGTACCCTTTATGTGGGTAAATCTTCCCAAATCCAAAGCCTTCCTTTTTATAATCCAAATTGGTGTCTGATTTTTCCTAACATAAAAAGGAACTGTTTTATGACTTTTTTGATTCACAAATAGTTATTAGAAACCAATGTAAACAAAGTGGGAGAGTTGAATATTAAATTTTATACTGATGACATGAATAGGAATCCTTTTACCTTGATTTTATTTTCTAATTACTGTAAAAATAATCTTCCAAGCAGCATGTTTATTTTCTACTGATGCTTAAAGTTTACTGTTCATGAGTTATTTGTTTAATTCAAGAAACACTGTGTAGAAGACATTGTGTAACATTTGGGGAAAATAAAGACAAAAAGCAAAGGAATCTTCTATGGCATATTGCCTATTCATGGCACAGAAGACTGGAGGTAGACACAAGTAATATATGTCATTTTCAGAGGGAGAGTGCATCTATAGTTGGGCTGGTTCAGAGATGGCATCATGTAGCCCCTGATGATGCTTTGAAGCAAGTAAGCGGTTTTACCAGTCATGGGTGAGAAGGGAGCATATTCTGGGTATGGGGGAATACTGATGTAGAAGAATATTTCTGAAAAGCCTCCATGATTTTCTAGGTCTGAGTTCATCTACTCCATTAAGGCAGACAACAGATTAGATCTCAATGTTTTCTGTAAATTGCACTCAAAGGAAAAACAACAAAATCAATTGCAGAAGAGATCTTTGGTGAAAAGGAAAGCCATGAATGATCTTTGGGGCCATGAAAATAATTTTCTTCAACACATTTTCAGAGATGGAGAATGGAGGGAAAATATTACACATTCAATACACCTTAACAAAATCTTTAATGCATTTCAAGAACTATGCCTAGAAGCCTCAAACACTAAATTATTCTGTAATTGGCAAGCAGCAAATAGCAATTTCAAATTCCAAGCTATGCCAAGACCTAATGGAAGAAGACATATATAATGGCAATGACATAGGAAAAAAATGTAGTTCAAAGGATTATCTACAAATTGAGCTATAAACATAATGCTACCAGCACCAAGGGAAAAAAAAAACAAGGAGAGGAGAGCAGGCTTCATCATTAAAATATTTTACCTAATAAAATAACTAAATGTCTATATCTCTAATGCTTCACTTTCCTTCAGAACCCACTCAAAAAAAATTGCAATTGGAGGCTAAAGGAATTCTAAGCTTATTTAACACTATGGCAAACAAGAAAGGTAATTAACTGATTTTTATTTTTCCATTATGCAAAACAGTTGCCTATAAAAACACTGGCAAAACACAGATCCTTGTCAGTTTCTCTGTGCTTGTAAACATGGGCATATGTCTCTTAAAATTATTTTCATTTCAATTAGGACTTTTTTTTAGTGTCTTCTCCAGCAGGCAAGCGACCTTGTTAGAAAAATGAAATGCTGCCTCATTCGTGTGTTAACATTTTTATTATCTTTTTATGGTTTTCATAATAAAACCCCTTTTTTATGTATCACTAACACCTTGGGAAATCAGAATCCAATGTAGAATAATCACGAGATTCACTGATGTTATGAAAAATTACATCTGTTTAATTTGTGTGCACATGGTCTGAACATGTAAGGGAATGGGCTATGTGCTATATCACTCATAAATATTTCTGACAAAAAATTGGAGATGGGAAAATGATGTTCAGTCTTAAACTATAAAGCTATCCAATCCTTAATAGAGATACAGTGTCCCAAATCATAGGAAGTAATAATCTTGCTATAATCACATCAGTCAGCCATTTTGATTAGGGACATTGGCATATACAAGACAATAAAGAAAATGTGTGGGATGGTGAGGGGCTTGGTAATCTATTTCATAAAAAGAAACAATTGAAGAAACTAGAGATTTTAATTGAAGAGTCATGGGAAATCCAATTGCTGAGGAATATCCATTAAATTAACTTTTATTAAGTATGTACTATTCCAATTTTGGAATAGATTTGTTTTATTTCACCCAGGGTATTGACTCAGTATAAGAACCCTTTAATGATAGAAATCTCTCATAGCTCAAAAAGTGATTACTTAAGGTCTTAGAACAATAGCTGGTTGACCATCTTTTAGGAATGGATTTCTTACACTGAGTAGTCCTAGATAGTATCTAAGGCTCCTTCTCATTCTAAAACAACCTATGATTTTACCATATTGGAAATATTCCATGAGCCATTGGAAACATTTCCTTGTTTTTTATAGAACTGGTTTTTATAATTTTCTGATACAGACAGGAAAATGTATGTGTGTTAGTGGAATCAAGGAAGTAGGGGAATTGTGGTTATCAGGAAGACAATAGTTGCTACCAATAAAGGCATCACTCTCTCTACTTCTAGGAGGCCACAAAAAACAGGTAAAACCCAGAAATATATGATTTCTGGGCTGGTGTTTCTCAACTGGTCATGTGTTATGGCTGGTTAATGTATGGAGAGAAGAGAGAGAAAGAACCTTTCATGACAGAACAATAGTACTCCTAGAGAAAGTAGCTAAAGGAGGTCTTAGGAAGATTACTTTTTATGTCTCAATTTGTGTATACCTTGAATCATGTGTGTCTCTGTAGATGTAACACAGGCTTTGCTATAAGTTGCTTGAAATCTTAGGCACATCAGTATTATTTGATATTAGATTTTATTTGATATTGGGATTAGTTGATGATGAGGACAATTTGTGTTGCAAGGCCAATGACATCCATATTTTTTTATACCTGCAAAGTTCTCTCTTCTTTGACACAGACTATAAAGGATATAAAACCCTGACAATGTGTTCTGGGTACATGTTCCATGAGGCAGAGGGAGCAATGAAGTATTGTAAATTCCGTTGTGAAAAGCTTTGTTTAGGGGCAGTTAGGTGGCACAGTGATAGATCAACTTATTTTAGAGTAATTGCTGAAATTTAATAATTTATATTTGGACTCTAAAATGATGGGCCAAAGACCTTTGTCCAATGCCGAATAGTCTGAGAGATCTTTTTTGTCACCTGAGAAGACCAGTTAATTTCATGGTCAGTTCCTAAACAGGTTAAATCTTACTCATTTTCCAATCACATGATGGAGAAAAAAATACATATATATATAATGGTTAAGATCAAAGAAGTATTACAGTATAATTTTTAAAAAAAGCTTAAACAACTTTGGATTTAGAGGGAAAGTTAACATTGTTCATTTGGGTTTTTTTGTTTGTTTGTTTGTTTGTTTGTTTGTTTTTTTGTGTGTGTCCAACTCTGTATGACCTCATTTGGTATTTTCTTGGAAAAGATACTGTAGTGGTTTGCCATTTCCTTCTCCAGTGTATTATACAGATGAAGAAACTGAGGCAAAAAGAGTTAAGTGATGTGGGAGGAAAAACAGTTCCACTCCCCTTCACAGCATCCACAATGGCCTGACATCCCCTGACTACAGTCTAGATGTCTGGCATCAGCAGAGGCATTTTGCATCAATTTAAGCATCCCTGGTGTCCCCTGACTTTAGCTTGAAAGTCAATGTACAATATCCCTACAGAGGGGAGGAGTTAATTAAATTTAAAAAGGGAAAAGCTGGAAGGAAAGTGCTCTGACTTCCTGAACAAAGGTAGATGAGATGCACTAGGGAGTTGCTGTGATAAGAAGGTTTAGGTCTTAGTTAGCTAAATCTTTACTTTGGAGCAACCTACCTCCAAACTTTCTCTCTCTTTCATCTTTCTCCCCTTCTCCTTTCTGATTAATAAGGCATTAAGTCCATGGCAAGACTCCCAATTTTTAATCTCTACAGTGATCTGCCCATGGTTATATAGCTAATAAACATCTGAGGTTAAATTTGAATTCAGGATGAGTTTTACTGACCTCAACTCTAGAGTGAAAATACTTATATTTAAATTTCACTACTGCTTATTTGTTAACTGGATAACTTTGGTCATGACATTGAAATTTTTTGAGCCTCAGGTTCTTCATTTGTAAAATAAAGTTGTTGAACTAGATGCCTATTAAAGTTTCTTCTCAGATCTAAATCTATTAGATCCTGAATGAGTATAAATCATAGAATTCTATGTAGGATGTTAATCTAGTCAGCTGAACCCTGACCAAGTCTGACTGGTGAAAGAAATGTCAATTACCTGTGGTGATTTAGACCATAGTTGCAATACCAAAATATTCAGAATAGTGATGAATCATAGTAGGGCCATTGTCCTATCTGTTATCCAACATATGCAAGGCAAGAATAGGGTATGATCACTCAAATCCTTTTACCATTTTTACTAAAACTAGCTATGATCACATGAATTCAAAGGTTTCCATTCCATTTGAAAGCAGAATCCACTAACTATTAGACTGTACCACCTTTACTTGCCACAACCTTATGATAATTTGTGGGGGCATCCAATTACAACTTAATTTTAGTGTAATTGCTGAATTTTAATGAGTTATATTTGGACTCATTAAAACATACTAATTTCATTTCAATAAAATTGCAAATTTCATTTGCAATGAATGTCAAAGCAAACCTGGCAATTGAATAAGTGCTATCTGTGATAATGAGTCGATATGTGTTTGTATACTACTGCCATCCACTGAATGATTTGTTTTTAAAGTCACATAGTTATTTTCTCTCTTCAACTCTCAAAGGGGTGATATTCACTTGGTTGAAGCTAATCATTGACTCACAAAATTCTGTATTAAAAGTTGCACATCAGCCAAATACTATTTTTAATGTACTAGAAGAGCTCTTTATTTAAAGTAACACTACTGTGAATTTTCCTATAAGACAACAGTTTGATAATTTGTATTTATTTTTCTCTCTGCTTTATAAATTCATTTTCTTAACCGAGATTTAAAAAATAAATCAGATTACTAGATTTAGTCTCCCACATTATGAATGAGTTTATGACTACTTTTTTTTTCAGTCTCCATCAAATCTCTCCTCTGTAGATAAAACCTCTGCAAAATGTTCTAGAAATAAGGCTCCCACACATTTAGCATCCTCTGCTAATACTATCATAGCCACAGGCACAATTAATAGAGACAAAGGGGTTCCTAAACCTATTTTAATATAATCAGTTTTCTTTGTAATCCCATGTATTTTATTTTAAAACATTATTCTGGGAATAGGTCTACCAGACTACCAATGGGGCATCTAACACACAGAAAAAGTTAGGAATCACTGATGAAGACTGAAAAGAAATACAGGTTCTATAAATATAAAGGATGAAATAAAACTCACAATCTTGGGGTGGAGAGAATAGAAATCAGGTCAAAATGGGCCAAAGAGAAGAAGGACAAGTTTTCAGTCTATTTTTAGGGGAGCTATGGTTAGTATCCAAAGATGAATACCAAGCAAGAAGATACAGGCTAAAAGCCTAAATTTATAGAAAAGGATAAGTAGTAAGGCTCATACCAAAGACCACACAGGAAAGTAGAGAATAACATTATAAGAGTCTGGTGCAGCTGGAGAAGGAAATGGTAAACCATTCCAATATCTTTGCCAAGTAAACCCCAAATGGGGGGGGGGGGGCAGCTGGGTAGCTCAGTGGATTGAGAACCAGGCCTAGAGACGCGAGGTCCTAAATTCAAATCTGGCCTCAGACACTTCTCAGCTGTGTGACTCTGGGCAAGTCACTTGACCCCCATTGACTAGCCCTCATCACTCTTCTGCCTTGGAGCCAATACATAGTATTGACTCCAAGACAGAAGGTAAGGGTTTAAAAAAAAAAGAGAAAACCCCAAATGGGGTCATGAAGAGTTGGGCACATGGAAACAACTGAACAAGGAACAGTATTGTAGATTGGTCCAATTGGGGAAGTGACTCTGTCTTTGAAGACAGAGAGACTCTATTCTTTGTCCCTTCTTTCATGTAAATAGCATCAATTACAGGTAGAAAAGAAATTGGCCTTTTTAACCAGAGAGAGAAGACTACTTCATTTGCTTTACAAGTGTGCACCATTTCCACAAAACAAAGCATAATTCTACCACAATTAGTAGTGACAAGAGATTATAGCATAGATAAGGGGACAACTCCCTGGGAAACCTTCAAAAGTCTAACACTAAAAGAAAGAAAAAATGGCAACAATATTACTACCTTCAGTTCCATAAGTGACTAAGTAACAAATGCCTATTATATAAATTAGCTAGAAAGTGAAATTTATAAGGGTGCCAAACTTGAAGTTAGGAAGAACTGAGTTCAAATTTGACCTCATACTCTTACTAGCTAGCTATGTGACCCTGGGCAAGTCACTTAACCTTGGTTCTCTAAGTTTCCTCATTTCTTAAAATGACCTGGAGAAGAAAAAGGCAAACCACTCCAGTATCTTGGCCAAGAAAACTCCAAGTTGTCACAAAGAAGCAAATCTGACTGAAACAAGTGAATAACAAATTTTCTATTCTCTCTCTTTCTCTCTCTCTCTCTCTCTCTCTCTCTCTCTCTCTCTCTCTCTCTCTCTTCTCTCTCTCTCTCTCTCTCTCTCTCTCTCTCTCTCTCTCTCTCTCTCTCTCTCTCTATCTGTGTGCCTGTCTGTCAGTCCATCCATCCATCTGCCTGCCTGCCTTATCTATTTATCTCTATCATCTATATGTAGATACAAATACATAAAATAACATAATATCAACATTCTTCATTTCTAATCAGATGGTACTACTCTGGTCTTCCCCATAATGCTCCCATTCTGGTACCTGTTTCTCAAAACTCTTTTTCAGCTTCGTTTTATCTGTTGTATTTTTCATTAATAGACAAGCACAGACAAAGAATAACAGATGCATATATATAATAACATATATGAAACACACTGTAAACATGTATTAATTTTCTTGGACAGACCCTGCAAATGGGCTGAACCTTAATTGAACATTAGAAATGGAGGTCAGACTGCATTTAATAAACTGCAAAATTCTTATAATGGTAATAGCCTTTTTCTCTAAAAGAAAGGCATATCTTCTCAATAATCTTCTGGATGTGTTGCATGGCTAGAAGCCTTGGCATAATAAATTGTCTGAACAAATGAATTTGGAGATCATTCAAACAACAATGGAAAAGCTCAGGGTGGGCAGGAACACTCTTCAATCCATGAGGGAGGATGAACAAAGGAAATTTCATATATAATGTAATTAAAGAAATGAATAGACAGAACAAAAACAGGTGTACTGATTATATAACCAAGGAAATAGAAAACTGATGGCTATTCATCACACTCCATTAGTATTCACATAATGTCAAGAGAATGTAAAGGAAGGCCCCCTAAAGGTGAGTGGATCCCATGCTGGGGATATATAATACAACATGGGCAAATATTTCATAAGAAGGGCCATTAAGGAAAAGTTTTGATCTGCATAGTTGGAAGGAGAATCAATATCTATGATATCACAATTCTTTTTTTGAGTACTGGGGTATACCAACTACTTCCTCACTGCCAGCTTCCCTTACATAGTCTAGTTATAGTAGCATTAGGCCAAAGTAATGAGAGTTTTAATTGGCTTTGAAGCAGGGACTTACAGTAGCTACAGTGTGGTAAAGCACTCTACAACAGTCTCAAGCATTGATCATGCACTAGCTATTTCTCTTTCTGTCTTCTATTCACTGAATTTCTTTCTCTTTAAAATGATGAACATAGACACTATCAAAATAAAAAGATATATTTCTACTTCCCTAAGAGAAGTGATTTCCAATTCCTCAAAGCAAGCGAGAAATAAAGATATTTTTTTAAGTTATAGTTCCATTCATTTTTACCTTTCTGGAAGAGTTTCTGCCTTGGAACTTTTCCCCCCTTAATTGGTTTTCTCATAAAATCTCAAGTCTATAATATGAAAATGCTATGGTATCATGGAGACAACTGCCAAACTCAGGGATTATTTTAAAAAGAAATAATTAAATATTAATTATTCAAAATTTAAATGATTTTTAAAAAAACAGCAGATTGCAGTAGGCAATAGCTAATCAGCTAATCAAACAGAGCTTGGTAATATAAACATTTGGATATTTACTTAAATGGAATATTCTCCTGAAACTTATGCCAAAATAATAAAAGCCACAATCATTATGTCGTAATGAAATTTTCTGAAAAAAAAAAAAAAGGTGTCAGGTGACTATATCTTTTGTTAAACTCTTCTAAAACCAAAACAATGACTTCTCTACAACACAGAGGTACAAACTCAGAGTGATAATTATATGGCTTGGTTTCTGATTCTTTCACCATCCTGGCTGTTCTCCTTTGAAAGCACTCTTATTTGTCTATCTAATCCCTAAAAACTTGTCGGCAAGAACTGAACAAAACATTCCATATGTGGTAAGTTCAGAGGAAAGGGTACAGGGGAATTATATCTCACATACTGTGAATTCTATTCTTCTATTAGTAGAGTCTATTGAATTAATGCTTAGTGGGGTGGGATATACACAATAGCCTCATTAATTTATTAGAATCTGGAGCATACCTCAATGGATTGAATGCTAGGCCTGAAGTCAAAGATTCATCTTCTTGAGCTCAAATCTGGCCTCCATGCTTTCTAGCTATGGGTCCCTGGGTAAGTCAATGTACCCTGTGTGTGTGTATTTTATCAACATGTAATTGATAATAAAAGAAGTGACCACTTTATTTCAGTATCAAACTTTCATGCTGAGTTAAAAGTATAATAGAAATCAATTTTTATATTGAGAATATCTCACTTCACTTAATAACATTAATATGGAAACACCTAATTGAGTTCTTTTTTTCCTTTGTTGTCCTGCATTTTCTCATATGTCAAATGAGTTGGAGAAGGAAATAGCAAACTATAGTATCTTTGCAAAGAAAATCTCAAATGGGATTGCAAAGAATCAGACATGATTAAAAAAAAAAGACTGAACAACAATAAAGAGTGAAAACTCCAGAACCTCAAAATTGTTTCCCAAGAAATATTTTCCCTCATATTACCCTCGTATATTTGTTTCAGGCAAAAGAACACTTCTCTACAGTGATTAAGCTTATATTCATGAGATCATAACAAAATACTTAAACCTAAAAGATCCTACCTAATAAAGACCAACGAATTTTTGCTCTATTCCAAATTTTCAAAAGCAAGTATATGTCGATAGATCATGGATGCTTTTAAGGCTATTCCATTCTAAGGGTGCATGGGTTATTTCAAAAAGACATACTAATCATATTGGCTCATCACAAATCTAATAAACTTGTTCTCTTGAAAGTTTTCATTGATCCCTTATCACCATACCTTAGTTCTTATTTTCCTTGAGTTGTGCAAATGATTTTATACAACAGTCTCTATCTTCTAGCTATAATTTCAGTGGCAATACTCAATCCTGTCATCTTATTTCATTGGCAGCCACTTCTTGATATACTTTGTTGGATCTTGTTTCCCAACATCTTAATATGGGTATACACAGTGGTTCTATCCTTAGCCATCTGTTCTCCCTCTACATATATTTCACTTGGAAATCTCATCTATTTCTACAACTTCATTTATCATCCATGCCAATAACAGAGTGGTTAGTCTTTGGGCAGAGTAAATCACTTCTTTATTTTGATATGAGAGGATCCCTCTTCTAAAAAAAACTGCCCAATATCTGAAATTCGACTATTAGAGATCTTGTGGGCTTAAGCCTTTGTATTTTCAAGTAAATTAAAATATTCCTGTGGGAATAACACATATTAAAAATAATTAATAAAAAAAACCCAGAAACTGAAACTTGTTTGAAATCCTAAGTTCAAATGCCACTTGTTACATGATTTCCCAGCTGCTAATAATTTGATATTCTGATTTCCCTAGACGCTAATGTCCCCTTTTATTTGATGTTTACATTATATTTTATATCTACTTATTGAAATAAATATACTTATATGCATTCATATTCTTTTCCCCAGAAAGAATAGAAGTTCCTTGATGTAATGGACTCCTACTTTATGCCTTTGAGTCTTCAATCAATCAATCAATCAAGAAAAATTTGTTGAGTATTTAATCTTTGCCCTATGCTATATGTTAGATATACAAAGATAAAAAATTAAATATTTCTTGCTTTCAAGGAAGTTATATTCTATTGAAGGAGATAGGATGTGCATATTTAAGAAAATATCAAATTAAGATATTCAGAAGAAAAACAAAATACAAGGAAGGAACAGGAAAGGAAGGAGATACATTTTTATAAGGTACTTACTATGTGCCAGACACTGTTCTAAACATCTTTACAAATATCTCATTTGATCCCCACAAGAACTATGTGAAGTAGATGCTATTATTATCTCACTTTGAAGAAACTGAGTCAAGTAGAGGTAAAGTGACTTTCTCAGGGCCATACAACTAGAAAGTGTCTGAAGCTAAATTTGACCTCAGGACTTCCTGATACCAGATCTAGTTTTCTCTCCACTATGCCATTAACTGCTCTCAATATAAGAAATACCAGGTCGTTATTGTAAATACAAAGTAGTTAGGGAAGGAGAGAATTACTAATGAGACAATCTGAGAAAGTGTTCATGTAGATCATAGTCTAGTGTGAAGAAAATGATTCCATGAATCAGAAGGGAGTAGGAAGTGCATTCCAGTACTGGTTGACAGTTAGTGCAAGGTCTCAGAGTTGGGATATGAAATATCTCAATTTTGAAGAAGAGAGAAAAGGCAAATTTTGCTGGGCCATGGGGTGGAGGAATGGAAGTAATGTATAATAATGCTAGAAAAATACATTTGAGCTAGGTTGTAAGGGGCTTTAAAAATAGTACTCATATTTTAGGTTAGAAAAAATCTAAGATAATCCTAGAGTTTATTGAGTAGAAGAATGACAGGAAAAAACTTATAATTAAGTAAAACTATTTTGTCAATTGGCCTGGCAGTGGATTAGAGAGGGGAGAACTTGAGGCAGAGAGAACAATTAGCAATCCATCACAATTGTTTATGGGAGAGTTGATATAACTCTGAAACAAGATGATGTGTAAGCAGCAACAAGTCAGTTATGACAGATGTTGAGAAGGTAGAAACCAAAAGATTTAGCACCTGATTAGCTATATGAGGTGAGAGAAAGTGAGGAGTCAAAGATAATATTGAATTTATGGACCTGGGAAACTGGATGAATGGTATTTAGTTTGGTGCCTAAAAAAATTGAAGTAGGTGCTAGGTAAATGCTTGTTGATTATTTGATGAGTAGAGATTAATCAAACTGATTTCCAGCATCATGGAAAGAATAAGACCTTTACATTTTGATGAGAAAAGGAAGGAGGAGAAATAATAGTGAGAAAAAAGTAGAAAGGCAATCTATGAAACTCTGGTCAAATAGTCAAGGGTTATCAAAAAATATCTGGGCAGGGGGTATCAAAATACCATAAAAAGCTTTAGAACAGGGACGATGATGGGCAAGAAGAACAACTTGACAGGTTTGCCTAGTACCTATACTAATTCAGCTTTTCTGGGAAATGAATCCAAGGTGCTTTCTCAATCTATAGAAGATTAAAAAAATAGAAATATATAAAGGGGAAAAAGGATTGGAAATTTGGGTGAGATGGAATAATAAATGGTCATCATCACTTCCATTTTCATTACTCTTATATATATATATATATATATATATACATATATATATATATATCCTTGCAAGAACAAACCAAAACATTTTAATTTATGTTGATGTTACAATCCTCCTAGGTGCCCAACTTTGAGAATTTTAGTCTTCTTTAACTCTTCCCTTTCCCTCACTCCCCACAATTAACTGGTTGACAAGCCTTGAAAAATCATAAATATAAATATATATTGTATATTTCTCCTCTTTTTCACTAACTCTAGTTCAATTTCTAGTTCAAGATGTCATCACTTTTTGGTTGCACTATTGTAATAATTTCTAAATTATCATTTCAACCTCTAGTTCCCATAAATTCTAATCCAACCTTTCTAATGATATCAAATTAATTTTCCTAGTGCTTAGGTATAACCATATCACTCTTCCACTCAAATAACATTTAGAATTTCCCATCATCCACTGAATAATATATAAATTCCTTAACTATGTATTCAAGGCACTCTATACTTTCAACCTGCCTTTCCATCTTTATTTTGTTATATTCCTCATTATAGAGCCTCTATACTCCAAATGGGAGAATTTATTTTTCTTTATATCTTTCTTGTAAAGCAATCCATTACACCTTGAAGGGGTCCATCAACCATTTCTGCCTATTGACACCTTTTTGAATCTTTCAAGATCCATGTTATGGGTCATATATATTATACTTTTTACAGAAAGAACATCTCAATGAATCTTTCAGACTACTCTGATCTCTTCAATGTACTTAACTATTTGATAACATGTATTATGGTTATTTGTGTACCTATCACACTTCCTATTAATTTATAACCTCCTTGAGGGTGCTGTTGGTGTTTTATTTAATTTCTGTATTGTCTAGCCCAAAAAAGCTTTTGATTTGGTGGAAAAGAAATGTTTCCCTTTGCAGGCTCTTTTATTATAAGTTGTCTTCTATTCATACACTGAAATCATTCAATTTTCTTTAGGAAAAAAACCCTGTTCAGTGACCCACTGATAATAAAGATTGGGCAAGGTTAAAAAAAAACAGGAATATATCTGCCCATCACTATGAAAGGGGAGAGAGAACAGCGTCCATTTAGAAGACAGATACTCTGAGCATATTGAAGACCTCCAGATGCTCCTATTAGTTGACAATAGTGTGATGGTGTCTTCAAGTCCTCAAAACACTGTAAGGTCTCCTGGAAGAGATATGTAATCATTCAAAGAAGTTTGATCTGACTATTTACACAGGAATGACCAAGTGGATGAAGAATATTTAATATGGAGATTTCAATATACATTTGGATTGACACTCTACAGAGCATATCTGACAATACATCTGTGACATAAAATATGCAATGATAAAAGATTTGGGTCCATTTGCGAAAAGGGAAAAAGAAGAACATCTGGATTGTTTTTGGGAAATTTCAAAGCTCTTTTACTGACCCAAAGATTTCCAGAAACCAAAGGACCATATTTTTATCATCAACACTTGCCATATATAGCAAGAATTGCAAGACCACTGCTTCTAAATAACTAAATAAGAGTGCTGCAGAGGGGGCTTCCAGTCAAGATGGCGGCTTAGAGAAAGCTAAAGTTCAGATCTCCGGAAACCCTTCCCTGCCGAACTCAAACTATATGCTCCTAAGGCACCGAAATTCAAAACAAACAACAGCATAGACCCCGGGAATCCTCCTCCTGGACCTGGACCTGGATCAAAAGGTACGGCCCCCCCAAAAGCCAGAACACAAGATCACTTGGACCTAAGGGGTAGGCAGAAGGAAGGTCCCAGGACCCATCCCCTTAACCCAGAGCACTGAGTCCAAGGCAGCAGAGGGAACCTCAGAGCCTCAGGGCCGGCTATCCTGAAGGCCACTTCCTGAAAACAACCTGACCCAGTCGAGGGGCACCCAGACAGCAGGGAAACAGAGAGACGTGGGAGCCTGTAACCCCTTGACCAGATCCTTCCATCTGAGTCTCACAGAAGGGCATACTCAGTCTGAGGTTAATCCTATCACAAGCCCTCAGAGCTCCAGGAAGCCACAGCCCCTCCCCCTCAGAGAGCAGGGTCCTCTAAAACAACAGTAACCCTCAGGGATGGCAAAAGGGCCTCGGGAGCCGACTATTCTGAAGGCCACATCCTGAAAACAACCTGACCCAGTCGTGGGGGAACCCAGACAGCAGGGAAACAGAAAGTGACGGGGGAGCCTGCAGCACCCTGGTTGGATCCTTCCATCCAAGTCTCAAGGTCCCTGCCTCAAAGCAGACTCAGTTCAACCCAAGGAAAGCTAATCCTATCAAGAGCCCTCCAAGCTCCAGGAAGCCGTGGCCCCTCCCGCCTCAGAGTGTAGGCTCTCCTGGCCAGCTAAGGCACAGAAACAAACACCCTGAGGAAAGGACCGAGCCAGGCTCAGAGCGTGGAAGTAAGGCAACAGAGAAGCATCAGGAGGGAACTGAGGAGGGCAGTAACAGGGAAACACCAATAATTCCTGGCTTCCCCGGGAAGACAGAACAACAACTACATAGAACGGACAATCTGACTAGGGCTAAAACCTCTGAACACCAGACAGAGATAAGAAAAGCTAGTCCTCCCCATTCAGATAGAGATGGCAAACTCCACAGAAGCACAAAAGCCCCCAAATTCCAAGAAAAACAAGAAGAAGGGGGCGACTATGGACACATTTTATGGAGAAAAAATATAAAATACAGAGGAGATAGAAGAGGAAACAAAAGCAAATGCGTCGAAACCTTCCAAAGGAAATGGAAACTCTCCACAAATCCATGAAGAATTTGAATCGGAAAGGATAAAAAAGATGGATGCCTTCTGGGAGGAAAAATGGGAAATAATGCAAAAGAAATTCACGCATCTACAAAACCAGTTTGACCAAACTGAAAAGGAAAACCAGGCTTTAAAGGTCAGAATTAGGCAACTTGAAGACAATGAGCAGGTAAAAGAGCAAGAATCAATAAAGCAAAGCCAAAAGATCAAGAAATTAGAAGAGAACACAAAATATCTCACTGACAAGGTGACAGACTTGGAAAATAGAGGAAGAAGAGATAATTTAGGAATAATTGGACTTCCAGAAAAGCCAGAAATAAACAGCAAACTCAACATCATAATACAAGATATAATCAAAGAAAATTGCCCAGAGATTCTAGAACAAGGGGGTAATACAGCCACTGACAGAGCTCACAGAACACCCTCTACACTAAATCCCCAAAAGACAACTCCCAGGAATGTAATTGCCAAATTCCAAAGCTTTCAAACAAAAGAAAAAATCCTACAAGAAGCTAGAAAAAGACAATTTAGATATAATGAAATGCCAATCAGGGTCACACAAGACCTTGCAAGTTCCACTCTGAATGATCGTAAGGCATGGAACATGATTTTCAGAAAGGCAAGAGAGCTGGGTCTTCAACCAAGAATCAGCTATCCAGCAAAATTGACTATATACTTCCAAGGGAATGTATGGGCATTCAACAAAATAGATTTCCAAGTTTTTGCAAAGAAAAGACCAGAGCTCTGTGGAAAGTTCGATATCGAAAAACAAAGAGCATGGAATACCTGAAAAGGCAAATATGAAGGAAAGGAAAAAGGAGAAAAATGTTATCTTTTTCTTTCATCCAAACTCTCTTCTATAAGGACTACATTTATATCATTCTATGTATACTAACATGTGGGGAAAATGTAATGTGTAAATAGGGGGAAAAGAAAGACCAAATAGAATAATCTTTCTCACACAAAGATTCATACAGGAAGGGGAGGGGAAGAAAACTCCTATAAGAAGGAGAGGAAGAGAGTTTTTACTTAAACCTTACTCTCAGGGAAATCAACTCTGAGAGGGAAGAACATCCAGATCCATTGGGATCGTGAATTCTATCTTACCCAACAAGGGAATAAAGAAGGGAAAACCAAGGGGGGTAGAGGGGAGGGAACACAAAAAAGGGAGGGAAGAAGAGAGGGGAGGGGGAGGGAACAAAAAGGGAGGCACTAGAAAGGGAAAAATATCAAGGGAGGGGACAAGGGGGACTGATTTAAAGTAAATCACTGGACTAAAAGGTAGAGCTGAAGAAGAAAGGTTAGAATTAGGGAAGGATATCAAAATGCCAGGGAGTCCACCAGTGACAGTCATAACTTTGAACATGAATGGGATGAACTCACCCATGAAACGTAGACGAAAAGCAGAATGGATTAGAATCCAAAATCCAAAATATGTTGTCTTCAAGAAACACACATGAGGCAGGTAGACACCCACAAGGTCAGAATTAAAGGATGGAGTAAGACCTTCTGGGCCTCAACTGACAGAAAGAAGGCAGGAGTGGCAATCATGATATCTGATAAAGCCAAAGCAAAAATAGACCTGATCAAAAGGGATAGGGAAGGTAATTATATTTTGTTAAAAGGGACTTTAGATAATGAGGAAATATCACTAATCAACATGTATGCACCAAATAATATAGCACCCAAATTTTTAATGGAGAAACTAAGTGAACTGAAGGAAGAAATAGACAGTAAAACCATATTAGTGGGAGACTTAAAACAACCATTATCAAATTTAGATAAATCAAATAAAAAATATATAAGAAAGCGGTAAAAGAAGTGAATGAAATCTTAGAAAAATTAGAATTAATAGACATATGGAGAAAAATAAATAGGGATAAAAAGGAATACACCTTCTTCTCAGCACCACATGGCACATTCACAAAGATTGACCATACATTAGGTCACAGAAACATGGCACACAAATGCAGAAAAGCAGAAATAATGAATGCAGCCTTCTCAGATCACAAGGCAATAAAAATAATGATCAGTACTGGTACATGGAAAACCAAATCAAAAACTAATTGGAAATTAAACAATATGATACTCCAAAATCATTTAGTTAGAGAAGAAATCATAGAAACAATTAATAAATTCACTGAGGAAAATGACAATGGTGAGACATCCTTTCAAACCATTTGTGATGCAGCCAAAGCTGTAATCAGAGGTAAATTCATATCCCTGAGTGCATATATTAATAAACTAGGGTGAGCAGAGATCAACCAATTGGAAATGCAAATAAAAAAATTTGAAAGCAATCAAATTAAACCCCCCCTGCAGAAAACCAAACTAGAAATCCTAAAAATTAAGGAAGAAATTAATAAAATCAAAAGTGATAGAACTATTGATTTAATAAATAAGACAAGAAGCTGGTACTTTGAAAAAACAAACAAAATAGTCAAAGTACTGGTCAATCTAATTTAAAAAAGGAAAGATGAAAAGCAAATTAACAGCATCAAGGAAGAAAAGGGGGACATCACCTCTAATGAAGAGGAAATTAAGGCAATCATTAAAAATTACTTTGCCCAAATATATGGCAATAAATACACCAATTTAGGTGATATGGATGAATATATACAAAAATACAAACTGCCTAGACTAACTGAAGAAGAAATAGATTTCTCAAATAATCCCATATCAGAAACAGAAATCCAGCAGGCCATCAAAGAACTTCCTAAGAAAAAATCCCCAGGGCCTGATGGATTCACCAGTGAATTCTATCAAACATTCAAAGAACAACTAACCCCAATACTATACAAACTATTTGACATAATAAGCAAAGAGGGAGTTCTACCAAACTCCTTTTACGACACAAACATGGTACTGATTCCAAAAGCAGGCAGGTCAAAAACAGAGAAAGAAAACTATAGACCAATCTCCCTAATGAATATAGATGCAAAAATCTTAAACAGAATACTAGCAAAAAGACTCCAGCAAGTGATCAGAAGGGTCATCCACCATGATCAAGTAGGATTTATACCAGGGATGCAGGGCTGGTTCAATATTAGGAAAACCATCCACATAATTGACCACATCAACAAGCAAACCAACAAGAATCACATGATTATCTTAATAGACGCAGAAAAAGCCTTTGATAAAATACAACACCCATTCCTATTAAAAATACTAGAAAGCATAGGAATAGAAGGGTCGTTCCTAAAAATAATAAACAGTATATATCTATAACCATCAGCTAATATCATCGGCAATGGGGATAAACTAGATGCATTCCCAATAAGAAATGGAGTGAAACAAGGATGCCCATTATCACCTCTATTATTTGACATTGTACTAGAAACACTAGCAGTAGCAATTAGAGAAGAAAAAGAAATTGAAGGCATCAAAATAGGCACAGAGGAGACCAAGTTATCACTCTTTGCAGATCACATGATGGTCTACTTAAAGAATCCTAGAGATTCAACCAAAAAGCTAATGAAATAATCAACAACTTTAGCAAAGTTGCAGGATACAAAATAAACCCACATAAGTCATCAGCATTTCTATATATCTCCAACACAGCTCAGCAGCAAAAACTAGAAAGAGAAATCCCATTCAAAATCAACTTAGATAAAATAAAACACCTAGGAATCTATCTCCCGAGACAAACACAGGAACTATATGAACACAACTACAAAACACTCTCCACACAACTAAAACTAGATTTAAGCAATTGGAAAAACATTAACTGCTCATGGATAGGACGAGCCAATATAATAAAAATGACCATCCTACCCAAACTTATTTATCTATTTAGTGCCATATTCATGGAACTTTCAAAATATTTCTTTACTGATTTAGAAAAAACCATAACAAAGTTCATTTGGAATAACAAAAGATCAAGGATATCCAGGGAAATCATGAAAAAAAAAACACAAATGATGGGGGCCTTGAAGTCCCAGACCTTAAACTATATTACAAAGCAGCAGTCATCAAAACAATTTGGTACTGGATAAGAAACAGAAAGGAAGATCAGTGGAATTGACTGGGGGAAAGCGACCTCAGCAAGACAGCATATGATAAACCCAAAGATCCCAGCTTTTGGGACAAAAATCCACTATTCAATAAAAACTGCTGGGAAAATTGGAAGACAGTGTGGGAGAGACTAGGAATAGATCAACACCTCACACCCTACACCAAGATAAATTCAAAATGGGTGAATGACTTAAACATAAAGAAGGAAACCATAAGTAAATTGGGCAAACACAGAATAGTATACCTGTCAGACCTTTGGGAGGGGAAAGACTTTAAAACCAAGCAAAACATAGAAAGAGTCACAAATTGTAAAATAAATAATTTCGACTACATCAAATTAAAAAGCTTTTGTACAAACAAAACCAATGTAACTAAAATCAGAAGGGAAACAACAGATTGGGAAAAAATCTTCATAAAAACCTCTGACAAAGATTTAATTACTCAAATTTATAAAGAGCTAAATCTATTGTACAAAAATCCTAGCCATTCTCCAATTGATAAATGGGCAAGGGACATGAACAGTCAATTCTCAGCCAAAGAAATCAAAACTATTAATAAGCACATGAAGAAGTGTTCTAAATCTCTTATAATCAGAGAGATGCAAATCAAAACAACTCTGAGGTATCACCTCACACCTAGCAGATTGGCTAACATGATAGCAAAGGAAAGTAATGAATGCTGGAGGGGATGTGGCAAAGTAGGGACATTAATTCATTGCTGGTGGAGTTGTGAACTGATCCAACCATTCTGGAGGGCAATTTGGAACTATGCCCAATGGACGATAAAAGAATGTCTACCCTTTGACCCAGCCATAGCACTGCTGGGTTTGTACCCCAAAGAGATAATGGACAAAAAGACTTGTACAAGAATATTCATAGCTGCACTCTTTGTTGTGGCCAAAAATTGGAAAACGAGGGGATGCCCATCAATTGGGGAATGGCTGAACAAACTGTGGTATATGTTGGTGATGGAACATTATTGTGCAAAAAGGAATAATAAAGTGGAGGAGTTCCATGGAGACTGGAACGACCTCCAGGAAGTCATGCAGAGCGAAAGGAGCAGAACCAGGAGAACATTGTACACAGAGACTAATACACTGTGGTATAATCAAACGTAATGGACTTCTCCATTAGTGGTGGTGTAATGTCCCTGAACAATCTGAAGGGATCTAGGGGAAAAAACACTATTTATAAGCAGAGGACAAACTGTGGGAGTAGAAACACCGAGGAAAAGCAATGGCCTGACTACAATGGCTGTGGGGACATGACAGAGGAGAGACTCTAAACGAATACTCTAATGCAAATACTAACATGGCAATGGGTTCGAATCAAGAACACATGTGATATCCAGTGGAATCACACATCAGCTATGGGGGGTCGGGGGGAGGAAAAGAAAATGATCTTTGTCTTTAATGTATAATGCATGGAAATGATCAAATAAAATATTATTTAAAAAAAAGAGTGCTGCAAACTGGGCAATGGAAAAACATGTGATTTATGTGGGGAGGCTATACCAGACTTTATAAAAAGTGAGGAAGGCCAAGGAATATGAGTAAAGGATATCATCTGGGAATGGTATGAGTTAAAGAAAAGAGAACATGTCGAGAGTGAGATATTAAAGATTGTCAGAATTCTCCATTAATACCTTCAGTGATGGAGAGAAAATGAAAAGGTAGGCTATGTGGTGGATCTTTGAGAAGGCATTGAAAAGAATCACAAAGAATGACAGGCATGAATCAGCTATGATTTGCTTCAATGTGAATTCTAGAATCGATGAGATCACAGATAGATTTGAGTGTTTACGTTTAGCTAGGCCTTCATTAATGCAAATAACTGTTTGTTGCTCTGAAATGTAGGTATATTAATGGAATTCATACTATGTTATTTTCATTGGGCTAGAGCCAATTATCACATTATTACATAATAACTTTGAGTAGTATAAATTTCAATATATACAAATGGGGTTTGATAAATGTTTATTGAATTAAAAAGATAATTTTACTTAAAGGATCAGGAACTTAGGTCACTGGATGGTTATAAGCTAAAGAAGATAGTATACAGAGGGCATTTGGAAGTAGCCTTAGGACTGGCATATATCTACTTGTGTTTGGGAGAATGTCCTGGGTTATAGGATATGACTGGAGGGAAAATATAGAGCTTGAATACTTCTGGGAAATTAAAATATGAATAGGAGAGATTTTTGGAGGAAGAATATTTGCCTATTGGACACCACATGGGATTTAAAGTGGGAACCATGTGAAAAGTAGAAAAGTAAGCATGGAACAGACTTGACATTGGCTAAAGGCCATGTTGAGGGTGCTAAAATTTCCTTAGGTTAACCCAAAGAATGGAAAATTTGCAAGTCATTGATTTTTTTTCTTTATAAGTACACACTGCCAAGGAGTATCTATACACAAACATGTACAGAGAAATGTTCTACAAATATGCCACCTACAAATGATGACATGTTTCATGAGAAGGATTTGCCTTTTAAATATATTTAAACACTTTCCAATGTTATTTGTTTTTGAGTCATTACAAAGAATCAAAACTTTCTTGAAGGTGAGGAGGAGAAAGTTCCCACTTGTCATGTTTGTATAGTTTCCACTATTCTAATTTCCAAAGAGATCCTTCAATTAAGAGCTTCTGGGCTAGTGATTACTGATAAAAAGAATTTTCATCAAGTTAGGTAAGGAATACAACAAATGTCAAGTATTCCCTTGCAACAGAATAAGGGTCTTGGAGATTGCACATTATATGGAATACACATACATAAACACACCTATACATATAATATAGCATATAGATAGATAAATAGATAGACAGAAAAAGAGTACCAAAAATCTTTTAACTATTAAATTTAAAATCACACTAAGACTTTTAGGACACTGTGGATTTCTATATTACTAATATAAATATATTTATTTAGGTCAAAAATAATAAGTAGAGTTGGGGAATCATAATGTGATGGATGCTTGGAAGCTCTTGACAGCTTTAAATGAAAGATATATCATCCTATTCTTCTTTCATTATATGTAAAAGAAAATAATAAAATTGGAATTATACTTCAGTCTTTTATTAGGCAATTAGAACAGAATGGCAGAAGCTTTAAAAAAAGACTCTGATGTTTCTAAGGTTAGGGGAAAGTATATATAATTTATTCAGTAACCTTGAATCATACTTTTGTGTATATTCTCTCTCAACCTTGACTTAACATAATCTTGTAAACAATTCCAGCTACACAATTTCAAGTTGCAATTGATCAAAAAGTGGTTCAAAATTTAATATTAAGTTCATGCAAATGAATACAGTGTATTAAATTCAGCAAGATAGCAGTTTAGTTAGGAATGTATCTGCCAATAATAAATTGTAAATAAAAAATGAAAAGAATGAATTTGCATCCAATTACCTGCCACTTTCATTTCAATGCTGCATATATAGTCAAAGTACAAATGTAAAGGATAAATTGAGAAGCCAGCTCTATAGTTAATTATATAAAGTATAAAGTTTGAAATATATGTGGATTTGTCAAACAAGTTTAAAAGCAGATTGGAAGAAAACTCCCAAATGATTAGCAGATCAACAATGACTTGAATTGGACTTTAGGCTTTACCACTGAATACATAATTTTGAATGTCATCCAATATTTCTGAGCTCTAGTTTCCTCTTTTTATATAAAAATAAGTACAGTATCTAGTTCATAGTAGGTGCTTTATTATGACTTGCTTGATTAGTTGAAAAAATGGGAAAATATGGCCTCTTAAGTTTCTTCCAGTTATAGATCCATGTTTGTGTGAATAAATTTGAGATCTGATGCTAAATCGCGTATCTATCATTGGGGTCAGGCAATCCAGTTTATTGAACAAGATTGTTTATCTGGCTTGTTCTTGTGAACAAGTAGTATTAATGAATAACAATAGCAACATTTAATATTTTATTTGCTTTTTAAAATTTACAGAAAGTTTTATGTCAATTACCTCATTTAATCATTACTTCCATTTTGTAAATGAATCTAAGCAAAGATAAATGACTTATTTAAAATGTCCTAGCCACTGTCTGAGCTGGGGTTTGAATCTAAGTCCTCCTGTCTTGAAGTACCATATGCGATCTATTATGCCATACTCAATGAGCACTTTGTAATCCTTTATATTTGTGATAGATTTGTGTTGTTGTACAGTAGATATATATCACAAATCAGACATCTTCTATGGTTCATGATTCTAATATCAGTCCAGAATTAAAGTCTGCAGTTTCCTAGTAAGCATTTAACCTTGCAACTGGTGTTTATTTTAATGCTAGATTGTGTTCCTGGTAGGAGGGAAGCTGATTAAACTCAGAAAAAATTAGTAACACTCTTCTTCATCAATCAGTTCTCTATTATCAGAGCACATAAATTTGAGGCTAATCTTTATTTTAAGTAATTATTAGGCAAGCAGTGAGATTATATTTTTCAAAAAACATATATTCTACTGTCAATGGGGAATCATTACCTATGCATCACTTATTTCTTTTACTATTTCAATAAATTCCCTAATATTCCTTTCAAATCATTTTATGACTTACAATATCAGCTTGTATAGGTCATATCTTGGAAGATGTCTCACTGCTCAGGTGTCTACCTCTCCAAGTTTAAATGCATTTAATTGAGCTATCTGCACCAAATTCCATTACTAAACACACATTCTTCTTTGTCCTTTATTTCTGCTGGCAGGCCTGGTTTCAACTCAAATGAAATTAATTGTAAAACGTTATCATTGTTAACGTTTTCTCTTCCTATTTAACTTTTTTTTCCTAATCAGGTTGTGCTTTTAAACTAGGGTCAGAAATAATAGCAATAACATATATTTAATATGTCTCTTTATGCTTTATAAAATGCTCTTAACATCCCAATAAGCCAACCAAACAATGAACATTTATTAAGCACTGACCCTTTGGACCATAGGCTAAGTCCTAGGGACACAAAGAAAGAGAATCTCCCTTCTCCCCCCAGAATTAGTCTTTGCTTTTAAGGAGTTCATAATTACTAGAGAAGATAACACATAGAAAGAAGCTAAGGGGGGGGGGATCTGGGAAGGGACAGAGAAGTGGCTATTTTAAATAGGGACATGATGAAGTACAGAGGAATGCTTTCAGGTATGGAATAGAGACAGATGCTCTGTGTACCCTATTTAAATGAAAGATCCTGTAGGAGCTCACCAAGGTCCATCCTCCAATTTCTCTAGTCAGAGAGAAGAAAGGGCCCTAGGGCAAAGGTGATGAACTAATAAGGTAAGTAGGTTAACTATACCTATTTTATAGAGGAAGAAAGTCAGGGTAGTAAAGTGACTTGCCCCAAAGCTTATAGCTGGTAAAAGTCACTGGGACTTAAAACTGGGTCTCCTGACTTCAAGTCAAGTGCTCTTTCCACAAAATTGACAATTCAATAAGATCTATTAAGCATATACAGTGAATTTATAACTAGGCTACCTTCTGGAAAAGATAGCATAATAAGACATAGTCTGCATACTAATAGAGCTTAAGCTATCATACAAATTTAAAAATAGTAAATGAATCAGAAAAGTAGAAAAGAGTATTAGCTGTTAAGGAAAGGCGAGGTAGAAGTTGTGATGTGTATCTACAGTGCTTAGCATAGTGTCCTGAATGTGTGTTAGGGATAGAGACCAGACGTGTGATTTCATTATATGAGGAGAGGAAAATTCATCTTCCAATCTAGGATAGTATCTTCTCTACAACTTAGTCTTAAAAAGCTGATCCTTAAGAAGAATGACACAGTTTTTTGACAAGGCTAACGTGAGAATTCATTTCTCTTAGATAAATATATTTATAATTTATTCTATATTTATAATAAACCATATGCATTATATTATTAGTTATACATTATATAAATACACACACACACATATATATATATATATGGTAACAAAAAAAGCTGTCTATGGACACTGAGAGATTAAGTGATTTACTCAAGGTCACACATCCAGTATATTTGCAAGGAAGCATTGGAATCTGGGTCCTTGTAGCTTTGAGATCATTTTAATAGCTACTATGTCACATTACTTCTTACCTGGTATAGAGTAGAGGAATAATGATTTTTTTTTTAAATTGGATTGAATTAGAATAGACATTTAGGATGACCTCAGATTAGAAATAGCCTTGAATTCTAGGAAAGAGACTGTTAACATACAATAGGAAACACTGAAGAGTTTTCAGCAGATAAATAACATGATCTGATGTATTTATAAATCAGATTGGTTCATGAACCCAGTATGAAAGATAAACTGGGGTTTGGGAAAAAGGGAAACAGGAAATCCAAATGGGAATAACATTAGGATGCTATTTCCACTAATCATATATTCAAAAACAGCCTTCTCCCTTTGCTGGATAAGAACTCATAGGGGGAACTAGGCAGCAGAGTCAATAGAGTGCCAGGTCTGGAGTTCAGAGGACTTAGGTTCGAATCTGTTCTTAGATATTTCCTAGCTGTTTGACTCTGAGCATCTTTTAATCCCTATTGCTTAGCCTTTACTGCTATAGGGCCTGAGAACTGATACTTGCCTGCTATGATAGGTGTATTAAAGGACCTGGTCAAGTTGTGAGTCTTTTGAGTTTTTCTAAGATCTGCTTCAGAGTGTGAATGGTAAGATTAGTATAGGGGTTAGCATAGGCAATCCCCAAATTATGAATGATTTAGGCTCCAAAAATTAGTTTGTCTATTGATTGTAAGGAACTCAAACATATATTACCACAGAAATAATATTCCAGACAGTGGATACATGTCCAATCCCTCTTTAGTTGTTGTTGAACTACAATGTTATTCATATTGTAAAATCTAATGAGCATTTATTCCCCTGATCATATGATAATGGATTCTGAATTTTAATTTAGGACAAGAATACACATTCCTTTCTAGTTCAGGCAATAGGAACAAAGAGTTTCCCCTTCCCTGATTTCCCTATTTTCTCCTCTTCCTCCTAGAATCCAAGACATCTTGAATGTTCCCTTATGAGTCATAATATTTTATAATTTGAATTTTTTCCTTTTTCTCAGACAGTAAGGGGTCTGGGTTCCCCTTCCCTATCTTAAAACTCCTCTAGGAAAAGGCAAAAGTGTTGTGAGTTTTACATCATCTTCTGTAAGACATTTTGCCACCTCCTATAGAAAGCCTTTAATAAGGATCTTAATTGTTTTTATATCATAGACTCCTTAAACAATCTGATGAAGCCAAGAGACCCCTTCTCAGAATTATGCACTTAAATACATAAAATGGAGATGTAACATAGGAAACCAATTATGCTGAAATAAAGATATATTTTCCCCCATCTAAAGTCATAGACTCCCTTAAATCTATACATGCACCTAAAGTTAAGAATTCCATGCTCTAGATATTATTTTTCCCTCCTCCTCAAATTATCCTATATGCTATATATCTCTCTACAAGTATATAAGCTTTTGTTAAAGAACTAGCAACCATATCCTGGAGGTTCTAAGCCTTTTGCCAGATCCTCTTCCTTCCCTTCTTGTCACTAACTCTAGTTCTGGAAATATTCTCAAATTAACTCTGACTCTGCTCCTGGAAGAAGTATATGTCATGAGATGCTAATCAGTATCTCTATAACTTTCTGGGCCAAGGTGCTCTACCTTGATTGTAACTCTGTATGATATGTTGTTGCCTTCTATTAAAATGTAAGCTCTTTGAGGGCATAGAATGTATTTTTATTTATTTTTTTCTGTAGTGTTATCACAGTATTTGAGAGTACTTAATAAAGGCTTTTTTATATATTCCTTTTTTTCTCTAGTCCCTAAAACCATAACTAGTAGGTTATAAATAAATATTGGGTTGAATTGCATGATAAAACTGGAAAACATTGTGAAAGGTGGTTCATTCTCATTCCTTGCTTACCTAATTTCAATTGCTTGTAGGAAATAATAGTATGTAGCTGAAAAAAGTATGGGGTTTGGGAGGAAGCTAGGTGGCTCAGTGGATTGTAATAGCAAAGCTTAGAAATGGGGGGAGGTCTTGTGTTCAAATGGGATCTTAGATACTTCCTGGCTATGTGACTGGGCAAGTAAGTCACTTAATCTCCATTGTCTAGCAATTTCTCCTCTTTAGTTTTGGAATCAATACCCAATATTATTTCTAAGACAGAAGGCAAGAGCTCAAAAAAATACAGGGTTTGCATCCATTGGTTCCATCTGTTCATAGACAACTCATGTGATAACAGTTGTGTAGATGGAGAAGTAAGGATAATTTTCAAAAGTTGCCCAGCAATCCTGAGACAAGCCTGAAAATCGAATCTGTTTTCCAACTTCTAATTTAGTACTTCTTCTTAGGTGACCCACTGAATCTATTAATCGATCAACAAGCATTTATTAAAGACCTATTATGTGCCAAGTATTGAGATCAAAAGACAAAATGAAATGGTAAATGTCATTAAGGAACATGGAATATCTCAGTTTTTGTTTTAAAATTACCAGTTAGCTTAAATAAGGGGGGAAAACATTCTTATTGAAGTTCATGAATTTGTGCAACTAATAAATAAGCTTATTGCCTGATGTGATACTAGCACTAATCTGGCATCCAAACTTCATGAAAATGTAAAACTTAGTGGAACTGCTCTTTGGCTAGAGGAGGAGAGTGGGAAAGAACATGAATCATGCAATCATAGAAAATATTCTAAATCAATTAATTAAATAAATTTTTTTCAAATAAAATAAAATGGAATAAAAACAAACTTCATGAAAAAAAATCAGAGGCTCCAGGAGTGGTGATTTTCAAAAAGGGAGCAGCCCAAAGGACAAAGCAACAGTAGAACAACTGTTTTTACTGTTATTACTGCAGGGAGTACGAGAAGGGTTGATCAGGCAAACATATCTGGCCCACCTTAATTTAAAATGAGGTAAAAACTGCTCACATAAGCAGGGGGAAAACAACTCTGAAAACAAATTTGTAAAGAATAATAAAGTGTCAGAACCAGTGCTCCTTTAGGAATCTGAAATAAGATGAGACAAAAGTAGGATAAATTATGATTACATAATGAATACATCAACATACTTCCCTCAATTTTACTTGGATGCTCTAAATTCTCAAATGCCCCAAAAACTTGAAGATAAAAGATTTATATATAAAGGTATTTGAACTATATGAGGACTTACCCCCCCCCCCAAATCAAACCATTTTAAGACAAATGGATTTGTCCACATTTTTATTTAGTCATACTATAGCAGTGGTGGTGAACCTATGGCACAGGTGATAAAGATGGAACACAAAGCACTCTCTGTGGGCACACAGCTTTTACCATACCCCCTGAGTTTCTTACTAGAAAGGCAGAAGGACTCAGGTGGAGGTGCTCCCCCTCCTACTCTCCACTCTGTCTGGAGACATTTTTTCACATCCTCCACCCCTTTGCTCAGCAGCCCAATGAGATTGCACAGGGGATAAAGTGGGCAGCTCACAGGTGGCAGAACTGGAGGAGAGCAGAGTGCTCAGGCCACTTCCTTCCCCCTTTCTATACTTGCTGAGGATATTCCTTACTTCACCTGCCCCTCTGCCCAGTACCCCAATGGGAGTGCTTTCTCCCTCCCCTGTGTAGGATACGGAAGGGGCAGGGCATGCTCGTCACTCAGTCTTGGGCAGGGGAGGGGAAGCAGCCAGGGCACTCCATCTCTAAAATGTTCACCATCACTGGATTATAGAAATGTGGGAAGAAATTGTGATTGCCTCAGTGTGGGGAACCATAACCAGTGTATAAAATAGATTAATTGGTATTAGGGAGATATTTGAGTCACTTAAAGGTTAAGTATATTGCCCAAGATGGCAAAGTTAAAAGTATCAAAAGAAATCTTTGAATTCAGACTTCCTGGACTCTAAGCCTAGCCCCTATCTACTAGAACTTTAAGTAGTCTGGTATTCCCAAGTAGAAGGAAAACTTCTTAGAGCAGAAAGCAGCTTTAAATGCCCTCTCTAATCAATTTTATAATTTATAGCATAAAAATCATGTAAGAAATAAGATGAATTCAGTAGAATACAAGAAGGATAAGGGTTCTGCTACTTTGTTGTTCAGTCATTTCAGTTGTGTCCAGATCTTTATGACCCTATTTGGAGGTTTTGTGGCAAAGATAATGGAGTAATTTACCATTACTTCTTCCAATTCCTTTTACAGATATGGAAACTGATGCACAAACAGGGTTAAGTAATTTTCTCAGGGTCATACAGCTAGTAAATGTTTGAGGTTGGATTTGAACTCAGGTCTTCCTGATTCCAGGCCCAATGCTCTGCTTGTTATCCACTTTTTTTTTTTCAATTAGGACACCTAATCATAAATCAGGTAAAGATGTTCTGACTTAGTCACAATTAAGTAAGGATAAACCAAATGAGTCATATCTAAGGACATCAGCCAACTGACCTAAGGGAGAGGGAATTCGCAATCAAATATTTTAATAGTGTGACAATAATGTTTCAAATAGAGAATTCATATTTGCTTTGGACAATAGGACATACAAGAAAGATGTTCATTCTCATATTAATTAGAAACTGATGACATTAATTTCATAATGCTACAAAAACACCCAAATCACGAACAAAAAGAGCCAATCATTCTGACAAAGTTTATCAAGAATCAAATTAATTGGAACATAATGAGTTTTTACATTTCCAGAGCAAAAACTAACAAAATGGATGCGAACTCTAATTCTAGAAATATGATCATAAGACAGCTGCAAGAAGCAAAAGCTTATCTCTATAGCCAGACCAGTTTCCTATGGACATCCTGTTGAGACTTTATCTTTGGTCAGTTTCCCACAACCTAAGGAGTTTCAGAAGATCAAGATAAAATGCTGTGCACATATGATTACACAAACAGACCACCCATGACTGATCAGCTCTCAATCACAGGATGAGCTTTCCAGAAAGGAAACAAGGTATAAAAGGAAGGGCAATGAACAAGGATTAGAAAGCTCTATTTCATACAAATTGTATGTTTCTTTGGACAAATCATTAAAACTATCTTAGTTTCTTTATCACTAAAAGTACCTCACCTACCTCATAGAGTTTTATGAAGATTAAATGAGATAAAAATGCATGGGAAAATGCTTGGAAATATGTGTGTGTTATATATAAAGATAGTGCTGCACAAACCCAAAGTATAGTTATAGAATGCATCATTCAGAGATAAATCAAATTTTCTAACAGATATTATTTACTGGGATTGTGGAAAGAACACTGCCACGGGCACCAGAAGACCTCAGAGTTCAGCTGTCTGATCTGTAAAATAAGTAAGGTGAAGAAAATAATTTTCCAGAGTTAGTTTTTTTTTTTCAAAACAAGTTGAAGGTAAATATGTTTCTAAGAGTTTTTTTTTTTTTTGGTAAGGAAAAAATAATCAAGCAAAAATAATTTTAAAAATAACTAAGTAAAAAGCTATGTATTTTTGTGCTTTTAGTTATTTGTTTTTGAGAAGAATTATCATTTTAGATTAAGAATACAGATAGGACACTGCTTAATGGTTGTTTTAATATAGATTTCTTTTCATCAGGATTACTAACAAGAGTTTTTAAACTCTAGTAGGACCATCATTTAAAGTTGTTATCTGCTTTCCAGAATTCCTACTTCTGGGACCTCAATTTCTTCTTCTAAGGTCCCTTCAGCCTTCCTATTTATGATCCTAAGGGATGATGAAATTAGGATGTAATATTATAAAGCTTCTTTTCTCTCCTTATTTGCTTCTCTCTCCTCTTCCCTTCACTGCATCAGTAAATGCAGGATTTTTGGTCTAGTAGGTCTAGTAGGGATAACATGCTGTGGGAATCAAAATTAAATCCGTGAATAAGAGCCTTTGAAAACCAGTGAGCTAGTCATTACTCAACACAACCCAGCTATTCATTTAGGAATATTGTGGGATGATAGATAAAGAGGTAGACTTGGAGTCAGGAGACTGGTTCATATCCCAACTCAAATACTTTAGTGTGATCATGTGAAAGTCAGTTAAACTCTCAGGGCCTCTGTTCCCTCCCTGTAAAATGAGAATGGTAATGCCTACAGTACCTAAGTCTCAAGGCTGTTGAGAATAAATCAAGGTGAGATATAAATAAATAGGAATTATCATCAATCCATGTGAGGCTCTGCTTTGAATGGGAGATACTGTCATAACAGCTCATAAGGGACAAAAGAAATTAAGGAGTGTGTTAGACCCCAGCACTGTAGACTTTCTATCTTCTTTAAAGGAACAGACCATGCTTCCAAAGGCTATGTTAAGCAAGGAAAAAAATTAAAGAGATACTCCAAAACAAAAAAGAATGGGAGACAGCCTATGGTATGGTATGCTATATTGTGTGGTTATTTTCAGTTGTGTTCAACTCTTCATGATCCCATTTGGGGTTTTCTTGGCAAAGGTACTAGAGGGTCTTGTACCCAGTCCATTTTATAGGAGAGAAAACTAAGGCAAGAAGTGCTAAGTAAATTATTCAGGGCCATACACCTAGTAAGTGTCTGAGTATGGATTTGAACTCAGGTCTTCCTGAATTCCAGTCCTGCTACTCTATCCACACTGTGTCACCTAGTTGTCCCAGCTGGTACAATAAAGAGAAGCAATATAATAGTTTCTAAGTAATCCAATAATAAGAATTTGTTAAAACCCATAATATGTGCCAGCTCCTATTCTTGAAGCTGGGGAAACAAATGAAAAGATTCAAAGAATCCCTATACTCAAGGAACTTATTTTCTAATGTTGAGGTAGAAGGGGGCAATAATTTGGAATTCTCATATAAAAATAACAGGGAAACAAATTGGACACAGAACACCAGTACCTTTATGAGACCACAATTTTATAAAAAAATTAATATATAAATTATAGAGTGCAAAGAACAGGGCTAATGGCTGAAATATGGCAACAGGATACTATTTATTTGAATAAACTGATCTGATTTGAAAAAAGTGGGAGTAGATATGAACATAAAATGCACATATCCATGTGGTAATAATGAATGGATTTTAAATTTGTTAAAGAGCCTTAGAGATTATTTGGTCTAATCTACTCATCATACAGATGAGAAAAACTTACTGAGCTTTTAGTTGCTACCTTCTCTAGAATATGGTAATAGGAATCACTTGAACTATATTTGAGTATCCAGGCTTGGATGAATTTCAGTGTGCTGAAGAAATTTGTGACTATGAATGTCATTATCCAAAAAAGAAATCATAGAGAATGGAAGGGGATTAAATATGGGGGAAATATCCTGATTTTGAAAAGCGGGGTAAGGGCATCCTATAAATTAGTAAATTACATCAAGCGGTTAAAAGGATGGAAGAATTTAGGATGGAGTATATTTCAAGCACATTATTTGGATCCAGTATGAGTTTACTGGGGATGTCATGCCAAACAATGCCGTAGCATCAATTATGATAAGATTATGAGGTAAAATGACCCAAATTGTAAAGACTAGATTTAGAGACAAAGGAACAGTGTTCAAGTTCCATCTCTATTCACTACTAGTCTTGTAACCTTGGGCGAACTCTTGACATCATCACCTGTAACATCCCTTTTAACTTTAAATCTATGAACCTATGCTCCTACTGAGGTAATAAAGGAGGATGATGATAATTTGCAACCAATTATGTATTTTAGGTCATAATAAATCATTTTGTTTAACTAAGCACTTATTAAGTACCTATTCTTTGCAAGACATTATGCTAGATACTGAGAATATAACAGCAACAAAAAGAAAGGGTTCCTACCCTTAGAGAGTTCCCAGTTTACAAGGATGTAATTGATTTACTATCAGTTGCTCTGCTTGATTTCAACTCCTCCCCCATTATCATGATGCATGCCACCCATGACAGACCCTCCCCCTTGAGCTCATCGCAGGAAACTCATTACCATGGAGACTGCTTCAGTCTTGGTACTCAGACCTCCACAGTATCTTCAGCCTTTGAGATCAGAGGACAGGAGGGCAGAGTGAAACATGCTGCTATCCTTCCTTTAAAGAGGGTTCCAAATCTGTGTCCCCTCTGATGTCCTTCCCATTTTTTACTCATACTTTTATGTATGTTCTTCTTCCAAAAGATTGTGAGATCCTAGAGGACAAAGACTATCTTTCTATTTTTTCTGTATCCCCAGCACTTAGCACAAAGCCTGCTACACAGTAGTCTTTTTGCAAATGTATTATTACATCCTATACCAAGTTTTACAAAATGCTTTTCTCACAATACCCCTCAGGTTGATAATTCTCTTTTTACTTAAGAGGAAGCCATTTCTTGGTAAATTATGGAATATTTCCTGTACAATTAAAGCCACATGTCACTCAAAGAGCAATGGAAAAAAAACAATTGGTGGACAAGAATAGGTTGCAGCATGTCTCCAATAAAGGATCAAGCATCCCTCAATAGCACATAGCCTCAGGGCCATTCTCCCTTCTTTCTCAAAAGGGTCAGCAACTGATTCATCATCTTCCTCTCCTCTTCAACTCCTGTTTTTACACTAGAGGACATTCAGTAGTCCCTTAGATGCTTCCTCAAACACCCTCAAATTCCAGTCTCCAATTTACATAATCTACTTTTAATTCACTTCAGTCAAGTATAGAAATAGTCATACATTAGAGATTCTTAATCTAGGATACGTGAATTTTTTTATATTGTGACAATTTCAATATAAGTTGCTTTCTTTTTAATTTGATATAATTTATTTTATATATTTAAACATTTTATGCTCAAAGAGGGTAGATAGGTTTCTGTTGTTGTGGTGGTTATTTTATTTATGAGTCATGTCTGGCTCTTTTTAATTCCATTTGGGGTTTTCTTGACAAAAATATTAAAATGATTTGCCATTTCCTTCTGTGGTTCATTTTATAGATGAGGAAATTGAGGCCAACATAGAGAACTGACTTGTCCAGAGCAGTCAAATAGTTAATAAGTGTCTGAGGTCAGAATTGAACACAAGTCCTTCTGACTCCAGGGCTGATGCTCCACTTAGATGCTCCAATGGGTTTCACCAGACTGATAATGCAATTCATGACATAAACAAATGTTAAGAACCATTATACTATTATCTTCAAATGTTCCATTTTCCTACATAGAAACTTTGATATTCTCTTACTTGATCATATCCTCCTTTTATTCTCCATCTCTTTAGGCATCATCTCTCTTAAACATCTTTTTCACCATGATCATAATGACCAGCCCCTCCATCTCAGTAATTTCCCATGCCTTCACTGACCCTAATTTTTCCCAATCCAATCTCATAATATAATAGCTAATTATTTGTAATATAATACAATTATTATATAATAGTTAACTATTTACATAATAGTTAATAATTTCAACTCTGCACTGACTTCTGCCCCTTATTGCACTGGTTTTCATCTCTTACCAAAACAGCTTAAGATTACCACCACTATCCATTTCTTTTGTTCTTATTTAGAGCTAAAAGAAATCATATAATTGTTTTCACTGACTACAGTACATTATTGTAGTCTCCAATCTGAAATGGGTGTTTACTTCAACAAGGAGGTTCTTTTATTCCTCCTTAATTGATTCCATATATCATTCACAATAGAAGCTTTTCAAACTCTTATTTACCTCCTCAGGCTTCTATTACCTCCATCTACCTGCCACTTCATGCCCTTCATGAGCTGAGGAGCTAACCTGTTACTTTATTAAGGAAAATGAGACCATTCATCAAGAATGACCTTTCCTCCCTTTCTCATTATCTCAAGACTCCTTGACATTAGCTACAACTCTTTTCTTTGCTCCCAGGTTTTTACAAAGAGATGTCCCTTCTCCTTGTCAAGGCCAATTCCTCTCCATGTACACTTAATCACATAATCATCTATCTTTTCCAACAGAGTGTATTTTCAGTCATCTCCATTCTTCTATCTTCAGCCTCTTCATAGTTATGGTTAAAAGGCCCATACTTTCCCCATTCTTAAAAAAATCCCTTTCAAAAAATCCATCTTAAATAGATCTTACCATTCCTTCAAGTAATCATCTCATGTCTCTTGTAAACCTCAAATTTCCTTAGACTTATAAATGTTGGAAATTTCACCATTGGGATATTTCATACTTGGAAAATTTCTTACTGATAGTCTATTGGAATGGGAACTCCATTGGCATGGGAGGTTCCTTCTCTTCCCTTCTTAAGATTACTTTAGGACAGAAACCCTTTGCTGAACAATGGAAAGGACTTTGACCTATGCTTAAGCATAGAACAGGAATTTCTTTGAGTCTTGATTGATTTTAGAATTGATACAATGGAGATACTTGGAATAAATCTCCACCCTATTCAGTCCTAATACGATTGAGTAAGGGCTGCAGCCTAGATCAAAATTTAATTATTCCAATCTCTACCATACTCAAGTTAACAGGATTTAGAAAGGGCTGTAACAAAGGAGTAAAGATTTAATCATTTGAAAAATATGACCTTCAACAGACATGTGCAAAAGCCAGAAACCTCTGGGCGGTCCTGGGTTAAGCGAGAGCCTCCATTGACAGGGAAATTGATGAAGAGTGATTGGTAGATGTGAGGACTGAGGGGAGGCAACTTGGATGGTGTACTTAAAGATAGGAGGGTCTGGAGACTGGAGGGGTTGAGTTTTTGGTCAGTGTGGTTCCTGGGCTCTGAGGAAGCTTGCTCTGAAGGAAGCTGAAGGTGGGGGCCTCTGAGACTGTTTCTCCATTTTGGACACGTGAGTAATAGGGACTGATCTCTTTTCTTTGCCCCAGCTATCTAAGGGCTTGGGCCTTTTGGCCCAGCCTAAACAGAAGGGGTATTTAAGCCCTATTCCCTTTTCTCCCCTTTCTCTCTCTATATATATCTCTAATTCCTTTCTTGCTCCTATTGTAATTAAACTCCAAAAAAAGGCTGACGGCTGACTTGAGTTTTTCATTTAGGAATTACATAGCTGATTCCTTGGCGACCTTAAATTAATATATATCAGTCTTTTAAAGTGATTCCCTTGTTACACTCTCCTCCCTTTCTCAGCCAAGTATCCTGAAAAAGGTATCTATACATGGAGTCTTATTATTCTCATCTCATTCACTTCTTAAACCTTTTCAAACTGATTTCCAGCCTCACACTTCAACAGAAACAACTCTCTCCAAAGTTATTAATGATCCCTTAATTGCCAATCAAGAAGCATTTATTAAGTACCTACTATGTGTTAGCCACTATATTAAGAGCTGAGGGCATAAAAGGCAAAGGCAATCTCTGCTCTTGTCAGGTCCCCAAGATGGCAGATATTATGATATAGGTTGTACATATGTTATTTTGCAATATACATTTTCTTGTTCATGATGTTGTGAAAGAAGAAACATATCACTTTCATTAGAAAAGAATATGTGAAGGAGATAAAGAGAAGAATGGTATACTTTCATGTGCTTTCAAACTCCATCAGTTCCTTCTGTGGTGGAACATTAGTTTTTTTCATTATGTAGCCCTTTAAGTTGTCCTGGATTCTTTCATTGCTGGTAATAGTTATCATTCACAACTGATCATCATAGGTCATTGCTATTACTGCATATGCTGTTTTTGTTCTGTTTACTTCACTTTGCACCACTTCATTTAAGTCTTTCCAGATTATTCTGTGATCATATTGTTCATCATTTATTAGGCTGCAGTAGTAATTCCTTTACAATCAAGTATCCCATTTTGTTTAGCTATTCTCCAATTGATGGACATCCCTTCAGTTTTCAGTTCTTTGCCACCAATAAAAGAGCTACTATAAATATTTTTGTACAAATAGGTCCTTTCCCTTTTATTAGATCTTTTTGGTATATAGACCTAGTAGTGCTATTGATGGCTCAAAGGTTATACACAGTTTGATGATCCTTTGGGCATGGTTCCAAATTGTTTTCCAGAATATTTGGAGCAGTTCACAGCTCCACAAACAATGTCTTTATGTCCCCACTTTTCCACATTGTCTCCAACACTTACCATTTCCCCTTTTTATCATATTAATCAGTCTGCTTGGTGTCAGGTGATATCTCAGAATTGTTTTAATGTGTATTTCTCAAATTGATAGTGATGTAAAGCATTCTTTCATATGACTAAAGATCCTTTTAGTTTCTTCATCTGAGAAATGCTTGATCATATCCTTTGGCCATTTGTCATTTGCAGAATGCCTTATAGTCTTATAAATTTGAATCAATTCTCTATATACTGACATTTTATCCCTAGACTCCTTTGCTGAATTCTCATCCATATCATCCTTCCCAATGTACCCCAAGATTCTGTCATAGGTTTTCTATACTCTCTGACTTGGTTGGTAACCTTTTCAAATCATATTCCCTCACACATATAAATACATACATACATACATTCAGAAATGTCTGTATACATATATACATCTTCTATATCTATAGAATGTATTATGGCAATACCATAAATTATGTATACAAAGAATACAGAGATTAATACATAGGTAGATGATAGATAGATAGATTGAGAGATAGAAGATAGATTGATAGTCCCAAACTTCCCTCAGCTTTAGTTACATGTCACAATTACATATTGAATATTTTACATAGAATATCTAAGAGGCATTTCAATCTTGAAAATTGAACTTTTTATCTCTCTCCACTCCCTACAAATACTATTCTTCCAAACTTGTTTATTTATTTATTTTATCAAAGTCATGGACATTCATCCAATTTCTCAAGTTCATGACTGCCATTTTGCTGGTCTCCTCACTCTCACTCACTCCATATATCCAATGGGTTGCTAAATCTTCTCAATTCTACCTTACAAGCATCTCTCACATCTCACTCTTATTATTCCCTCACATTATTCCATAGATATGGATAGGCACTTGTTACTCCCTCACATAAGACCTCATCATCTCTTACTAGGTCACTGTCAAAGAGTCTTAATGATTTCCCTTTCTCAAATCTCTCACTACTGTAGTCTGTCTCACTAACTGTTGCAAAAGAAATTTTCCTTTGACACAAACCTGACTGTATGACTCTTTCAGTCAACAGTTCCAATGGCTTTTAATTCCCTCTAGAGTAAATTCCACTTTTTATTTTTTTAGGCCCTTGGCAACCTGGTACTATGCTATAATACCCTTCCTTCTACATCCTGTGATCCATCCAAACTATCCTTCTTTCACACACACAAGTGGTCTCTCACTTTGGTATTATACACTGACTACCCAGGTCTGGAATGCCCTCCCTTTTTAGCTCTAATACTGTTCTCCTTTTCCTTTTTTCAACTCACGCATCATCTTTTGTATGAAGCTTTTCCTTATCCTCTCAATAGCTAGTGTTCTCTTTCCCAAGTTACCTTGTGTTTAATTATTTGGTATATATTTTTATTTAATCACTTTGCATTTATCTTGCATGTATATATATATATATATATATATATATATATATATACATGCCTATTCCATTCAAACATAATCTTGCAAAGTGGAATTGTTTCTTTCTTTGTACTAATATTCACGGGGACTAGTGCACAGGTCTCATACATAGTCTGTATGTAACAAATGTTTCTTGATCAGTTACTTGATTGATGAGAAGCAGGATAAAATATATCCATTGGACAGGTATATGACAGGGAAAAAGGTAGGTTGGCCATATCATGACAGTAAGCAGTACCTGGTGGATAATTATTTATTGGTGATATTTATATAGCAACGTAAGGTTTAACAAAGCACGTTCTATACATTATCTCATTTGGTTCTCACTATAACCCTGTGAGACAGATGTTTTTATCCGTCCCTATATATAGATTTAAAAAAACACCTGAGATATCAATTTTAAATCACTTGTCATCCTGCTAAAATGTCTAAAAGTAAGCTTCAACCTAAAAATCAACCCAGGTCTGCACCATGTTAAATAAAACAAGACAAAATAAGGCCTTTATTGAATGCCATTAAATTTTATTTTGCAATGAAGTTCTATTCTAATGAGGAAGTTGGGAGCTATCTTTTCTAAAGGTCCTCAGCAGGAACCCAGAGACATTGTGTATCAGTCCTGTGGGGTTATGAATAACCTTGATTTAGAAACTACTAACAGGGAGGCCCTAGACATAACCATGATAATAGGAGGGCATCCCCTGGTGCTCACTGTCCCCTTTATTTCATTCATTATTATGCAAATAGAAAACCTTAAAATCTCTTATCATCCTTCTCCCACAAGCATCCCAATTAAAAAGGAGAAAAGGCTAGGAGAACACACTCTAATTATTAGTGAGAGGTAAAGCAGTAACTAATTTTGAGGAACCAGGCCAATATTCTAGAGTGCTAACACTGGTGAAAGGGCATAGTTTCTATTCCCCAATTCCTGTCAACTATTTTCCCCCAAGGTGAAAGATTGTCGTATTAATTCTGTTAAGAAGATAGCAGAAACTTTCGACTTGTCAAATCCACCTGCCATCCAGAAAGAAAAGAATAAAAAGTACATTTGTAGCCCTTATATTTTAAGGTGTAGGAGGTAAAGAAAGGACACTTGATTTAGACTCCATAAATGTTTGTGGGAAAGAATGAAGCAATGAGTGGAATTCCAAGGTATGAGGTCCTTCTTCACTGTATTATTTTACAATTTTAAAAGAGTAAAAAGCTCTTTTCTATATAATTTTTCTGGGGAACTTTGAATTTTGATCAAAATCACCAGTAAGTTACCACACATAAGGGCTTCAGGGTATATAAATTTTTTAAAAAGGGAGAATGGTAACCAATAATTTCAGTAGTACCCACAACTATAGTTCTATATATCTTCAGGTACTGGAGGTTTGTTGCCAATGACATTACCACACCATATGCATTTGAAGGTCAGGTGAACACTTTTTTATGTGACTTAGGGACATTTCTGTGATTGATTTTTTAAAATCTATCTACAAGGCTAATCTATCAGTCAACCTTCATTCCATACCAATATGAAGAGGGAGAAATAAATTTTAGAAAAATCTCCTCCGTGGCAGTACCATAATAGGAATGAATCCAGTCTGCAAGGGGACCAACATTCTGACCAGTCTTGACATAGATATAGGAGACAAGCAGCAAATGATCATAAAGAATGTTCTTTCCTCAGATTTCCAAACATCCCCCACTTTCACTTAGAGTCCAAGTCCACATCATGACCTTTCCCTCTCCTTAGTCATCTCAAAACAGACATTTTATTAGCTTAAACCTAGTTGAATAGTTCTAACAAAGTTAGCTTTCTATTCATCATAGGTAGGCATATCCAGACAGATCCTCCCCCCACCCCCAGTGTTTTAAAACTCATTTTGGTAATATTATTTAATTAATTCTTAGAGAGAATCCTCTAAATGTATTTGCAGTAAAACATTAAAATTATAATTTTTAGGCATTTTCAGTCATGTCTTTATGACTCCATTTGGGGTTTTCATGGCAAAAATACTGGAGTGGTTTGCCATGTCCTTCTGCAACTCATTTTAAAGATGAAGAAACTGAGGCAAACAGGATTAAATGGCTTGCCCAGTTGTTTGAGGCCATATTTGAACTCAGCCCATCATGAAATCTATATTGCACCACCCAGCTGCCAGGGGGCACACAGCTATTCAGTTTCTGAAGGCTTATTTGATTTCAGATCTTTCTAACTTCAGGCCCAGTACTCTATCCAGTGGGCAAGCTAACTATTCTAGATGTCTTGATGTAAAATATAATATTTATCATATATTCTGAATAAAAATAAATTCCAAGAGCAAAAAAAAGACTTCTATTGTTATCACAGGTTATATGCATTTTTTTTCCAATGTGAAAATGATGTGTTCCTAGATAGGAAATAAAGGATGATCAAATAACCCTAATTAGCCCATTGACAACTTGATTTTCTCTTAGTATCTTCTTGAAGTTAATGTCTTTCATTTTTTTCTTCCTTCCAAGTTCAGTGAGTTCATGTTTTGAAGGTGAAATACTCCTTAAGAAACTGATATTTCTATAGGTTCTACAATGATTTTTTTTTAGCACCTTTAAAAAACACCCTCCCTTCCCTGCTGCCCCAAAGCCATGGTTTCCTGTATTTGTTCTTCTCAGGTCTGATGCCTATTTTTGTTTAAGATCTCAAAATAAGCTTAAAAGCTTATTTAAAATTTCAGTGGTGTAGTCTGTCCTTTTCAAGAACCTGTAGCACAATGTTTACATTTGACATTCTTACACATGATGAATTCCTCTCTCTTCCAGTCATCAATATTATTTAGGGGTGGTGGTCATGTAGTATTGGCACCAAATTGACAGTATTTTCTCTGGTGGCTAATTACCTTTCTTTTATGATTTAAACCATAAAGAAACAAAAATATTCTGTACTATGCCCACAAAGTTGGAAATAAACTCTTTAAAATGTACATTTTTGTCTGTACATATTGTATATATTTTTCCCTTCTGAAAACACAAGATAGCATTTTTCTATGCCTTTTTTCTATATCTTTTATGTCTAGAAATGACAATAATCCTTATATGAGAAATAAAGCACTTAACATCCATGTATAATGTCTTTATCCTCCACTCTTACCACACACCAAACTTTTTTTTCCTAATGAAAGAGGACCATGCTTTGACACACTAATTCCAATCTAAACAAAAATGTATTTGAGAGCTGATTTGTGTAAGGTACCATGCCTAACAAATAATAGGCATTCAATTTTTTTTGAGTGCCTATTATTGTCAATGTAACATGCAGAGCAGGGCATAGGTGGATGGTTCAGTGGATAAAGCATCAGTACTAAAGGACAGAATAGATATCTCTTTATTTGCTCTTGGAATTTATTTTATTATGCACAATAAAAGATAAATGTTATCTTTTATACCAGGGCACCCAGGTTGTCCACTGGATACAGCATTGGACCAGAAGACAGAAAGAGTCTTCAGACACTTACTAGTGGTGTAATCCTACAGCTTAGTATTCCAGCTTGACTGAGTTCAAATATGACCTCAAACAAACATTTGGGCAAATAATTTAACACTGTTTGCCTTAGTTTCCTCATCTGTAAAATGAACCAGAGAATGAAATGTCAAACCACTCCAGTATTTTTGCCAAGAATACATCAAATAGGGTCATGATGGCAGGATCTAAGTTTAAAATCCATCTTACATCTTACTAGTGTTCTAACCCTGGGCTAGTCACTTAATCCTTATTTGTCTCAGTTCTTCATCCACAAAATAGACGTACACTGGAGAAGGAAATGCAAATAACTCCAATATCTTTGCAGAGAAAGAGAGGCATAAAGGAGAATACAACTGAAATGACTGTACAATAGCCATGCTTAGCAATGAGGTTAGAAGTACAAAATGGAAAAAAAAAGAATGTAAATGGTTCCATGAGCATCTTGTAATTCCTGCTATGGGGATGGCTGAAGGTGGTAGATTGCTCAAGCTTGGAAGTTTTGCACTGTAGTTGACTAAAGCCATTAAAAAAAGTTCTCTAAGTCTGGCATATATATGTTAAGCACCTAGGAGCAGGCAGCCACCATGCTGCCTAAAGAGAATATGAAGTGAATGCCAGGTATTGGCTATTTTCTCTGCCAAAGCCTGGAGGTGAGGTATGGAATGCCAAGTTTCAGGAATAGCAAGTAGGGTAGTTTAGTTTGAATGTAGAATGTATAAAAATCAGTGATGTGAGACCATCTCGGTAAGGATGCTGGGGTCATAGTGTAAAGAGGTTTAAATCCCAAGTTAAGTTTCACTTATAGAATATATGTATAGTTTCACTTATAGACAATGATGCCATTGAAGGTTCTTGTGGAAGGAAGAGATGCAATCATGTTAATTATTTTGGCAGCTTTTTTACATAGCACTATAGTAAATAACTGATGGTTACCATATAAATGCAAACAAAGGTATATCTGGTATATCTAAAACTACTTAGATGCAACAGACTTTCAGTTAAGGAATATTCTGTTTCCATGTAATTTCATTCAAACCATTAACTGACATGACGCCTTGAACAGTGAGTTGTAGCGAATATTTTTTTGAAATTAATTGAATTTGGGAGCAGCTGATTGGCTCAGTGGATTGAGAGCCAGACCTGGGTTCAAATCTGGCCTAGTTGAGTGACCCTGGGCAAGTCATTTTACTCCCACTGCCTAGCCTTTTTTTGCCATAGCAAACATATACAATAAAGAAGGATCAAACAAAGATCAAGTGTAAGATCATATTTGCACGTTGCTAAAATGAAGTGTAGAAGTAGGTAATGGGAAATTAATATGTTGAGAAATTGAAAGGTTAGAGTGTAGTGTCAAGTGATTTGTCAACCCATACAGGATTGTTTAGATGGATTCAGAGTCTGTGCGTTGGCTAGAAAAAGACTCATAAGAAAGGGTAGTTGTCATGTATTGCCAGTTCTACTTCTTCCAACCTACTGACATTTCAAAGAGTCCTCAGAGACTGGATGAAGACTCTCTTGAAGGGAAGTATATGGAGAGGTAAGTGGAAAACACATGCTACTTATTTAAAATTAAGCCTATTTGTAGGGTTAGACAAAGAAAATGGGACATTTGAACCATAGCTGTTATTTTCATTCTCTTCAAGGAAGACATACCAGATCATTGCATTTCTACACTGAAAATTAAAAAAAAAATGTTGACCAGAGTTATAACCTGAGCAGCAAATGAGGTCTTTTCCTCTGGATACTAAATTTAGATGGTGTGGAATTTGGTATTTGAAGTCCTTCACTGCTGTAGGATTAGTTTCTTGTTCTCCATCATAATCTCCTGAGGTGTTTACATATATTGAGTGACATCCTGTATGTTACCTATTAAGTGAGGGTACCCTACATGCAATTTGCCCTAGGTGTCATATATGGAAAAAATTCCTTTCTCCAGGATCTTTAATTCTGTGACCCATTACTATGAAGAAATTTCTTCATAGAAATCCTAAGAAGTAATTAGTGAAAGTACAATTATTATCATTTTACAGATGAAACTGAGCCTTGGAGAATAGAGTGATTTGCCTAGGGTCACAATGATAGCAAACATCGAAAATAGAGTATGAGCCTAGGTCTCTATGAAGATTCCTAACCTGAGATCTGTGAATTTGTTTAAGAAATATGTTAACAATTGTATTTCACTAGAAGAGTGTTCTTGTATAATCATTTGTATTTTATTTTATGAATTCAAAAAAGTTTTTTTTTCTGAAAAAGGGCTCCATAACTTTACCAGGCTGCCAAGAGGATCAAAGACACAAAGAGGATCCAAGACACAAAAAAGATCAAGAATCCCTGCCCAGCATTCTTCATACCACTCGCCACGGATAGTAATGGAAGAACTTTGTAAACTATAAAGTTAAACATATATGTGATAATATTTTTGTTGGTGCTATTGCTTTTTTTCTGTTAAAGACAGGAAATCAGTCAGATCTCTGGAATAAATGAGGGAAAGATAAGGCTTCAGATGACCCTAATAATGATTTTAGAAATAGTTACAATGAAGGATATAGCTAAAATCAGAAGATCTGGTAGGCTTGAGGATTTCTGAAAATTCAACATATTTTAATTTTGTCTCATTTAAGCAAATATACTACCTTTTCTGGGCTATTCACTCAACTTACACTTCTACTCATTGGGGAATCTCCCAGAGGATGCCTGCTATTCCCAGGTTCACAGGGAACTCCTGCACTCCTATATGTGAACTGTAGTTCACCAACCCCTTCTGGAGTGCCCCCCTTCACCAGTCAGTAAATAGTCACAATCTATGAAGGTTGTTCAGTAAGCAAACTACAAAACAAAACAACTATAAAACATTTTCCCATAACCTGGGCTTCATTAGAAAAATAATCAAAACAAACTAAAAAGAGAAATGAATATTATGTTGCCTGTCCTAAAAACTTAGCTCTAATATAGCTTATAACACTTGTGTCAGTTACTTTTATTATATTGACTCATACTCTTCTTATTTTTATAGGATGAAATACTAGTTTTCTTCTCCAGAGAGTAATTTGTTGGGACAAAGGATGTGACAAAGCCCACCCATGTATAACCCTATAGGGCAGTTTTCCTGAAAGTTAAGGTTGCTTACTATTGAGATTTTTGGAATGGATAAGAAAGAGAAGGGAAGGCAAGAGGTACAGTGACAAGAACCAGATGCTTAAGGTGGTATGCATCCTACTCATGCTGGTCAATGCCAAAGAAATCACTCAGTTTCAGAGTTAAAGAATGAAAGTTTACAAAAATTTTTTCAACTTTCCCAAGAGATTCCCAATGTTAATTTAAAGTATGAACATCACAAACAGGGAGTTAGAAGCAACCTCAGAGATTGTCCACCCCACTACCTTCATTCTAAAAGGAGGGAACAAAGCCTGAGAAAAGGGAAATGACATGCAAAACCCCACACATTTGCTAACAAGTCAGGGATAAGATTTGAATTTAGGACTTTTGTTTAATTCCAAACAATATACTTTGCACAATGACACTTTCCTATTAATAAAAATTTAAATAATAAATAAAATTATATTCATATTAAGATTCTACAATATACAAATTAGTAGAAGATATTTCATTAGGGGAAATGGTCAGAGATTGGTTAAATTTTTGAAAGGAGCACAAAACCTATCTACTCTAAATCTGAGTCCCATCCATAACCTGTGAAATTTGAAAGAGTATTATAAAGGTAGAATTGACACAACTTTCAACTGAATAGACGTAAAGAGTGACTCAGAGGCATATTACCCAGAAGAATGGGAGAGACATCAACTCATGGTCTGGTTTAGGAGAGAAGACAGTGATTTTTAGGTTTAGATATGGTGAGTTAGAAGTGTCAGCAAGATATGCATTTGGAAATGCTCCTTAGGAAAGTAGAACATGTATAAATGAAGCTCAGGTGAGTGTAGAGGGATAGATGTGGAAGTTAACTACACAGAAATGTAACTTAGAGATAACCTTGAGAAGAAAGTATAGAGAAAAGAATATATAACACAGTAGAAAAGGATGTGATATGGAATCAAAGAACCTAGGCTCAAATTTTGTATTTCATATTTATTGTCTGTATGACACTGGACAAGTCACTTAACTTTGCTGGAATTGTTTCCTTAGCTACAAAGTGAGGGAGTTGGACTAGATTGTATCCAAGGTCTTTTCTAATTCTATATCTATGATTCTATAACTAGTACAGACAATTTGGGGGAGGGGGTTATCCATAATAAGAAGATGGAATGAAATTAATGTATCACAGAATGAAATTAAATGTGTTTAGAGAAGTAGGAGAACCATGAAAAAGTTATTAAAACCAAAAAGGAGAATGCCAGGTAAGAATGATAGTCAAAGAGCAATATGTTTTCTGGAAAGTTCTGGAATGAAGATTGAGAAAAAAAGCCACTGGGGTAGCTAGGTGACTCAGTGGACAGAGATCTAGGCTTGGAGATGTGTCTAGTCCTTACTAGGAACTGATGATATCAATTCTAAGACAGGAGGTAAAGAGTATAAAAAAGGGGGGAAAACATTAGAATTAATAAATAAATCCCTGGCTATGTTTAAGAGAGAAGTTTCATGGATAAGTTGTCAGGCTACTGAACTCTAAACTTCAAAGCTCAAGGAAGATAAAGTAATTTGTTGGAAAAGATACAAGGGTAAGGACATCAGCAAATGTGGAGGAATTGGTGGGAGAAAGAGTAATACAGGAAGAAAAAGGCTGCAATGCCATTGATTTCAAAAGGAAAACCCTCAACAAAACAAAACTTGTGTACATGCAGTTATATCAACAAAAAAGAGCTAAAATCCAGAGGGAAGGAGAGTTGTTTTGACTATTTATGTACTTAGATACAAGTGTTTTGCACATTCCCCCTTTTTGTCTTGAAAAAAAAATAGCACCTGTCCTAAAGTCAATGTCTTAATTCTTCTGGGGGCACAAATTACTGATGTGCAAACTACTTAAGAAAAAAAATTTAATTTTGATATTGTTTTATTTGGTGACAATAAACATCACATACCTGTGCTTTGACTGGCCCTACACACTCAGGATATCTAATCTTGGCTAGATAAAGCTGGATTGAGCTTGTTTCCATAATGTTTTCCTAGTTCTGCTTATTCACTCTGCATCAGTTCATGTAGGACCTTCCAGCTCTTTTTGAAATCATCCTGTTCATCTTTCCTTACAATACAATAATCTTCCAGAACCATTATATACCACAATTTGTTCAGACATTCTCCAACTGATGGACATTCCTCCAAATTCCAATTCTTTGCTGCTACAAAAAGAGCAGCTCTGAATATTTTTTGTACAAACAGGTCCTTTCCCATTTTAAAAATTTCTTTGGGATACAGACTTAGTAGTGGTATCTACTCTGTCACCAAGCTGACTTCTAAAATGAGATGGATGCCCTAAAAAGGATATCCAAGGATCCTTCCAGGTCAGGTAAAATCATAAATTCAAAGCAGGATAGGAGCTTAGAAGTTTGTTACTTTTTATATTTTATTGTTCTACGAATTCTTGAAAATAGTAGGCACATAATAAATGCTTGTTGAATCCACTGATTGGGACAAGCAATAGCACTTATTCTGCCTCCAAAACCTCTGATAATTTCATCTCACAACTGCTTATTTCATAAGTGATTATTTAGCTCACTGAGTCAGTCTAAAAGAGACAACGAATTACCCAGCAGTGGCCACTTATCTGAAACCAGAGCTTGGTTAATTAGGGCTCTGCCACAGTAGGTGGGAATATTTACTGTTGCTATGAATAGTAAATCATAAATGTTAAATCACATGGCATCACAGGAAATAATTACACAAAACTTTTTTTGTGGCATAAGATAATCAGGCAATTATTGAGATGGTTACAGTTCTTTCATGGCACTGTAGCTGTATTGTTAAAACCAGCCATGCTTTTAGCTACAATCTCATTTATCCTAGCTCCATATTCACGGATTTTAGCTTTGAAAAAAAGAGTTTTAATGTTTAACATTTATGCCCAATTTAAGGTGGTTTGTCTCCGAAGAAGTATCTGGTCTGCACTATATTATTACCCCTATTAAATTGACAACAACTCATTTTCTTTTCTTATGCAAAATTCAGAAATCTCAAAAAATAAATATCCTATTTCATTACTATGGGACAGTGGAAAAAATCCTTACTAGGAACCTAGAAATGAAGGTTAGTCCTAGATCTGCCAATAACTGTAATTATAGACAAAACATTTCATCTTTTTAAGATTTTGTTTTCTGATGCATAAAATGAGAAAATAATTAAGTAAGGGACAGAAGTTATTTAAAAAACTTCAATGCCATAAAATTAAAATGCTTTTGTATAATAACAATCCTAAAAGGATATATTGAGAAGAGAATGACAGAGTTGGGAAATTTTTTAAAATTACCAATGATATCCTGATATATATGTACATATATAGTATATATATATATGTGGAATTGACACAAATGCTATGGCCCCATTGCAATGTGGTAAAAAGAAAGGATTCAAGAACTTTTCAAATAAAAAAAATTCAAATGAAGAATAATCATTTGATGTTCCAAATCACTAATAACAAAAATTTAAGTTAATATATTTCTAACAAAGTACAACAAGAAATAATATGAAATGAAAAGGCATTAAAAGTACTTACAGAACATTTATCACATTACCCTTAGGAAATATATAGATATCACTGTAAAATACTTTTTATTAAAATAGATTTAGATAATTAAAGAGATCTTAATTGCTCATGGTTAGACTGTGCCAATAAAACAAAAATGGCAATATAACCAAATTAATTTGCATTTTTGGTTCTAAAAAATAAACTATGAAATTTTATTTTATAGAATTAGACAAAATAACCATGAAATTTATCTGAAAGAAGGAAAAAACCTAAAATATTTAAGGAAATTTAAAAAATAGGATTGAAGAGTGCCTGGAAGTATAGATTTCAATTTATACTGCAAAGTTAAAGTAATTATTAAAATGAATTGCTGATATTTAAAACATAGTAAAGTTGATCAATGGAACAGAATAGGTAAAAAAAGATGTAAAAACTTTTTAACACAATAATATAATATTAGAGATAAACTCAGGGATAGTCACATATAGAGTAAGGATTCCTATTAATAAAAATTATTGGAAAAATTAAAAAGCAATCTGTTAGAAATTTGATTTAGATCTACCTTATGTCATATCTACAGAATAAATTATTTTTTTAAATGATGAACAAAGGAAGCATATATCTCATAAATTTGGGAAAAAGGTATGATTCTTACCCAATCAAGGGAAGAAAATTATAAGAAAATATAAAGAAAAGTACTTGATTACATAAAACTGAGATATTTCTGCAAATGCAACATATGGAACCTGAAGGAAAAAATATAATTTGGAAAAAATGTTCAAAACTAATTTATCTTATAAACTGATAGCAAATGAATTACATCCTAGTAAGGTGCAAACTCTCTGTGGCCAGGCATAGATATGGGAGGTCCTAGGTTCGAATATGACCTCAGAAACTTCCCAGCTGTTTGACCCTGGGCAAGTCACTTAATGCCATTGCCCTTTAAAAAAAATAAAGGGACAACAAAGGAAGATAAAAACCACCCAGCTCCTCTAAATGAATAATTCTTGCTAATGAATGCAAGGCAGTTCAGAAAAGTCACATTCTCAAGTTAACCTTGACTCATATTTTATCTTGAAAGCTGAAATTTAATAAAGCCTCTAATTGTATCCTAATTTTTATTTTTATAGTTGATATTTTTATTCCTAGGAATTTAACTTCTATTTACATAATTATTTCTCCCTTTTATTCTCCTGAATTTGTCTACTTACATTTTTTTCTGTAGGATTCTGAGTTTATTTTATACTTATTAATAGCCAGTATTGCTATATGTTATGCATCTTTTCACCCTTTCAGTCAATGTATCAGATTAAATTTTTGGTAAACTTAATTCTTTGCTTAGCATTAGACAACCACACAATCACAACAAAAGTCATTTCCACGAATTTTAGTGTAAATATTCTCTGAAATAAACTTACCTGGGTATTTTAAGCTGTCAAGCAAACTTAATATAGGAAAGATGGCTCTTTGGAAATGAATCATTTCTTACAGATATTATAAAAGTACAATTTGATTTCCAGTCTAGACTTGAATTTCCTATTACCCTTTGTGGTTACTATGGCCTTCTAAGTGCTCTTCTTTAGTATTTAGTAACAAGAGAGTTATGAAAAATAGGCAAGCATTACTAAGAAATATCAGGCCCAAATACTGTTCTTTAGCACAAGAAACTGGAATAGAGCAAAAAGCACATTTCAGGGCTCTTGAAAAGCCTGAAGAGATAGTTGATATGGTGGGGAAAGCAATAAACAGAGGGGCAGAACCTTTAAGTCTCTCTTCTACTGCTGGCAAGATGTGTAGCCTGGATATATAACCTTCTCTGAACTTCCATTTCCTCATCTGTAAAATAGGGATAATGTCTTGAATATGTACATACCTATATAAAATAATTAAGAGGCCTAAGAGAATTGAGGGAATGCATAAAAAGTATTTTGCAAGCTTTGAAGTGCTGTATAATTATCAGCTATTCTTACCATCATCAAATGAAATAATATAAATGAAACACTTTGTAGCTTTAACATGCTGAGTAAATGATACCCATTTTTATAATGACTTGGAAAAAAGGCATATCCAGGTCTCATGTTGCTAAATATAAGCTTCAGGGATCTGTCTTTCCCATGCTGAGTGACAGCTGATTTTTGACTTCTCTTCCTGCTGACATACACAGACACTTGCTGCAGAGCTGGACAAATGACCAGAAAACTATGCTATTGCCTGGGAAAGAGATAAAAGGTTTCCAAGAAAAATATATCCAAGACTGACTGGCTATCAGAGAATTATCAAAGAGAACAAGAAATGACAGAAAAGAAGGGATGAAAGATGGCTGAAGGTAACAACAGGGAAGGACTTGCTGTATAGAGACTCAAAGTCCACATTTCAGCATGCTACAGCCTTTGACAGAAGAAACCACTTGGTATGGACATGCTTCCATGGTTCCCTGTCCATTGCCAGGTGCTTTCTCTTGTTAGGAAGAACATCTCTTTCCTTTATCACACATCACTATCCACTACAGGGCTCATTATTTTTCTGACTTTATGAAATATTAACATCAATTATATACCAATCAATTTCTCAAATCATGCCCTTCCTATGCTGATCTCTTCCTGCCTTTGTACTTTTTTGGATGTTTTGACATTTGCCAGTCACGTAGCTCCAGTCCTTGAGAACCTACATTCAGTAATTTGCAAACTTCCCCTTTGTACCTAATGAGTTTAAATACACAGTTAACACTGGCTGCTTGCCTGAGGAATGTCCAAAATAATCACTTACCACTGTTTATGGTCAGCATCACAGTTACAGTAGTATTTGGAATCAGTACAGTTACGTTCAATGCCACACGCACATTTCTGGATCCCAGGTCCGGAACCACCCCAGTAGTAATGCTTTTCATTGGCTTTTCCAACCCACCAGGTATAAGGGCTTCCATCTGCAAAGCAAAATTAGGAAAATAGTAAGCTCAGAATCTTTATGTTGAATAACATGATGTGTTGAATAACAATTCCCATTTCTTTTTTGTTTTAATGTTGGTCAACTTAGGCTGTGTCATCTTTATTATTCTCAAGTTTCATAGAATCATAGAATGTCAGAGTTGAAAAAGATCTCAGTGGCCACCTAATCCAACCCACACTTGGCAAAAGAATCTCCTCTAAAATACTACAGCATGGGGGCAGCTGGGTGGCTCAGTGAATTGAGAGCCAGGCCTAGAGATGGGAGGTCCTAGGTTCAAATCTTGCTTCAGACACTTCCCAGTTATGTGACCCTGGGCAAGTCACTTAGCCCCCATTGCCTAGCCCTTACCACTCTTCTGCCTTGGAGCCAATACACAGTATTGACTCCAAGACAGAAGGTAAGGGTTTAATAAAATAAAAAAAAAATACTACAGCATGCTGAAGAAGTGATTATCCAGCCTTTTCCTGAAGACCTCCAGCATAAGGCATTATTATATTAAATCATTACAGAGTTCCTTTCCTCCTTTATATTTTTTAATTTTTATTGGACAAAACTTGTCATTTCATTGGTCTAAGCGGCCCAATTGAAACTAGCAATGTCATGAGTGTAGTGTTTCTCAAATATCCCAGAGCCAACACAAAATAACAGAAAGTAATATGGAGTAATGGATATAATCCTGGAGTTGGAGTGAGAAAAGCCTCAATTCAAATCAAGTAGAATAAATCCAATTCTATTTCCACATAACAGTCTCTCAAATACTTGAAGGCATCAACTTCCTTCTTCAGGCTGTCCCTAACCATATTATATGCCTAAACATCCTAAGTAGTTCCTTCAAATGTTCAGATATTAATGATTAAATGACTTGCCCCAGTCCTGGAGCTCGTCTGAACTAAAGGTGGCAGGTACCAAGCCCAAAGCTCATGACAGTCTAGGATGCCGCATCTCCCAGAAACTTCATCACATCAGCATCATTCCCAGATAGTTTGAAATGCTTCAAATTTGTTTAGAAAACACTTCCATTAGAACATGAGGTTGGAGTCATTTGGCAAAAGATGAATGAATGCTCAGCTGCCCACCATTACTACAAGATTCAGCATCAGTTTCTGGACAGGACATTTCCTCTTAGAACTCCCTTAAGAATTTAAGGGAAATGTAATATCCAGTGAAATTGCTTGTCGGCTATGGGAAAGGCGGGGGAAGGGGAAGGAAGAATAGTATATGGTTTTTGTAACCAAGGAATAATGTTTTAAATTGACCAAATAAAATTAAAAAAAAGAATTTAAGGGAAACATGTAAGTGCATACACACAGATACCCACAGATGAGGTTTTTATAGGAGGTCGGTTACACCCTGAGCACTTTCTAGGCACCAGTTGCCTCTGAACTGTTCTTTAAACTTGAGAACCTCAGGAATATTTTGAAATTCTGGTGAGAGTTAAACAAGTCTAAAGACATTACTGCAAATTATAATGGGGGGAAGTAATTTGGGTTCTTTAGTATAAATGAAAGAACAAACCTCAAGATGGAGCAGTAATACTCCATAGATTCAAAGTCACTTAAGAGAGGGGGTCCCTAAAGGATTTTTCCTTTGGTTTAGAGGATTATATATATGGATCAGGTTGGATCATTTTATATCTCTGAATACTTAAACTTGATCTCTTAGGAGATTTGATGTATATCTCTAATATGTAATGTGGGCTAGTGAAGAAATACTGAAAACATCAAATCATGTGCCAGAAATCCACTGGGCTTATAGGATAATGGATCTAGTCTTACTTATGGAAAAAAGAACCCTTCCTTGACTTAATTCAACAAACTGATTAAAAGCCCATCATAATAATAGGTGTCATTCATAAAGAACTTATTTCAAGTTTTCAAAGCACTATACAAACATTATCTCAGGATATTCATTATGAAAGCCTGTGCGGAGTGGGGTACTATGATGAGAGTATCATCCTCATTTTATAGTTTTGGGACCAGAAATTTAAAAAGGATGGACTTATTTATTATTTCACAGCTTGGAAGAATGAGAGGTACAATTTGAACCCAGGTTTCTCTCTCTCTCTTTTTTTTTTAAATAAAAACCCTTACCTTCGTCTTGGAGTCAATACTGTGTATTGGCTCCAAGGCAGAAGAGTGGTAAGGGCTAGGCAATGGGGGTCAAGTGACTTGCCCAGGGTCACACAGCTGGGAAGTGGCTAAAGCCAGATTTGAACCTAGGACCTCCCATCTCTAGGACTGGTTCTCAATCCACTGTGCTACCCAGCTGCCCCCCCCCCCCAGGTTTCTCTTAAAACTAAGTTTGGTGTCGTTTTTCTTTATGTTGTATTATGCTGGCTTCTAGTTTATTTACAGACTATGAGTTATCTGAGACATATTAATAATTTTTTATTCCAATAATAGAAAATACTGAGTGTTCACTCTTTGTAGATCTTTTACCACTAGGAATTATCTTCTATACTGCTGTAGGAATAGAATCACTGTAATGAGAGAATGGGAACTATTTCAAATCAATCCTCCCCTCCCTTCCCAACCACCACTCCTTGTCCATCTGACACGGTTGAATAGCAATGTAGGACAGTGGACTCTTTTTTCATCTATTGGCCACGCACTAAGTAGATAGGATAGGCTGTTTAAATGTGTCTGTGGGCAAGTAGTCTTAAAACCTTAGAAAGTTAGAGATGGAAGGAACCTTCAAGGGCAATCAGGGCAATTACCTCATTTTATAGTTGAAGTAATATTTTTAGAGTGGGAGGATGATTTTTCCCTGCTCACACAGCTAGTTAGAAGTACAATGAAGACCTAGATTTTATTTTTTTACCCTCTAGTTTAATATTCTTTTCCACTCTGTCACAGAGACTATTTGTTTAAGTTCTGGCTTACAGCATTGCTTTCTTAAAGCAAAACAACAGCAATAACTAAAATCAAAGAAAACAACAAAAAGACTATTTAAGGATCACTAGAATCAAAAAGGAAGAAGTAATAGGTTTTGAATTTTGAATTAAGAATTTGGATCAAAAAACAAATTTTAATGACATTTATGGCCATTTAAAATGTTTTACCATAATCAAATTTTCTTGTAATGATTTATTTTGCTGATATTGTCAAAACATTAGTGATACTGGACTTAGATATGGAAAAGACCTTAGAGATCATCCAATCTATGGGTTTTTAACCTGAGAATACTTGAACTTGATTTTTACTACATATATTAATAATCTATTTAAATATAATTGACTTCTTTTTAATTTTTGCTTTTAAAATGTCATTCTGAGAAATTTAATAGTCTACCAGATTATTAATGACATATCAAATGTTAAGAATTCTTAATCTAGTACAGTATTTCATTTTAAAGATGAGGAAACTGAGGTTCAGAGAATGGAAAGTGACTTTGAGAGTCATTTGGACAAAAGAGGTTCCCAAAGGGATAGACATCTGGTGGCCTTTAGGAGATTTTGCAGGTGGTTGCTTCCCATGCACAGTAAGCACTGATATGTTGATTTTTTTAGAGCCAATAGCATATATAGACTTAGTAAATGATGGTAGCTGGGTAATTTGGTGGAAAAAGAGCTTGACTTGGAGTCAGGAAGACTTGCGATCAAATCTGGCCCTAGAGCCTTATCAGCTGTGTGGTCTTGGGCAAATCACTTAACCTCTTCCTCAATTTTATCATCTATAAAAGGATGATGATACATATTTTCTTCTAGCACTCTAAGAGTAAAATAATATTTGGTAAAGTGCTTTGCAAACTGTAAATCACTACATACATTTTAATAATAATGATGATGATAAAGCATACCATCTCTATACAAAATCAATAGAATAATATATGTTTGCATTCTTATTTTCTAGCATATCTAGATTTTTCTGTTATACAAATTTAAAATACCACTAAATTCATAGTAGTATTTTAGTCATGTAATAGATACTAATAAAAGTGGAAAGGTCTACAAATTGGACTTGTCATTGAAATATCTTTCACTCAAAAAGAATGTCAAATTTGGAACTATGCCCAAAGGGTGATAAAAGACTGTCTTCCCTTTGATCCAGCCTAGCACTGTTGGGTTTGTACCCCAAACATATAATAAGGAAAAAAAACTTATACAAGAATATTCATAGCTGCGCTCTTTGTGGTGGTAAAAAATTTTGGAAAATAAGGGGATGTCCTTCAATTGGGGAATGGCTGAACAAATTGTGGTATATGTTGGCGATGGAATAGTGATGTGCTCAAAGGAATAATGAACTGGAGGAATTCCATGGGAACTGGAACAACCTCCTGGAATTGATGCAGAGTGAAATGAGCAGAACTAGGAGGACATTGTACACAGAGACAGATACACTGTGTGTGTACACTGTGGTACAATTGAATGTAATGGACTTCTCCATTAGTGGCAAGATCCTGAACAACTTGGAGGGATCTACGAGAAAGAACACTATCCACATTCAGAGGAAAAACTGTGGGAGTAGAAAACAGAAGAAAAACAACTGCTTGAATACATGAGTTGAGGGGATATGGCTGGGGATGTAGACTCTAAATGAACATCCTAATGCAAACACCAACAACATGGAAATAGGTTCTGATCAAGGACACATGTAATACCCAATGAAATTGTGCATCAGCTGTGGGAAGGGTGGAGTAAGGGGAGGGAGGGAAATAATGTGATTCTTATAATCAAGTAATAATGTTCTAAATTGACTAAATAAATTAATTCAAAAGCAAAAAAAAGAAACAATTTTTTCAATATAGCACCAGAGTCTACAATGTACTTTATACACTCTATCTCATTTGTTTCTACTACAAACTTATATAAGGGAAGAGGTATTATTATCCCTATTTTATAGGTGAGCAAACTAAGGGTAGAGAAATTTAGTGACATCTATGATAACACAAATAATGTGAAGGGGACATAAGAACCTATTGAGAGCATGTCATTTCAGTCATAGTCAAATCTTTATGACTCCATTTTAGGTTTTCTTGATAACAATACTACAGCAGTTTGCTATTTCCTTCTCTTGCTCATTTTACAGATGAAGAAACTGAGGCAAACAAGGTTAAATGGGTTCCCCAAGGTCACATAGCTAATAAGTATCCTGGGATAGATTTGAACTCAGGGAGATGAGTCTTCCTAAATCCAGACTGATTTGACTCTGTCCTAATTCCATATTATAAGATCAAGGGATTATAGATTTAGAACTAGAAGGAACTTTAAAGGTTATCTAGTCCCATTTTACACCCCCCCCCAATGGTTGTTATTTGTCAAGGGTCTCATATAGCAAGTATATGTTGAAAACAGGATTTGAACCCACTATTCACCAATTCCAAGTCCTTGTTCTATACACTGCTGTATATAGTCCTGTTTGCTCACTCTTGCTATTTCTTTGCATTACCTCTGAGATGATTGGGAAACAGTTTATCACAGCATGATCAAGCTTTAGGAGGTGAATATGAAATAGGTACCATTCTGTAGCCAAACTTCTTAGGTGTGAGTTAGTCAAAATGAAATAAAGAGAAACTAACAGAAGACAGGAGGACAACAATAGCCCTTACAATGCCACCTTCACTAAATTCTCCTCCAAGTGTCTGAGATTCCCAGTTTTGCTTGACTGGATTTAGTGAGGAATTTAACATAAAAAGAGAATTCTTATTAGTTAGCAGATAGGGATCCTTAAGCTGGGAGGAGTGAAGGAAATGAAGAGGAGTTTCTGTTTTATTGCAAAACAATTGATCTATTGATAAATATACTACAGTTCAGGGATCCAGGAGCTCAGTTCTCTTCTCTCTGACACTTCAGGCACCATGCAATCTGGATTTATAATTATAGGGAAGGGCTAGGAAGCAGAGAAAGAATATATAGTTCATTCAACTCATTATTCATTCACTGCAATCAGATCAACATTCTGGCAGTCTGAAAGAGTGGTAGAAAACAACTCTTTGTAATGGTAATTTTTCTAATGGGAGATTGTATTTCTTTAATATTACAAAAATAAAATAGGATGATGAATTGATTTTATTGCATTCTACAGACATTTATTAAGTTCCTACTAGACCCAAAGCACTGTGCTGTGTTCTAAGAAGGATGCCATATTAAATGATATCACCTTCCCCATAAGGACAGGAAGAACTAATCTGGAGTTGTCATAGTTATGATGACCCAATAGCTCTTGCAGACCTAGGGTTCCAACAACAACAACAACAAACAACAAAAAAAACCCTTCCTCTATTACAGAGGCTTTCTTGGGAATCTAGACCTTTTTTTACACCACACACACACACACACACACACACACACACACACACACACACACACAAATGGACTCAAGATAAATTTCGGATAGATTTAATTGTACAGTGGGGGTTAGTGAAAAGGACAATGGATTTGGGATCCAAAGATCTACAATATGCTTTCCATTCTAGCCATGTCACTTCTGGGCAGGTCATTTAAACAATGTGTTTTTATTCATTTTTAAAATAGGAATTAAACAATTTTGATTTTTTTTCCTTGAAAGACTGCTTGTAAAGATCAAATGAGATAATATGTGGACTTTTTTTTCTGTCAGTTCTAAGAAGCAAAAAAACACCACTCCTCTCTAATGAAACTACTCCCTTATTTGTCTCAAAGGTCCCATTTTCATTCCATTCATTGTCAGATCTTATTAGTGATTCTCAACTCTTCCCTCTCTCTTCCTCCCATATATTAATCATCTCTTTTCTGCACTTCTCTCTCTCTCTCTCTCTCTCTCTCTCTCTCTCTCTCTCTCTCTCTCTCTCTTTTTCCCTCCCTCCCTCCAAGAAAGAAACACCTCAGTGCTACCTTTCAGATTTAATTTATATTGCTTTGCTTTACCCATTCTAAGGTCCAATCAAACTTTTATTTTTATACTCTTTGAAATGGGAATCTCATATCATATATCAGTGCCTTTACAGTCTTTCCCTTGTGTTTGGAATGTACTCCTTTCTTGTTCACCTCCACTTCTTTGAATCCTTAAATTTGCTTTTAGAAGTCAATCACTTGGAAGGCAGATAAGAGAGGTGGAAGAGTTTCTTTTTAGTTTCTTAAACATTCTCATTTGGAGGAAGAAGGTTAATATGCAGCACATTTCCCAGGCTACCAGGACTGTTTAGCCTTGGTGACCAGTGTTTAGCAATGTGACTAAAATTCTATAACTGAGCATCAATTATTAAATTCTACTTTTATATGAAATTTAACAGAAAGAGAAATGATTTCTGCAGCTTTGTTTAAAGCTGGCAATCTGCCTTCCCTCATTTATATCTAATTGGAGTGCTACTTTTTAACTTCACAGTCCATTATTTACCTGTTAATTGACTTTTGGGAAAAGCAAACCATCTACTCCGTTTTAAGGTGATAAAGAGGATGGGGTTTTTGAAAGAAAAGAAATGGACTGTTGGAAAAAGAAATAATTTAATTATCTGTTTCCCACAGTTCAAGTTTCACTTTCTAACCTCTAAGGATGAAGAGTGCTGTTAACTAAATTAAGTAGGTGTAAATCATTGTAACAAGGAGATTAGGTAATGGGGAACATGTTCAAAGTTGGAAAGAACTAAATTATCAAAGTAAAGATACAATGTAATGAAAGGGCCCAAATATGGATTGAATTAAACCTAATGATGGCATAATGTCTTTAGTTACTTAAGATGAAAGGAAAGACTTTATTATGGTGCAGTGTTTACTATAGGCTGGCTGATTAAAAAGGACAAGAAGAAAGAAAGAGAAAAGATAAAGGATTTTGAGTTAAAAGATACTTTTGGACAGGGGCATTTTTGTATTCAAATTTGAAAACTATACCTTCTCCTTCCTCTGCAAATTGTACCACAACCTCTGAACCTTCTGTTTGACCATGATAACTGACATTTATCTTAGACTTAAATGTATGCACTTTATCTCATTTGATGCTCACAGGCACGTTGTGAGGTGAGTACCAAAGTAATTTTTATTTCTCACAAAAATGAAATCTCCATGGTCACAGAATAGAGGCCGAGGTAGTATTCAAACACAGCATTTGAAGCTCTAATTCCAGCAATCTCTCCTTTACTATAAAACAAGCAACTTGTCTAAGAACAAAATCAAAATTTGTCTGCTGTGGTAAACAGAAGTTCTTGTCACCAAAACTTAGGGCATTGTAAAAAGTTTTACTAAAATTATCCTTCCCAATTACACTCTCACATTGTTGCATCTTGCATCAATACTTTCCCTACCTAGATCAGCACCACTTTTCCTTCTGGAAACTTCTCAATAACAATGATATTGTTTCATGAAGAAGACATTTGCAGTTCCCCTCTATGTAAAACATGATCTAGATGTGATTTTCAAAATTTGCTCCAGGAAGTTATAGGGTTCTAGAAATAGATTCTCAGAGTTTCTTCAAGAAAATTAAGTTATCATGAGCAACTAATTTGTCTTTGCTTGGCAGTGATTCTGACATGACCCAAAGGTGCAATTCTCAGATATAAAAAGAAACTAAGAAACTTGATTTGATTCCACAAGTGTTTAAGTGTTTACTGTGACATGAAATATTAAAGGCATTTAATATGTCACTCAGATAAATTAATTTATGCAACATGCTTTGTAAGAACTATATATAGGTGAGTTTGCATTATGTATTATCATTATTATTATTTTTAATATCCATTAACCCATGATGGAGCCACAAATACAAAAGCAAAAGTCTCTTATGGATATTAAATTCTTTTTTTTTAATTTTATAATATTTTATTTGATCATTTCCAAGCATTATTCGTTAAAGACAAAGATCATTTTCTTTTCCTCCCCCCCACCCCCCATAGCCGACGTGTTATTCCACTGGGTATCACATGTGTTTTTGATTCGAACCCATTGCCATGTTGTTAATTGGATATTAAATTCTATAAAACTTATCTTGTTTCCAAAAATTTTAAGATCTACAATACTTACTTCTAAGTTATTGATGAAAATATATCTCTTGAATCTATATAAATATCACATTGAAATCTCTTTATTATGTAATGCTTCTGTTTTTATCTATAGAACTATATCATAGAGTCACTGATCTTAAGGATTCAAATGAAAGAAAGATTAATGTGAAAGAAAAAAAGAAAGAAAGATGGAAAGTGTCATGGAAACAGTGAACATGAACTTTGAAAGGCTTCTAGAGACAGGGAAGAATAAAAGAGCCAGGCCTACTTAGGTACATGGGGTCATGAAGAGTGTAATAGGACTTAATCTGCTGAACAACATTAAAACTCAAAAAGACAACTTAGTAAAAATAACAAATTGTATTCTATACTGAGTAGAAGGAATCCCTAAATGTCTGATTAACTTGGAGTTTCTTGAAGCAAAAAAGTCAACAACCATTCATTAAATACCTATGGATATGGGAAACCCCATTATTTGTCATTAATGTAGATACTCATGTAGGGGAGAGGACAGTGGTATAAAAAAATAAACTCCAACCGCATTATGAAGCTCATTCCAAATTAAGGAACCCCCCCCCCCGTGTGTGTGTGTGTGTGTGTGTGTGTGTGTGTGTGTGTGTGTGTGTACAAAGGTATAAAAAGACAGATTGGCAAAGAAATAATATAGCCCTAAACTACCAATGTTCTAAGTGCTTAAGAATGATCAGAATAGGGTGAGCCTAATAAGGTGCAGATGATTTTATAACAGGATTGAACAGATACAAAATGAAGTAAGCAGAACCAGGAAAATATTGTACATAGTACTGATAATATTATACAATGAACAATAGTGAATGACTTGTCTATTCTTAGCAATTCAGTGATCCAAGACAATTTTGAAGGACTCATAATGAAAAATGATGTACACATCCAGAGAAAGAACTGATGGAATCTGAATGCAGGCTGAAACATACTACATTTCACTTTCTTCATTTTTTTTGGTCCCAATCTCTTCAACAAAACAGCTGATATGGAAGAATGCTTTATATTATTACACCTGTTAAATCTATATCAGATTACTTGCTGTCTTGGGGAGTGGGAAGAGGAGAAAAGGAGAAAGGGGAGAATACAAAACAAAATTTAAAAAAAGGAAGGTTAAAATTGTTTTGTATGTGTATTTGGGGAAAAAATAAAAATATTATTAAGAGTAAGTTTGAGAACTAGGAGCACTTTTAGACATTGAGTCAAACTTCTTTATAGATGAAGAAAATAATCTAAAATCATTCTATAAAAAAAATAAAAAGTAGGAATAAGAGCCATGGTTTTAACTCTAACCTTGACTCTAGGTTCAGAGCTCTATTCTGTTATGGTACACTGTGTTAAAATAAGGTCTTGAGAGAATCAATAAGTATAGATTCTAGTATTTTGCAAACTAGGAAGTGCCATAGAAATATATTGTTGTTTTTATTTCATTTTTAATTAAATTAATGTTTAATTCTTATTGTTGTTGTTATTCTTATTGTTAGGTGAAGGGAGTAGGGGAGATGTATGTAAAAGGGAAGAAAAACATTCTAGATTTAGCAACATGGTAAGAATAAAAGAAAAAAAAGTTGAGAATTTCAAAGTAGAGCTCCCTGTAGAAAAGGGGATAAAAGCAAGGTCACCTGGTAGAGTAAGTGATAAGCAATGGTGAGCTTTAAAAGCTATGATGATACATTTGAATTTAATATAATTGGATATAGAAAGCTTCCTGAACAGTATACTAAAATGACAACACAAACAAATTTAGAATGATTGAATATTTCACAAAATGAAAGAAATTGAATTTCAAACATTGTTTCTGTGTGTAATTGGGGGAAAATACAATTAAAAAGAGTGCCATTGACTCATCCTGTATTAATAAATCCATTGCCCTATTAATAAACTCTTACCTTTCTCCTCTCTGTCGCCCACCTTCCACCTCTGCTTGAGTTAATTCTCATCTTCCTAATTCCTTCTTCAAGAGTAGGGTCACTGGGATACCACTCCTTTTAACTGTAGTCTAGGTCTTTAGTTGACCTCTAAGCCAACCTGGGACATAGAATCTTGGGTAATGGACTTCTTCCCCAACCATCCCTTGACACCCTTAGAGAGTGAGCCTGAGGAAAAGAGGCCTCTCTCTTCTGTTCTGTTTTCCCATGTTACTTAGGGCCAGACACGAACACTGCTACATTATCTTGTCATAAATAAGGACTCTGTCCCCAGTTAATCAAGGATATCATGGCTGTTTTCGCAATGAACTCAAGCATCTGAGTTTTTGAATCTCAGAATTCCTAGCTTCAAGGGACCATAGAGAGCACTGAGTTCAACCTTCAACCCAGGTTAGGAATCTCCTCATCCTCATTCATTCATTTGTGCAATAATTATTCACAAATCCACCCATCTATCCATTTATCTATTTGTTCATTCATTCATTCATGCCTGTATCTATTTGTTCACAAATGCACATGTTTGTTCAATCACTTATTCCTTCATCTATTTGTTTAATTAAAAGTTCATTTGTTCAAAATGGATGTTGAGACAGAAATTAATGCCTTCTATATGTAGGGAAGACCCACATGATACAGAGATAGCTTTTACATAGATTCTGCCCTCAAGTATCTTACACTATTATGTGTGTACATAGCATGAAAAGGCTTGTGATGGGGACAAAAGAGAGAGACAGAGACAGAGAGATAAGACGAGAGAGACAAGATGAGAGAGATACAGAGAGAAACAGAGATAGAGAGACAGAGACAGACAGAAAGAGAATGTATGCAGGGAGTTAGAAGAGTGACAAAACATCTTATGGGGTTTGAGAAAGGTTTCAGGGAGAAGATGGATCATGAATGAGACCTTGAAAAAAATAGAATTGTCTTTGGCAGGAATAGGAATAGGGATGATCCTTTAAAATATGGAAGACAATGAGTTGAGAGAATCCAAGATAAGGGGAAGAGAATAAGCATTTATGCAATGAATACTATATGCTATATACTATATAGGTGTATGGGGTGTTCAGGGAGGGGTAGTATCTCTGGTATGGAGGGCTTGTCGTGCCCTTCTAGGGCAGCTCTCCAGTCTCTGACCCTCACCTGACACCCAGCTCTCACTTGTGGCTCCCAGTAGCTGCTAGCATGCGGCATTGGCCACACTCCGGGCAATGGCTTCGACAGGCCGGCTAAACCTTGTGAGGGTAGCCATCGGGGTCGACCCCTGGTGAACTAGGGCTTTGCTCACCCAGCATGTGAAGACTGCTTCGGCGGAACAGACGGAAGAAACCAATAAGAAGTTTCAACGGCTGAGATGGCGATGCAGCAAAGCACTGTGGAGTGCTTAGGGTGTGTTGGAGCACAAAGGACAACACGACCAGCCAATGCAGCTGAGGAAGTCTCCAGGTGTAACGACTTTTCGTGCCACTGGACCCAGGCTTCTAATGCTGAGAGAGTGGGACTGTTTCTATGCATCGACTTTTCCACTTAAATCTCCTTCACGCACAAGTGTCTTTGTGTACACTCATCTATCATAGATGAAAACGCACAAAGACAATCGTCATCCCCGGTTACCAAGAGACTACTACTACTACTACCTTGCTTGGAGAAAAGAAAATATAAAGACATTTATTTGTAAGACAGAATAAAGGAAGGATAATTGAAAGGTAGCATTCAAAGTGCCAAGTGCTATGGGCCAAACCACAATTGAATGGTCCAGACCAGGGTTGGCAAACCTTTTAGAGATGGTGTGCCCAAACTTCACATTCAAGCCACCTGTGAGCCCCCTGTATCACCCTAGGGAGTGGGGGGAGGAAGTGCTCACATTGGACTGATAGACAGAGTGGTGGGGCATGCAAAAAATGTTCTCAATCATGGTGGAGAGAGGGAACAGAACAGTCCCCTCCATGCTGCTGGGACACACATTCCAAGCCTTCACCAACATGTGTCTAGACTGATGTCTTTCCTTTCTTTTCTGTAAGGATCAAACAGGACAAACTGGTAGAAGTGGGCAGTATCTATAACCATCCCAAAGTTTATTAACTCAGATATGTTTCTAGTTTATAGAATTTTGGTTTGTGTTGAAGAACTATTTGAAGTATCATTTGGCCTTCCTCTGCATCCAGAGCAAGTTACTTAACTCTATAGTTCTCATTTTTCTTGGTCATAAAATAGAGGTTGAACTAGATGACCTATAAGGTCTATCTCACTTCTAAATCTGTGATCCTATTACAAATTACTATCTCTTTCATTATTAGTTTTTTGAAACTGACTGTCCATTCAAGTTAAAACTTCAAAGTGCCTTTCTCCCTTTTTTTCCCCTCTTAATAGTATATTGAATGGAAATGGCATATGCTTGTCATGGAGTTCAATCACCATGACACAAAATTGTCTTTACTCTGCAAGCATACTTGCTTGGTGAGTTTACAGTATACCTTCTTTATCTTTGAGCTTTAAAGTTTTCTAATTTCTTTTTTTCTACTTAAGCTACTCTATCACTGTTGTAAAGCTTTGGTTACATTTATAACCCTAACACTTCTTCTAAAGGAGATCTTCCCTGAGAAAAGTCCTTACCTAGATTTACAGGTCCATGGTGATATAAAAAATTATAGGGAAAATCATTAACACTGGTAGCTGCTTAATTAACTTCAAAAAACTTTTTATTCTAATATTTTCTTTCCAGATACTTACATAATTAATTAACATCTTTTAAACTCTCTGAAATACCCTCTCCTCCTTGGTGAGAGATTCAGTAACTCAATTAAAATAATTTTCTGAAATATCAGTCTTACTAAAAATTCTACAAAGAAATACAATTTCAGGTCATTTATAGAAAACAGAAAGAACATAGTAGACTTTCCCCAACATTTTAATAAGTCTTGTAAAATGTCCTCAATGTCTCTTTATTCATAAGATCAGGTGGTAGATAGTCTTTTAACAAATATTCCTTCATGTAGCCCTGTGTGTATTGCTAATCATCAGTATGCTGTACATATTTTACATTATTATGACTCGTGATCTTCTATATTTAACAAGAGATACAGTGAATCACTAGTTATTAATATTTAAATATCAAAATAATTAACACTATATTACTATATCACAGAACTTGTTCCAACTCTAAAATAAATAACAACGGGAAAAGTTTGTTTTTCAAAATTCCAAATAATTTCTTTTCTCTGGTGGACAGCTATGTAAAAATGAAGTTTGCAATAAGTCTAGTGGGAGGCTGTCCACTGAGTCACTGCCAGTGGAAAGTATGTACCAATAAAGCCCATGCCCACCCAAAAAGTATAGTATTCAAGCCCACACACATTAGTTGTGTAAATCCATGGATGTGTCATCTAATATGACACCCATGTCACTCTTTTCTTCCCCTATGCTGGCATATTAATACCAGCTTGAATTCATACTGGTATAGGATATTTTGTTAGAAGAGTGGAAACTGTCCAAGTCATTACAACTAAGGGCTTACAGATCTGGGGGTCACCATGGTATGTATAACTGCGTGTGTGAAACACAACTATATATTTTTTGCTACTAAAGCTCTTCACCCACCAATATGTTTTCTCACATCAGACAAAACAATATCATTAAAGCTTGAACTTGAAACATTTACCAAATGAGTAGGCAAAAGCAATTATCATAATATGTCCTCAGAAAGAAAAAGGAGAAATAATCAAAATATGACAGACTACCTACAATCCTGGGTCACAGTTTACCACCAATGCACACAATTTCCACAAGTAAGCACATACGAAGAAAATTTTGCACAGCAGTAATGTATGTAGGGAATATGTAGGGAAACCCAAACACTCGAGCAACTAGACTGTAGGACTGGATGTTGGTGGTCTCCTTCTGGGCAGGGAGACTTCAGAAACAGGGTATCACTTCTCTTTTGAGCTCAGATCTCATGTTGTATGAAACTGTTTCTCTATGATTCTTGGATCACTGTGGAAGTGCTATGTTCTTTCAGTCAAGTAGCTACATTGTTAGTGAAATTTTAGCCATGAGCTCAAGGTCTTCAGTTTTCCATTGTTGCTCCCTCTGTTGTGCCCTGTTGTAGTGACAAGTCCTTTTACAATGGAAAATTTCAAAGTTCCGTACATAAGATGTCTGGGCTTTAAGGACTTTCTCCCTCTCAAATCATAAAGGGTAGTAGAAGGTAATTCAGTGATTCTTCACCTGTCATGGGAGTTACATTCCAGAGACCCCCAGGATAGATGAAAATCCATGAAGTAGAGGTGTTATATTTATTTTTATTATTTATATATATTTTATGGCTTTATAAACCCCTTCCACTCTCCTGTAAACCTTTCCCACACTCTTATTAATCTTTCCCACTCATACAAACTGAGTCAATCAGTGCCCAGGATGCAGAACACAGCGCTGTGGTTGGTCTATCCAATACAGAAATGCCCACTTTGTGCTCAGCCATGTACAATCTCTCATTGACAAACTTGTGCAAAAGTATAGTATTCATATGCAAAATCCTGCCATATAGGGAAAACTCTGTGATACAGAATTATATATATGCATATGTGTGTGTGTGTGTGTGTATTTAAACCTGTGATACAGTGAAGGCATGATAAGTGAACTGCAATATAGCCAGGGACCTCTGTATAGTCAAGTCAAGCTTATAAGAAGGTTCTCTGTCCTAAGTTGTAGATAGTTGTTAATGGACAATAAGCCTAGCCAGCTCTTACCAAAGCAATAGTATTCTTCTTTATTTTTTCCCCCAATCATCTTATAGCAACAACAGAGCTCATCTACCAAAACAACTACCAGAGCTTCATAGAGATTTTGATCTCTCAACCTTTCATTAAGGCTATAAAAGATCAAAGAAGAAAACCAGCTCTCCACTTAGCAAGAAGATTCTACTTCTTCCCATTAGCTTCCAACAGCTAAAAAGCTCAAACCCAGTGAGTTCCCAGCAGCTGAAAAGCAGGCTTGGTTTCAGTAACACCTCTCAGTCTACAAACCTCTTCCAATCTTCAAATACCAAGTTTTAAATACCAAGAGGCTTCTCCATCCACATGATTCCTTGAACTGGTATGAGGAATGGCAGAAAATAAGGTGAAGAGCTTTGGATCAATTAAGTGGAAGGAGCTGGGCTTCTAGATGCATGTTTTCCATAAGCACAATCCAGGTGTTCAAGAGCCCCTCTTGATTGTTCATAGGTGTTAGGTGTTGTAAAATTGTAGACATAAGAGTGTGAGTTAAGAGTGTCAAGGAATCCTTTCTTCATGAACTTTGCTTCCCAGCCTCCATCTTCATAAGATGAGAGACTGGTCCAGAGCATCCCAGGGCTCAGACTGCAAAGATGAGCTTCCTGGATGAAGAGGAGGTAGAACAGGGGCAGTCTGATGATTTATGCTTTTGGCAAGGGAAAGTTGAGGCTTGATACTGGAAATGAATGGGGAGGAAAAAGATATTTTGGGCCCTGGGTCCTTGGAATTCAGTAATATTTCTTTATCAGAAAAACAAGAAGGCCTGGTCATATTCCTTCTAGCTTATGGAGAGAGGGATTTAAAAAAAAATCTCAGAGCAAATTCCCCCTACTTCCCAATCTTCTCCCTCAGTTATTCTGGAAAGTGTTTAATTTGGCCAAATAAAATAATACTAATTATGTCATTGAAATAAGCTGTTTGCCATTCATACCCAAGGTACTCTCTCTTCCCTGAAAAAAAAATCTACGTTTCATTTTATTGCAGTGATGAAATGTCTTGAAGTATATTCATGTTCTATAGCATTAATGCCTAAATAAGGGACAATGGTCATAATCTAGGCATGATATGCTTAGGACTAAGCATCTAAGGACTAAGCATGGACTAAGATCACGGCAATAAGAATGGAAAGTTACATTTCTGGAATACATATATATGAAATGTAGAAGCAAAGGTACTTAACCTGGGGCCCATGAGCAAATATTCCCTGTCTCTATCTCTGTCTCTCTGCCTGTCTCTGTCCCTCTAGCTATATGTTTTACATACACAAATATATGTATTTAGGTAGATAACTCTTTCAATATTTTGGTTTCCTTGGTAATTTCATTATTTTATGCATTAAAAGCATTATTTTTAAAAATAGGTCATGACCTTAGGTTTTACTAGATTAAAAAACAGGTCCATGGCCCCAAAATGATTAAGGACCTCTCTTTTAAGGTATATAATTAGAAATCTATTACCCTAAAAACTGCATTTCCCAGTGTTTTAAAAAAGAGATATAAAAAAGGAAGGGATGTAGTCTAGAGGGGAGGCTTGTACCCCGAGGTATGGAGAGGGGGAAGGAAAGGAGAACTCCCTACTTTACCACAAAGCAAGGTATAAATAAGGGAGACAGCAGATGTAACAGGTTGGCTCAGAGAGAGGAGAGGGGGCTTGAAGATATTCCCCCTTCTCCCTTCCCTCTTTAGCTAAATCTGCTCTCCCCAATTCGCTCTTGTCCCTCTTGTTCCCCCTCCCCCTTGTTGTTACTTGAGACCAAAGGGTCTCCCCTCAATCCATTCACTCACACTCAGTTTGGGGAACAGATGACTTTTAATGTTAACTCAGTAAGATAAAACAAAAGGAATAATGGGCAGGGAAGAATAGGAAAAGAAAAGCACGAAAAGGGGGTCCCTGTCTCTATCTAAACCCTTTTACTCCCTCCTCAAGTTTGGGGGGGAACTCGGGCCTTGGCAGCCTGAGCCCCCCGAGAGAAAGTCAGGTTGACTCACCCCTGGGCTACAGGAGCTGAGGTAAAGTCTGCTCAGGTTCTCTTCAGAAAGTCCCTTCAATTGGGAAGTGTTGGGGGGAAAGATTTCCGGTCACCAGCAGGAAAAGTGGGTAATCCTCAGGAGAAAGACTTTATCCACCTTGTCTCTTCGACATCTCAAGAAAGAGAGACCTCACTGCTCTCCTCACCAGAGTCTTCTCTCCTCAGGAAATTCACTCCTGGAGCTCCTCCCCCCTTGAGGTGATCAATTTCATATACTCTTCAGTCTGGCACTTTTTCTCTAGTGCCAGCCTCTATCACACAGGAGCCCACTGACTTCCTGTCATTACGTGGTAACATAGATAGAGAGATGTATTGGGTGGGGTTCCTGGTATCCCTCTCATTGCTTCCTGGGTTGCAATTGTGAGGGCATTTTTGAAGAGGTAGATTAGCCATGGGCACTTGGTTTTCATTTTGTTACTCTTTTATTCCTTTACTTCTAATGATCATTAATAAATCTCTTAAATCATATTTTAAATTATTGATGACTAATTTTAATTTTTACAAAGGTAAAGAAGATGATTTTGCTTTGATAATATGTGATTAGAGTCAAGCTAGAATGACTAGATATTATATAGCTCCATGTCCTTCCATTTAACAGATTAGGAAACTGAGACCCAGAAAGGAGAAATGCTTTCCCCAAAGTTACATCATAAGGAAATTATAGATCTAAGATTCAAATTGTGGTCTTTGACTTGATACATTCCCAGTGTTATAGGAAAGCAGTATGTATAAGGGGATATGTCCAACAAAGACTTGGACATTCAGAATCCAAGCTCAAAGGAGAGACAAAGGCTAGAAGAAAGATCTAGTTTAAGTAAATTGAAGGGAAAGTTGAAGCAATATGAATTAATAAGAGTTTAGAACTGGAAGAGCACAAGGTGAAGACTTAAATGTGGGATATGTCCTCAGATAGGAAGAGAGAGGAATGGATCCATTAAAAAAAAAAGGAGGGACATAATAGGGAGGACATAACAGAATGACAGAAGCTTGTAAATAATGAATATTAGGAAGAGGTACTACAGAGTACATACCAAAAAGTACAAAAGAAAGGTTAAGGAAAATGGGATGATTCAAACCTGGGAAAGAGAAAAGGAATGGGTGGACAAAAAACACATTATAAGTCGATAATTAGTTAAAAGAAGATGAGAAAATAGAGCCACAAAAGTATCCTATTGTTTAAAGGGAGAAAAAGGAATGGATGACAATTTGAATAGAGAAGAATGGTGAAAAAGAAGGACATTTCTGACCTCTTTTCCTGATGTACTTTAAGATAAAGGAAAAGTGAAGCCACTTATAGACTGTGGGGGGGAAAAAAGACTGAGAAAGATTGAAGATTGATGGGGGAAGCAGATAATTGACTAACAACTATTACCATGATTATTATTAAGCATAATAATCTTGAACTAAATAAAGAATAAATAGTACCTTTGGGAAGCTCACAAATGGAAATGGATCAAAGCAAATTATTTTTGGTTTATCTGGAAGAAACCTATAGGACCAAAACAATCTTTGGCCTAGTCCTTACTCTCAGACTACTTTTAAAATTTCAACAAATGATGACTCAAATGAAAAAAAAAGATGACTGTCTGATGTTTTTATTGGCCTAAGACAGTACAGTTTGGCTACCTGACAAAAGTGTCTTTATATGTAATCCTTTTTGAATGATTACCTATGCATCGCAAAGTTTAATGTCACAAAGATTTCCTGCTATTATGAAGAGGAGTAGGGGCCTTATTTGTTAATCTGACTCTAAAGCAGCCAAGGTTCATATTATCCATTATTTATATTCTTTCTCCAAAGAAGTTACAATATTAAAGCATTTCAGGATAGGATAAACTGCCTCATACATAATAGTGGCAGAAAGTCTAAATGCTTCACTTATGCAGAAGTTAACTAGATAAAAAAATTCAATAGCAATTTTGTCAGATTTTTCAAGAAGTAAAAAATATGTATTTAAACAGTGAACCCTATAAGATTTTCTTCTTATTCTCTTTATGTTATAACAAAAGTATCAAAAGCTAAAATAGAGGATAGGAGAATTCCTTTTTCTCTTCATATGAATTTTCAAGATAATCTGCTTTTATCAGAAAGGCAGTGTGGTGTCACTGATAGGGAGCTGGTGTCAGAGCCAGGAAGATGGGTTCAAGTCTTGCCTCTGGAACATATTGACTGTGTGACTCTGGACAAATCACTTAATCTCACTGTGCTCTAAGCAAATCTATAGTGATATGAATTGCAAAGAAGGTGATGGTTTGTATTAGTATGGAGAATTTCCTCACATAGAAGCTCCTAATACCAATGAAATAATGGGTCCACTATCTGTTCCTATTTTTATTAACCTGAGATACTAAATCATTAAACATTTTCCCCAAAATCTCTGCTTCTATCATTATGATCTTTTCTGGGGCAAACAGACACTATGATTTTAATGAATTAATCTGTCTACACTAGAGCGATTGTTACTTCCAAGGCCATTTTACCTCAGAACATTGCATTAGGACTTTGCATATTGCATCTAACAGGGTTCCAATCCTAAAAATGATCAGTCACCTTTTTTCCCCTGTCTGATTAAAAACAATAGACCTGAAATATAAGACTCATTATTCTATTTTACATAAAAGGAAACCAATGCAAAAGGGAATTAAATAGCTCACCCAAGGTTAAGCAATTGGATTTGGTACTATAATTCAAAATTAGGTCTTGGGAATCCAAAAGGAATACTTTTTTTCCCTTGCATCAATGTGCCTCTCAAATTAAAGTTTGCCCTAAGCTCTAAGTAGAAAGGTATTCTGAAACTCCATATTTTATGAATATTTTATTTCATTTGGTTAAATTGATACATCATTTTGTGCTAAAATGTATAAAGAAAAGATGTCTGTCCCTTTATTGTCATTGCTCATCAAGGAAGCAATGTCATTTGAGATCCGGAGAAACTGAGAAGAGGAGGATTTTTGAATGCAGGAGTAAAGAGGTGGCAGATTCAACTAAGCTTCTGAGAAAAATGTCAGTCCTGAAAAACTGTGACTAGAATATGCCCTGTGTTTTTTGACTTAGAGCACACATCTAAATAATTCAGAAAAAGGAAGTTGAAAATGATTTCAGGGCTATTCATCCTCTTCCCTCCTCTTCCTTAGGATTTTATTTGTCCACTCTTTTTGCATTTTCACATTCTACTTTGAATTTTATTTATTTCAATAAATGATTACTAATTGTCTTCTACATGCAGAGCCCATGTTAGACACTATGGGAGGGGAGAGAGTACTAGTGGTGGTTATACAAAGATAAATAAGACATAAAGCTGTAGTTCCTTTCTTTTTTTCATATTTACTTCAAATTAATAAACATTTATTAAAAGCACACGCTTAATAAATATGTCAGGCACTGGACTGTTTGACATTCATTGAGAAAAGTAATGGCTTTGCTTATTCCCAAATTTACCTCAGTATCTAACAAATGACAGTACACAGAAGATACTCAATACTTGCTGAGCTAAACTGAGTAAATATAACAGTAAACATTAAGGGGCATACCATGACAGGCTACTGAAAGAGCTATTTGAAATGGGACTCAGAGGGGAATTGTTTTTGATAATGTGAGGATGAATCTGGCCTGAAAATTGCTTTTAAGAGTCAACATGCTCAAATTTATTTAATGTAATGAAAACTCAAGTAGGTTCAAAAGAATCAGAATCTCAATGTGAGGATACTGAGTCTGGTGAAAGAAACAGAAGTGTCATTGTTATGTCTGAAAGAACTTGGAATAATATCACATGTGATGTGGACAGTGATACACCGAAGACTAAAAAATCTATTCCTGCTTGGCCATCCTATGTGATTGCTATTTATGTTTTCTCACAAATCTGCCACAGAAGGTCCAGCATTATAGAAAACTCCCTATAATTTTGTGGATTTGGGCTATTCTGTCCTGAAGGGGCTTCTTCTCTGCTGTGCTGATTGACTAGAATTTGAACCAAATTATGGAATGTTATAGAAAACTCCCTATAATTCTCTTGACATTGTTGTTTTTGAGTAGGGTCCAACTTTTTATGACCCTGTTTAAGTTTTTCTTGACACAGATACTGAAAGGGTTTGGCATTTTCTTCTCCAGCTCATTTTTCATATGAGGAAACTGGCTAAACAATGTTAAGTGACTTGTCCAGGGTTACACAGCACTAAGTATTTGAAATCAGATTCAAACTAATGAAGATGAATCTACTGGATTCTAAGTCCACTAGTGTCTATAGCCACTGAGATTACTTTGAAATCAATGGAGCACACTATTTTTTTCCTGACTCTTGTTATACAGCCAACCCACTGTTTTCTTCTGAGTTAGACATATGTTTTTCTAATTACATTCTTTATATTATAACAATGAATGGTGGAAATAGAAAACAGATAATTTTGGTTCAAATTCTATTTCTGATGCATCATATGTATGTGGCCATAGGTAAGTCATGTAAAACTCCCTGGGCTATAATTTTGATTTACAAATGAGGAAATCATATTAGATATCTGTTGAAGTCCCTTCCAGTTTTATTTCTTATGATCTGTAATTCCCTTTCTTGAAAGATGCTAAAGCTTGTTTACATTCACCATGAGCCTCTCCATTGACCTTTTGTTAATCCTCAACTTCTTAGGAAAACCAGTGTCCCATGATTCACAAGCATCACTGGGAAATTTATTTGTCTGTGGGTTTCTTTGGTCAGGACTTATGATTTCATTAGTGTAACTCCTGAGAAACTCTCCTGATGCAGGAAAAAAAAAAACCCAAAACAGCCCACAGAGCAAAACAAACAAACAATGTGGTTTGACATATTATTAAAGAGTTGCCTAGAACACTGCAAAACTATATGACATGTCCAGGGTCACACATCGAGTATGTGATAGAGGCAGACCTACGATACGTATCTTTCTGATACTTAAATTGACATTCTATCCATTAAGACATTGTCATGTGTTAACAATAGAATATGGATGTTGGAAAGACAGGTCTTTGTTTTAAGGAAGAGTTTGGCATCATTGCTCTTCCTCTTATTCAGTTCAGTACTCAGGTTCCTGCCTATTTGTGATGTCAGGCATTGTGATGTCAGGCATTTGTATATATCCATATTGTGACAGAGGGTTTGCACTCAAGAAAGAGTGGCAGCCTGAAGGGCTTTTGGATCTGCTCACCTCAAAGGGGGAAGGGTCCCAGGAGGTCTAGAATGTTGAGAAGCCAGAAGATTGTGACTGGGATTTCAGTCTCTCTCAGTCTTGAGAAGCCGAGGAGGGAGGTCTGGCCAAGCCTTTCTCTTGGGGATTTGCTCACCTTTTCTTCTCCTGGTGACAAGACATCTTTCCCCCCACCAATTCCCAACTGAAGTGACAGCTGAAGAAGACATCTGAGCCTTCATAAAAATTATCTCATAGCTCCTGGTGTCCTGGGTCTGAACTGTGGCCAAGGGGCCATAGACCAGGGCCAGTCAACCTGATTCTCTCTCAGGGGGTCCATGCTGCCAAGGCCTGAGTCCCCTAAACTGGAGGAGGGAGGGAAAAAGGGTCGTTAGAGAAGGGACACTTTCCCTTCTTTCTTCACCAATTCCCTTCCTGCCAGCCATTTTCTTTGTGTTACCCTAGCTGACTTAGTTTATAATAAAGTTGTTGTATTTTCCCAAAGTGATTCAGTGTGAGTGGGACAGCTTGAGGAGGAGAGTAATCTCCCTGAGAAGAAATCTTTAGGCTCTAGTAGTGGAAGAAGTCAAGAGTCAGTTTGTGAGAGCAGTCATAGCTGAGGAGGGAAGGCTGAAGAGTAAACTACTCAAAGCCCCCCTCTTCTTCTCTCTGAGCCAACCTTAAACATCAGCTGCCTCTCCTGGATCCTGTTTTCAGGTAGAGATCTCCATTCCTACTCTATCCCTTTTACCTCCAACTAATTCCTCCATACACATACACACACACATTTATATACATACATATAAATAGATATATTTAGATGCATACTTTTGTGAACTGTCCATCATCATCATGATAGGATAATTAGGCTAAATGCTTCCCAGTGATTATGTATCCCATTTAGGAAGTCTTTCCAGATCAGTCTCCTAATTTCTTTACTGTATTAGCTTTTGTCTGTTTTTGCTGACCCTCACAAATGATCAAAGGACCATGGGCTCAATTGATGCTAGAAATGCTATAGATAGTGGCATTATAAGGGAGGTCACCTCTAAAATAGTAGGAACACCTGTCTTTGCAAGACCCTTAAGTCACTACTGATATTCTTTTTTTTTTGTTCACCAAACTTGTGAACCAACTTATCAAAAAAGGAAAGGGCTGTTTCTACTATTTGAGTGAAATTATTACATCTGAAGTTCTCTGATTTTTTTGTTTTTTTGCCAAAGGATAGTCGGAAAAAAACACAATATCAGAAATACTATTAGACTTATTAGAGATATAGCTCCTCTTTGCTATTAAAATGTCCCATATCCATTGGGGGTGCTATAAAAGTGGTCACAAGACAAAATATGCCCAAGAAAGGCAACATAAACAAATCACATACATCCTCTCATCCCAATTCTAGGCTTCTCTTCATCTAGCTAACTCATCAGAGAAATGTACAAAGGAATGCTCATATCTAGGAAACTTCTCAGAACATGTAGCCATTCTCCTTCTGAGCTCTGATGCTTTCAGTTACATAGCAGAAGCCATGAAAGTCTAAGGGCCTGAGAAAAAACTAAGTTCCTCGTGTGTATGAATAGGTGAATGTTTTCAAGACAGGAAAGAATGAGACAAGAAGATTGAGTTAGGGTGAAGAAAAGTACAAATGACAAGAAGAGAGAGAAATCAAAATTAGTGATCAGAAGCTATGAGTGTCAAGGTGGTCAAAAAAAATTAAGGGGTTCACTAGTAGTCAGTCTATGTGCCAGGAGCACCACCAAATTCTGGAGATGTAAAAAGGCAAAAGACAGTCCCTGCCCTTGAGAATTTTAAAATCTAATAGAAGAGCAAATAAGCAAAGGAATATATAAAAACAAGCTACAGATAGTATACATCAGAAGTCAAAAAGAGAGGGAAGGTACTATAAATTAGAGAAAGACTTCCAATAGCAAAAGGTGATTTCAATTGATTCTTGAAGGAAGCCAGAGATACCAGGAGGCAAAGAATAGGAGGAAGAACATTCCAAACACAGAGGTTAGTCAAAGGAAGTGCCTGGAGCTGGACAATCTTGTTTGTGGGGCAGTCAGGAGGTGAGTGTCCCTGGGTCAAAGAACATACAATGGGGATCTTCAACTCTTCAAGTTTCTAGAGTAGGTGAAGGGAATTGTGTGAAGAAAAGTGAAAGTGAGACAATACTGCCAGCATCAGAATTGGATCTGCATATTTACAGGGGAATGGCTGAACAAAGTGTGGTATATGCTGCTGATGGAATACTATTGTGCTCAAAGGAATAATAAAGTGGAGGAATTCCATGGGGACTGGAATGACCTCCAGGAACTGATGCAGAGTGAGAAGAGCAGAAACAGGAAAACATACACAGAGACTGATCACAGTGTGGTACAATCAAATGTAATGGACTTCTTCATTAGTGGTAATGCAGTGATCCTGAACAACTTGGAGGAATCTGCTAGAAAAACCACTATCCACTATTTTTGGAGTAAAACCACCAAAGGAAAACAACTGCTTGACTACATGGACCTAATGGATATGGTTGGGGATGTAGACTCTAAATGAATATCCTAAGGCAAACACCAACAACATGCAAATGGGTTCTGATCAAGGACACAAGTAATACCCAATGAAATTGTGCATTGGCTGCTGGAAGGGTGGGGGGAGGGAGGGAAATAATGTGATTATTGTAACCAAGGAATAATGTTCTAAATTGACTAAATAAACTAATTCAAATGGGAAAAAAAGTAATAATAAACAAAAATAAATAAATAAAAGAAAGAATTAGAACTAGGACAACTGTGAAGGATGAAATATCCCAATTCTTCACTAAGGAGTCGTCAAGTAAGAAGCATAATTGTGGACATATAAGTCTAACTGTCTTCCTTCATGATAGGGCATAAAGGGGAGTGTAAACAGTGTAAACACTATCTGATCTTGTTATTTATTTCTGAACAACAAAAATATTGAGGTTCTTATATTCAATATTTTGGGATATTGAAGAAAAATATTTAAAAATGGGAAAGGGAATTGGAAAGAAGGGATAGGAATAGGAAATGGCTCTGTAGCTGCAGGAAGGATACTGTAGAGAATATAGAGCTTTGGTCATAAGTATGCAGGTGTGGATCTGTGACACCTACAGGAATTAATACCAGGCATTTATTTAGCAAAGCACTCAACCAGCCTAATTATTTGTGTAGAGCCTAATTATTTACCACTATCTAAGGGATTCCTATTCATTAAATGACCAAAACTAATACTATTTCTGAATGTCATTTGGATGGCAACACAATTGCTCATTATGTATTCTAAACCTTTTCTGTCTCCACAAAGCTTTTTTTTTTTTTTAATTTTGGAGATCATAAGGTTTTAAAATCAGAGGAAATGGGTACTAATCCTGTTTCCATTACTTGCTACCTGTGTGACCCTGGATGAGTCACTTCACAAAGTCTCTTGGTTTCAATTTTCTCACATTTAAAATGTGGGGATTGGACTAAGTGGCTATCTGTGCCCCTTCAGCTCTAATCTATGATTTTATGACTAAAAAAGTTTCATAATAGAAGCTGGTCCCCCAGTCAACTTCCAGGGCATATGCTCTAAATTCAGCCCAATCTTTCACACGTTCTATGCCTACAGTCATAACTGATATTCCTGAAGATGACCTTGAGGCAATGTAATATATTGAAATATGAAATAAATGTTAAATCCCATGCAAGTTATTATAATTATAAAGACAGAAATGTTCCTATTAGAGTTTACAAAGCTTTTAAATGATAAAAATTAAAAACAAAAAAGAATGAATGTTAAAATCCTTTTTGTTTAAATAAATAAGATTCAAAGTTAACCTATAACTAACCTTGGTAATCCAATTACCATTATACCTCAAATCCTGAATATAACAGTTAATTGAATTATTACTATCATAAAATGTGTGGCATTCAGAAATCACCTAATTGAGTCATGCTGTAGTATTTCTGCTCTTCAAAAATTCTGCATATTATTATAATATAAAATTGGAGAGATGGCAAGTTTTCAACTCAGTTAGAAGTGAATTGGATCTAGTATAAGCAATATGTCTTCTTTCACAAGACGATAAATATGGAAATATGTATTGTATGATAACACATGCACAACCTATATCATCTTACTTGCTATTTTGTGGATGATGGAAAGAGAAAGGGTAGAAGGAGGGAGAGAATACAGATAACAAAATGTCAGAAAACAATTATTAAAAATCGGATCAACACGTAGACTTTTTTAAGTGAACCAGACCTTTCTAGAGAAGGAGTTATGGCATACCATGGATGCAGCCATGGAAAGAACAGTGGATACAGAGTTAGTTGACCTGAATTTGAATTCAGGATTTATTGATTACTAGATATGTGGCATTATGCAAATTTCATTTATCATTCTGAGATTTCAATTCATTTACAGATCTTTGATGAGTAATATTTCTAAAGTACTAAGTAATCATGTCATTTATTTTTTCAAAGGACTTCTGTCGCTCCCTATTACCTACCAAATTAAGTAAAAATATCTTAGCTTTGCATCAAGGATCTCCACAATCGGGTTTTAATCTATCTTCTTCAGTCATATTTCTTACTATTCACCTTCATACATTATATACATTAGAGCTGGTTTCCATTCTACCATTTTTTGTCTCTTCCCTGGCTCTTATCATCAAAGGGGCTGGGAATTAACCCTTTCACTTCCATATATCCATATTTTATAGTCCCTCCCTCCTTTCCTTCAAAGCAAAGATCAACTTTGGTATTGCTTTCTTTATAAAGCCTTCTTTCTCATCCCTTTTCAGGTGAGCATGTTCTCTTCCTTCTGAAATTTCTCATAGTAGTTTATGTGGACCATTCTTTTTGCACTTGTCACCTTCTTATAAGCAATTTTTATAAAACATCTTTTGTTCTTGTTCATTTGGCAATGACACAAGACACTCAAGAAATGTAGAAGAAATGAAGCAATGAAGCTACTCACTTGCATTCCAGATTTCCTTCCAACTGAATGGGGAGAACACATAAATACATACATCTAAAAGCACTTCTCAGTAAACTGAAACAATATAGCTATACTCTTCCTGAGTTCTGATAGTTTCAGAATTTTCCCAAAGCCATCAATGTCCAAGGTGCCTTCAGTGACTATCAGAGCTCCTTGAACACAACTGGCACTTAAAAGCAGTTGTCTAATGAATGGATAAGGTTGATTAACAAAAGGATGCTGTTAACAATTGTGAACTTACAGGGTGCCGATAACTTGCCTTATTTATTTTAAAATTGAACTTTTGTTTTCTTTCTTCTAGAATGACTAACAATGTCTGATGCCTGAATATTAAGTCATACTTTCCCCACATCATTTATACTCCTCATTAGTAATTAAAAACTCTAGAATTAGAGTAAGATGGAAGGCAATTTGAGTCTAAAAGAATATAGATAACTTTTTATGACTTCCATGCTTTGGTCCCTTGAAGAATTTATGATTTCATCAGGGTAGGTTCTCCTTCTACTTATTCAGACTACATTTTCATTCTATGCAATTCATATCTATGTTTTTTCTTTAAAAGGATAATCTAATAATAATTGATATTTACACAGTACCTTAAGATTTACTAAGTGCTTTATAAAAAAAAATCTCATTTTCTCTTCCCAACAATTCTGAGATATAGGTGCTAGTATTATTATTATCCTCATTTTACAGATGAGGAAACTCAAGCAGACAGGTTATATTACTTGCCAATGATGACACAGATAGTGTCTGAAACTGGATTTAAACTCAGATGTTCCTCATAAAGCCAACACTGTTCATTGCTCCACTTAGCTGCCTAGATTCCCCAGAGCTTATTTGTCCCTCCCTGTCATCAAGCTGTTGTTGCTTTTTTTGTTGTTGTTAAATCCTTGCCTTCTGTCTAAGTATCAATTCTAAGACAGAAGAGCTAGGCAGTAGAGGTTAGTGACTTGCCCAGAGTCCCACAGCTAGAAAGTGTCTGAAGTCACATTTGAAAACAGGTTTTCCTCTAGTCCACTGTGCTACCTAGTTGCTCTTCAGTCACCCAGTTATTAACATTTATATTTCTAATGTTTTTCTCTCTTTGAAGGTGCTCTATATATTTTATATTGCCTTGTCTATCTACATATCATCACTCTCCAATAGAATGTATATCCCCATAAACTAGGGCAGTTCTTAATAGTGTTACATGAAAAGACCACTTTTAAAAAGATTCTATATTAGTCATGTTGTGAAAAAAGAGACCAAAAACAAAACAAAAAAACAAGCCAACCACACATGAAAAAATTAAAGATTAAAAATAGCATGCTTCAATCTGCATTCACATCCCATTAATTCTATTTCTGGAAGTGGATGGCGTTTTTCATCATGAGTCCTTTGGAATTGTCTTGTATCATTATATTGTTGAGAATAACTAAGTCATTCAGTTGATTATCATACAATATTGCTGTTACTATATAAAATGTTTTCCTGGTACTGTTCATTTCACTTTAAATTAGTTCACGTAAGTTTAGGAAAGGAATACTTTTGTAGGAGCCAACACTGAACTATCTATTCAAGAGTATGCAGCTGTATATCCTCATTCTCAAGTCACAAAATCCCCAAATTGTAAAGAACCTCAGAAGTTGCTGAATCCAACATTTGCCTAAAGAAGATCCTTTCTTACAGTATCCTTGAGAATGGTTTGAGTACTTTCGCTTGATGATTTCCACTGAAGAGGAGTCTTAGAAGTAATTCATCCTCACTTCTCTTTCTCTCTGTTCCCCTCTCCTCCCCTTTGATATGATAATACTTCAAATACCTGAAGACACTTATCATTCATCACCTATGCCCAATCTCCTGTAAGTCTTCTCTTTTCAAAGTTAATCATCCTCAGTTTATTCAATAGTTTCTCCTGAGGAATGCTCTCAAGGCCCATGACCATCCTGGTGGCCCAACTCTAAATGTTTGATAGCTCAATAACTCTGACCCTCACCTGACACTGTGACATGGAAACTCAAGTCAGCAGTCAACCTTTTGAAGTTTTTAATTACAAACAGGAGGAAGAAAGGTATTAGAGATGGGGGGGGGAGAGAGAGAGAGAGAGAGAGAGAGAGAGAGAGAGAGAGAGAGAGAGAGAGAGAGAGAGAGAGAGAGAGAGAGAGAGAGAGAGAGAGAGAGAGAGAGAGAGAGAGAGAGAGAGAGAAAGGGGAGAGAAGGGAATAGGGCTTAAATACCCCCTCTCCTTAGGCTGGGCCAAAGGCCCAAGCCCTTAGATAGCTGAGGCAAAGAAAAGAGATCAGTCCCTATCACTCACGTGACCAAAATCGAGAAACAGTCTCAGGGGCCTCCACCTCCAGACTCCTTCAGAACAAAACCTCTCAGAGAAAAACCTCCTCAGAGCAAAACCTCTCAGAGCAAAAAACTCTCGTCCTCCTGTCCTCAGACCCCGCTATCTTTAAGGAAACCATCTAAGTTCCCTCCCCTCAGTTCTCACATCTACCAATCACTGTCGATGTCTCCCCTGTGCCAATGGTGGCTCTAGTTTAACCCAGGACCGCCCAGAGGTCTGTGGCTTTGTACATGTCTGTTGAAGGTCATATTCTCAAATAATTAAATCTTGATCTTTGCTGCAGCCCTTCCTAAATCCTGTTACTCTAAGTAGGGTGGAGATTGTATTTTCCAAGACCTGGTTCTGTCATTCCAAGTATCTCTATTGTATCAATTCTAAAATCAATCATGACTCAAAGAACTTCCTGTTCTATGCTTAAGCATAGGTCAAAACCCTTTCCATTGTTTAGCAAAAGGTTTCTGTCCTAAAGTAATCTTAAGTAGGGAGGAGAAGGATCCTCCCATGCCAAGGGGTTTCACATTCCAATAGAGTTCTTACTATCAGTAGGAAATTTTTTCCAGTATGAAATTTCCCAATGGGGAAATTTCCAACATTCATAAGTCTAAGAAATTTTAAGGTTTACAATACCCAGCTCTCACTTGTGGCTCCCAGAAGCTGCTAGCATGTGGCAGCGGCCACACCCCTGGCAACGGCTTCAACTGGCCAGTTAAACTTTGTGAGGGTAGGCTGTGGGTTGTCGACCCATGGTGAACCAGGGCTTTGCTCACCCAGCATGTGAAGACTACTTTGGCAGAACAGACGGAAGAAACCAACAAGAAGGTTCAACAGCTGAGATGGTGATACAGCAAGGCACTGTGGAGTGCTTAGGGCATGTTGGAGCACAAAAGACAACACGGCCATTCAATGCAGCTGAGGAAGTCTACAGGTGTAATGACTTTTCGTGCCAATGGACACAGGCTTCCAACGCCGAGAGAGTGGGACTGTCTCTGTGCATCGACTTTTCCACTTAAATCTTCACGCACAAGTGTTTTTGTGCACAAAAACACACAATCATCATCCTTGGTTACCGAGAGACTACTACTACTCTTCTTATCCTACACTTTGATCACATTCCAAGGATCTTCCCCATACTCCTTGAAACTAAGTATGAGTTCATCATACAAGTGCCATGGAAAACTTTATTTTCATAAACACACACACACACACACACACACACACACACACACACACACACACACACACACACACACATATATATATATATATATATATATATATATATATATATAGTGAAGATGGGAGAATTGGGTCTTATCACCATTGATTTTTGTACCTTTAAACAATTTCCATGCTGAGCTTGAACAGCAGGCACTATCATTTCCCTTTAACACTATTACCTATCTAAGTAATACATAGAAAAGGTGAGAAATGCATAGTGCCAGGGTGAAGTAAAAGGAAGAAAAAACATTTTTCTCTCATATTTCTTGTCAATCAGGAACTCCTGTTTGATTACTACCCATAAAAGCTATAAAAATGTGCAAAGAATTCTATTATCTTTTTATATTTTTTATTTATAGGAGAGCATGCTTCATTCAAATATCCCTCACCTCTATAATACAAAATTTTAAATGACTTCACACAGATCCAGGAAAAATGGTAGAATAAATTCAAAATTTAGTCTTTCTATCCAGCCTTTTTATTCAAGTACCCTTTTCATGTTGGTAAATAGCACTCTCCTCTAAGCTTCCCATGCAAACATTAACAAGCTCCATTACTCCATTTTCAAAATAAGAACATGGATATCTTTGTTTAAAATGTTCCTGATAAAAGACTGTCTGCCCTTTGATCTAGCCATAGCACTGCTGGGTTTTTACCCCAAGGAGATTATGAGGAAAAAGACTTGTACAAGAATATTCATAGTTGCGCTCTTTGCGGTGGCAAAAAATTGGAAAATGGGGGTATGCCCTTCAATTGGGGAATGGCTGAACAAATTGTGGTACATGTTGGTGATGTAATACTATTGTGTTCAAAGGAGTAATGAACTGGAGGAATTCCATGTGAACTGGAATGACCTCAAGGAATTGATGCAGAGTGAAAGGAGCAGAACTAGGAGAACGTTGTACACAAAAACTAATACACTGTGGTACAATCGAATGTAATGGACTTCTCCATTAGTGGCAAAGCATTGATCCTGAACAATTTGCATGGATCTATGAGAAAAAAACACTATCCACATTCTGAGGAAAAACTGTGGGAGCAGAAACACAGAAGAAAAACAACTGCTTGAATACATGGGTTCAGGGGATATGGCTGGGGATGTAGACCTAAATGAACATCCTAATGCAAACACCAACTACATGGAAATAGGTTTTGATCAAGGACACATGTAATACACAGTGAAATTGTGGCGTCAGCTATGGGAGGGAGGGAAAATATGATTCTTGTAACCAAGAAATAATGTTATAAATTGACTAAATAAATTAATTTAAATTAAAAAAAATGTCCCTGACTCTTCTGGAAAGGCTATGGATTGAATAAAAAAAGAGAAATTAAAATGTTACATAAGGGAAAAAATTAACAAACATACCACATTTTTACCTTCCCCTAAAATTAGCAAGCCATAATAAAAATAGGAATGCAAGCTGTCATGTCTGAATAGCACTTTGAAAAATCACAGCCAAAGGGCCTCTTGACAATTTGATTTTGCTCCCTGAAAGTCTGTCAGTGACCCAGAGTTAGAATGCCAGCACAGTATAAATGATGTCTTCCCTGTCAGCCCTTAATGTCTAGATGGCAGTTTCTCTAAGCAATGCTGCCTTGTTATTGCATGTGGAATCACAGTCCTTGTAGTGAAATTTATTTGGGGAGAACTGGGGGTAAAGAAGAAGCTGTCAGAAATCCCAGTGTAGGGCAATTTGCCCTTTCCAAAGCAAAAAGCACTATGAAATTACCATGTTCAGAAATGGACCTCTCTGTAATATGGTAGACTTTTAGGAATGGTGAAATGACTGCTTGCAGATCACTGGGGACAAAGACAGGGTCTGAGCTACAGTAAATAGTGAGGTTAGCAATAACTTGGAGACAAGTGTATGTTATTGAAGAAACTGTAACAGGTTAAGTAAAAACCAAGAGTAGTAAACCCATCAAAAGGGCAATTTCCCAGGGATCTTAACTAACATTTTGATTGAGTCCTGTCAGAACAAAGCTGGTGGAATAATGCTAAATGAAATATTGAAATGGAGTCCAGAAACTACTGCGTGGAAAGAATGTTATTCGGTAGTATTATACCCTGTCACCTTTAGAAAACTGTCTAATGTGTATATCCTCTAAATAACATGACCTATATTTTATGAACACCATTTTCTAGAACTAAGTACATAAACCTAAAAAAATCTACAATATCCTTCCTCTCAGTGTTTTATTTTTATTAATACCATCCATTTTTTACACCCCAGTCATTTGTAATATACCTTTCCTTGAGAGAGAAAAAATATACAAACCTGACTGGCAAAATAACTGCTTCTCATAATGCATTCCATACCTGTGGTGCTCCCCCAACCCATCTCTTTATCCAGAGGAGGATTTCTTCCTCTTTTTTTTTTCTGGGGCCAGAAATAATGCTTGCAACTATATACATTTGGCTTCCATTTAAAGCTTTTTTCACTTACATTATTATAATCTTTGAGTATATTGTTTTCCTGGATCTGCTAACTTGAATACATTCCAATTAATATGCCTTCTCATGCTTATCTGATTCCACTTTTTCTTACAAGAGGAGTCATATTCTAATACATACATACAAGGTAAGTGAATGGCTCTTGTAGTTTATGTGTGCCTGTATAGGTGGTCTAAATACAGCTCAAGGGAAGGCAAGAAAAATATGTCTGCCATTGTGCTCACCCCTTTCTAAAGAAGATTTTAATTACTGCCTTGAGGGGAATGGATTGTAGAACCATGAGGTTGATTGTACTCTTCTTCCCAGAGAGGGAGGTGCTAGATTAGTATTTTATCTAGCTTCCCCTATAAATACTGCTAATCTAAGAAGAAATGATTTTTTTCTATTATTGTTGCATTCATGGCTGCTATCCCTTAAAGGAGACATACCAAATGCTGTTTACACAAAAGACCATTACAAATAGTGAACAGTGAGTAAGCCCATCAATCCAAGCAGATAGAAAAAAAATCAAAAAAGTTATAGAAATTATTATATATGCCAGAAAATATAAGAGAGTAAATAAGCTCTCCAAATGGATAAAACTTATAGAGGCTCAATCAAAAGAGACATTCCTAAATATCGTTCTAAGGGAAATTCTCTAAAGTCTATAGGGCAACTAACTGGAAATTAAGAGATATATGGAGAAGAATGCTTTCCCCTATAATGTATATCTTTCAAAATCTACTTTATCTTCACAGGTCTTTCTCTAAAGAAAATCCAGAACCCTATATGTCTTCCATTTGAATCAACAATGAAGAAAAAAACTCTCCTTTCCAGAGCATTTGGATCAACTTTACCCCTCCCACAAACATGCAATATAGAGTCATTTACTCCACCAAAAAAGGAAATGTTATATAAATGTTCCAGGTTTGATATCTCACTTAAATATGTCAAAATGTATCCAGCCTTTTTTTCACTCAATGGGAATCTGCCTTGTTTTCCATTTTTTTCTGTCATCAAAATGCTGCTAATTTATTTATAAAAGACTTTTAAAGATATTTTCCCCTTGAAACAAAGAAAGATAAATAGAATAAGAAATAATTTTTAAAAAGCAAATCTAACTCTTTAAAAGAGAGAAATATTAATAAGTAGTAATTGCTTGCTAAATTAATTTTTTTTTTTCAGAAAAGAGGATGTGTATGGAGAGTCTTTCCTCCTTGTGAGTATTTGATGTTGTGTGAAGATGAGATGTCAAGCTCTCACTTCCAAATTGATAATGAGGTCTTCAAACATGTTGGTGTTTGTCACAACTCTCTTTTTAGAAACACAAGAGTATTAACTCAGTAACTATTAAAGAAACTAAAAAAATAGAGAAATAATTAACTTGTTTTGATTATGGGGAGGTTGAAATTATCCCATCCTTAGGACAAATCAAAAGCATATCCAAAGCAGAAAACAACCTTACTGGTCCCCTTGGCATGATGCTCAAGGCCACAGTTTCATAGAAATATCTGAGCAAGAAGGGAAACACAACTAGCTCACAAAAGTCATAGGATGATTTCAACTCATTGTCTACTACAAACTACAAAGTCTTTGTCTGATACAAACTAGCTCCATATAAATACTGCATGTGTGTAGGAAATGATCTGAAGAGGTTTAATTTATAGAACAGATTTCACTTCATCAGAAGATGAGTCTTTAAAAATCAGAAAGTTCAGGAAAACAATTAAGTAGAAATGATGACAGAAATGCCCTGGGCTCCCTCCTTAAATTATGGAGTATGTGGGAGACACTTTCCAGTTCACATTTTCCCACCATTTACAGAGGGGAAGAAGGGTTTCAAGAGTAGAGGTACTCAGGAAGTGTGAGTTTCAGAGCTGATGTCTTTCACGAGATCAAGAAGTAACAAAAGAACAAAGAATTTGGAAATGAAGATAAGACAAGGAGCAATGGGCAGAAAGTGTGTGAGATGCAAATTAAGGTTTAATACAAGGAAATATTTCCTATAAATGAACACAATTTAATAGAAATGTGAGCCACTCATGAAATATGTCTCCACAGGCTGGGTTACAACATGCCTAATATACCTTAATAACACTTATTTCATATGGATCTTGTAAGGTTCAAATGAAATAACATATAGTTAACACATAGAACTTGAAGGTTTGTAAAGTACTTCACAAATATCTTGTTATATCTTCACACACAACAGATCCAAGAGGTAGGCTTTGTTAGTATCCCTATTTTTAAAATGAGAAATGGAGTTAGAAAGATGTTTAGTGACTTGCTCAGAGTGATATTGAATAAATGTTGGATTTGAACTTGGATCTTTCTCACTCCAGGTTTCCCATTTTATCTGCTGAGTCATATAACCACACTAAACTAAACCTTAAGGTACTAAATAAATGCTAGTGATTATTATTGTTGTTATTATTATGGAAAGGGGGGTCTTATTCAGACAAAGGTATCCTCTATATTCCTTTCAAATATAAAATTCTGAGTTCTCAACCATTTAATATCAAATATATTAATAAGCTAATATTAATAGTTATTCTTATTTCAAGTTAAATCATCTTTCTCTTATATAAAGCTCACAACATTTGACCTTTGCATTTGATTTTTAAATTATGAAATGCCTGTTGGATTTTTCTGTGTAAAACAAATACAAATTTTGGGGTAAATATAATTTTCCAAGAGTAAAATGTCCTTAAAATATTGATGATAGTTATGAACTCCACACTGATAGTAATTCTTTAAAAATTAAAAAAATATTTGGGGTTAAATGTTTACTTTTGTAAAAAGGGGCTGAGTTAACTCTTGACTTGCTCCCTCTACAGAACCTTGACTTGAACAGTGAAGTAAAATAATACATATTGACACAGTCTAAAGGTGATTAATTCATCTCAAACATCTCTATCTTAAAAACAAAAATAGTCAAAAGAACTAAAGAGAAAGTTTCCCTCCCCTCAATTTAACTTAAAAGAGATGCCTGAAGTTAAAATTTCAACTTTATACCAGCATATGGAACCACAGAAGAACACACTCAATTTAGAGTAAAGGAAACCTTAGAGAACCAAAAGTACAATGTTGGGAATAATAAAGATGAAAACCAGAGGTCTCCCTAAAAAAATCCTGCTGTTAACAGAGGCTATTTGATTCACTGAAGCAACATCTAAAAGAATAACATTCAGGCAGGAAATGTCTCTTCCCAGCAAACACCATCCTCTTCTGTGGGCTTTTCAAATCCCCCTGCCTATTTGGGTCTTTGGTTTCCCATTTGAAGCCTTAAAATACTCTAGTAGCCTTTAAACAGCAAAAGGAGTAATGCAGAGACAAAGCACAAGAGAATTCAGTAACATGTAGTAGTCAGCCGTACTCAAAGACAGAAAACCAGTTATCATCTGGGACTCATAATTAGGGATGTGTGGGGCATGAAACAGCGTCCAGATGTTCATGTTTCCATACATTTCAGTTCACCCATGCTGAATGGTTGATTGAGTCCTTTAAAATGGTAATAATTTAACTTGTATGCTTAATATATGCCATGTAGCTTTGAGTTAAATGTATACTTTTCCACAATCTGAAATTTTCTTTTTTGTATATGACTGATAAACCTTTAAGGATATTTCTTTCACAATGCCACCAGGCTCTGTTGAAAGCTAGGGCCATCCCCAACCCCTGCCCCAGGAACACAATGTGATCTTTTTCCATTTGCTGTTGCTGTTGACATTCTCTCTAATGATACTTCCCATAAATTATATAGCTTTCAAAGACATGTGGAATGTACATTCCTTAATAGCAGGGACTTTAATTTTTTTTTACTTTGTGTCCCTGGTACTCAGCCTGGTTCATAGCATGTAGTAGAGGCAGGGGCAGAGTTAGAGACTCAAATTGTGATTGTATTAGTAGAGTTAGTAAGTCAGTCAGTGGACACTTAATAAGTACCAGATACTGTGTTAAGTGGGGGAAGAGGGGCTGGGCAAATGTATGGATAAAAAAGAGTTCCTGTTCTCAAGGAACTTACAACCTTATCTTGACTTAAGACCTCTTGTCATATACATCACTAAGTAGCATGAATTAACACTGTTATTTATTCCATGTCATACTGAAATGATTACTCACAATTACTTGAAATGGTTTAGACTCTATAGCTATCACTGAGCTTAACCCCTCCTCTCAGGGAGTTGATCTATTCATTGAAAACTCTGTAATTTAAGAAATTCTTATCATAAATCTATATTTAAAAGTATTGTGTTCAGTGCAATAAATTTTTCTGAAGATACAGATTCCATCTTTCTAGAATAGGGGAGATTATTCAGAGACTAAATAAGCAGCTTGGAGTAATGGGTAGAGAGCTAAATTTAGCCTGTGGAAGACCCAAGTTCAAATCTCACTTCTGATACATATAGTAACTAGGTGTGGCAATGAATAGAGTGTTGGCTTTAGTCAGAAAGACCTGAGTTCAAATACCACCTGAGACATTTATTAGATAGGTGACCCTACATAAGATTTCTCATCAGTAAAATCAGAGTGGTTGAAACTGATGGCTTTTGAAGTCCTCTTAATCTCTAACTCTTTGTATTCATGAAGTCATGAAAACAAACAACTAGAATGAATCATAATATGGACTTAAAAATGTAAACAACTTTCCCAATAAGCAGAACAACTACAACTATTCATCATTTAAAATATCTTTGGTTTCTATCTTTTAATTTGCTAATCTTGTGGACTTAATGAATACACAAAGTGGGTAGCCACCCAAGAAAATCTTCAAAACATCCAGTTAGTGTACAAAGTCTTCTTTCCACAGGATTTATGACAAACTTTATTCAATTAAAGTAATTTCAATTCAACAAATATTTAGTATGCCATTTGAGGTATTCTGCTGAATCAGTTTCTGAATTAGTACTTTTCAGGTGAAGTATTCTAGAGTTTAATTCCCTTTACATAGTAATTCTCTCCTTTTGATATCACTTAGAAAGAGAAATGTACTACAGATGAAAGACTGATTATTAAAATCATAGGCTCATAAAATTCAGAACTATATTTTTAACAGCAAAGAAACATTGGCCCAGGAAAACTAAATAAATTGTATTTGATGTTACTTGTTTTAGTCCTAATCTTACTCTCTTGTCCAAATTTGGGATTTTCTTATAAAAAATACTGGAGTGATTTGCCATTTCCTTTTCTAGTTCATTTTACAAATGAAGAAACTGAGGTCGGAAGGGTTAAGCGACTTGCCCAGAGTTACCCTCCTGGTAAGAGTGTGAGATCAAAGGTAAATAAGTAGTGATTCATAGTCAGAATTTTAATTCAAGGGCTCTGACTCCAGTGTCATTATTTCACATACCTTGTCTATCCTGTCAAATGACTTCTTTTTCACAAGTACCATACTTAAGAGAATTGTGCTATTAGCTTATTCTTTCTTTTATTCTGTTATATAACTAGAAGAAAGATATCTGCTTCACAGTTTTTACTTTGCATTTAAACTGATGAATAGGGAACTACTACCAAACCATATGTTTTTATTGGGGAAATAAAAGATCACAGGGCAAAGATCAGTAAACAAATTTAAAATGTTCCCTCTAATTGTAGGATCTAACTAAAAGAAATAATTTGCAATTACTTTTGAGAAACAATAGTTCTAGCAGTGAAAAGAACACATGATTTATTTTTCTTAACCAAATACACTGCATGCGAATTATAGAGCATTTTAACAAGCTCCCTCAAATACCTCCAACATATCTCATCCCATATTCTGTCTTGAAAAGGAGACATTAAGGCAAAGCTTCTGATTTTTGATAATAATGAGCAACTTTACCCAACTACAAATTCAGATTCAAATGCTGGAGACTCTTCCTTTCTTAATTTTCCTTATTTCTTCATTGACCTATAGGGTATGCTTTAGGACATTGCCAGCATCTTTAAGTCAGTTCTGTGAATGAGGTTTCAGATCTGTCTGTAATTGATCACTTATGGATCTGACATAATGAGCTGCTGAAAGTGAGGCTAAATCTGATAGTAGAATATTTAAATGAGTAAAAGCCAGAAAAAATGCAGTGAAATAGCATAGCAAGCAGAAAATACCATGGTGCCAGAGAAGTATAAAAGGTAGTTTATTTAATGGGTAAAATTTATCTTCAAGGGCACATGGGTAGCACAGTGAATAGAAGACCAAGCATAGGATTAGGACAACATCTTCCTGAGCTCAACTCTGGCCTCAGATACTCTCTGGCTGTGTGATCCCTGAGCAAATTACTTAACCCTATTTGCTTCTGGTTCCTCACCTATAAAATGAGCTGGAGAAGGAAATAGCAAGAGAACCCCAAATGGGGTCATGAAGAGTTGGACTCTACTGAAATGACTGCATAACAACTGAACAACCAAACCAAAAAATATATCTCAGTATTGGTGAAAGAGCCATGGACCTCAAATTATATCTATGATATTTACTACAAGTGTGTTGTAGTTAGATCATTCTGCTGTTCAGAGTATTAATTTTCTCATTTGTTGAAATAATCCTTTTAGAAATCATCTAAAGTACTACTTAAAAAATGAAATATCCACTGGGCCATGTAAATTTTTCTATATTAACTAGGCATTCGAGAAATATTTACAGACATTTACAAAGTAAAGGATTGAATCTGGGCTCTGGACAATGACACAAGGTCTAACTATAGTTTTGCCACTACTCTTTCATTTCTTGGGATTGCTTAAAGCAAAGACTTATCCCTACAGTCTTCTCTTCTATAGGCTAAATAGGCTCTTTTCTTTCACCTGGTTGAATTTTGATTTGGTTACATTCCTTCATGCTGATTACATGCTAGGATTCTAAATCAAGAAAAATAGAGGGTTCAATGGCCACACACAAAAAATGTGAAAATCAGTGCTCTGAATGATTATAAGACTTTCTGGGAGAAAGATAATTTTGTCACAGGGCATGGATTTAAAGCCTTTAACTCTTCCAGCTATTGTTGAAATAACAATATTTCATAATGAATTGTATTTATTATCTTATATTGCTATTTCACTATTATGCAGTTATTTACTATCTCCCATCAACCATATAAGCCCCTCGAATGCAAAAACTTTGTTTTATACTTTGTAATCTCCAGGCAGAATAGCACAAAGTACATATAAGTACAAAGAGCCTAGCACCATGTACATTTTGTTCAATAAATATTTTTTCAATAGGTGAACAAAAGGAATATAATGATGAAGAGACAGAGAAACTAATGATGTGAAATAGCATCCTTGGTTTAAATGGCAAGCTGATATTTAACTGGGCAGTGCAATAGTCCAACTTTGATAGAAAATGTTATTCGCAATATATTGTTTTTTGTTTTTGTTTTTTTGCAACTGCTTTCCCTGTCCTCCACCAAGAACATCAAAGGAGTAAAACTATAACTAAGGTCATTATTCAAGGAGGCCTTTATGCCTCTCTGGATCAAAAGTCAGATTTAGTTCTGTAGGCTCTTTATTTTTTCAATTCTTTTTCTTAATTATTTTGAAGTTACCATATTCTCAGTTTCAAAAATTAATATCAATTTATTCTACCTTTTGGCTTTTTTGTCTAAGATCCACTGATGGAATTTTTTTTAACGTCTAACTTCTTTTTTTCTTTGCATAAATTTGAATCTTTCACCAGTACAATTTTAAATTTTCATTTCCTCAATATTTCATCTTCCACACTGTCTCCTACTCTCCTTTTATCTGTTTCTCAATCAATAAACTTAATGCAGCTTTTGTCTGAATATCCAAGGTTTGACTCTCATTGAAATAATAAATTCCTATTCTATGCTTTTCATATTCACTCTAATAAGTTTGTTTTCATTTTGAGAACTACGTGCTAATGCTGCAACATATCACATTGCACATACATGCAATGGCCCCATGATCACTTTAGTTATTTATTTTTTAATTACCTTCTTTTTTTTTCCCCCAAGATCACTTTTTGTAGAAAGGTGGTTTGATTGCCTTTATTTCGACTGCCTTTCTTTCCTCCTGGTGTTTATTTGGAGGTTAGTTTATTTTAAAGTATAATGATACTCAAAAATGAATTTGCTAACAAGAGCATGAAAAGTCTTTCCATTAAGTATATTTGTGATTAAAAAAATATCAACAGCAGTTGATATTTATATATCACTTGAAGGACTGCAAAGTTCTTTGGTTCTCACAATGTCTATGATCCTGGGTTGATTATTATGCCTATTTCACAGATAATAACTAAAACCCAGAGAGAATGACTGACTTGTCTGTGTTCACATGATTATTAAATGTTAAAGGTAGGATTTAATCTGGATCTCTTCTACCTACAAGTCCAGTGCTCTCTCCATTAGATTATGAAATTATACTGCCTCTTTTTCTTTGAGAAGGAGGATGATAGAAACAGATTTGTAACTAGAAAGGACCCTGGAGATCAGGTAGGATAACTTCTTCATTTTCAAAATAAAGAAACTAAGACCCACGAAGTTGTGACTTGCCCACTGTCTACTGGACAAGCATAAATATCCACTTCTCTCTTGCTTCCAAATCAGGTTGTAAGCATTTGTCTTACATAGTTATTAGAAATATGTAGCAATCTATCTTTGTTATCTAAATTTAATATTGATAATAAAAACATATTTTCACATTCAGAGTTTATCAAATTCTTTGTTTTTGTCACTTAAATGCACAAAGATAATTAACTACAGTATAAAATTAAAACTTAACTTTTGGGGTTATGAAAAAAATGATGTCTTTTCACAGAATCTAAATTAAACTTTACTGTAACTGGCTATAAATCACACTTCCACTCAAGTATAACATTATTAGACTATGCAGAGAAATATGATACTCTTCAGGCCTTAATTCTTTTGCTTATCAACACAATATTCATGTAATTGTGCATCTCTACAAGGTAAGGATTAAGTACGTATACATGTAGTCTTATGTAATACATAAATATTTTTTAATAGATGATTTTAGTGATAATACGGATATGGGCATTGTACCCCCAGAAACTTGGGCAACAGTGAAATTCCTTTGTTCCCTCATATATTCTCATGACACTTAGCCTAAAACATCTGATGACCCCCATAGGACCCTGAGATGATTGTCCTCCTTTGATCCTCCTTTAGATTTAAGATGGACAGAGAGATGCACCTCCAGGCTACACCTCGATCCTATCAGGCTACATCTCAGACATCTGTCTGTTCCCTAAAACTAAGGAATCTTTATGTCTCCAGGCAGACCCCAGTCAGATGACCAGCCCACCCCACCAAATGCCTGAGTGACTACTACTCTAAGTCATGTCCACACCATGACATAGCATCTGTTGTAAAGAGTATAAAATCCCCAGAACTGATGTCATCAGGGGAACAGCCTTTCCATTCATGCTGTCCTCCCAGGGTGGTAGCCTTTCCATCTTGCTGTACCATCCTCCTGGCCATTTTCAACATTACTCTCTAAATTAATAAATTTCTTTTTTTATTTTTAAGCTAAGTTTTGTAGTCTTGCATTCTTGCAAAAGGTATCCTTCCCAAATCCCAGGGGTGCACCTCCATACCCCCACAACATCTTGGTACCCAACGTTTTTGGCTCTCCGGAAAGCTACTCCTTTACCCTGGATATTCCACGAGGACACAGCTTCTCAGGTAGGAAGGAGTGTTTTCTTTCACTCCTGAAGCCCCCATCTTTTGGGTGATATCTTTGTGGGAACTCTTTCATGCTCTCTCCCATCAGCCCCAGAGGTCAGTTGTACCCCTAGATTTGGGGTCTATCAGCTTCCCCTTCTGATACTGGAAGACGTTCTGGTGTATGGGAAGTCTTGTCTCAGTGTTAAACTGAGTGCTCTTGGTTGGGCAACCTCTGTGGACACACAGTTGTTGACCCTTTGGTGAGGAATTGGCCATTCCACATCTACGTGGGACAGAGATAGAGCAAACCCTGAGATTCCCCTTTGAGGTGTATACTTAAAAATTGGAAACAATTGGCTCTAAAAAGCTTGAAGAAAAAGCAACTAATTTCTTTATGTAATGTTGAATGGCCACATTAAATGCTTGGTAATCAAGAGACATGGCCTATCCATGGTACCCTAAATTATAATGCCATCAAACAATTGGATTTGTTTTGCAGAAGGGAGGGGAAATAGACAGCAATTCTCTATATTTCAGCTTTTATTAAACTTAGTCAGAATCCTGAGTTAAGAAAATTCTGCCGCATGTACCTTACCACATCTTTACTGACCCCTTCTGGGGCAAGTCCTCAATAGGATGTTTTGGATGATTTAGCTTTCCAAGGCAATTCAGCTTCCCTGAGAGGAAGGGAGATAATGTCTCCTACACTGGCTGAGGTACAGCCACAGCCTTCCTCTCCCTGAAACATCTACTTGTTATACAAGTGCATTACAAACCCCGGGGCAAGAAAGTAAAGATGATAATAGGAAATCTGTGTATGAAAACACCATAATAGCTAATTTATGAGAAACTCCAGAACCACATCTTGGGACAGAAGTGGGAGGACAAAAGCACAAACCTCTCACTGATATAGGGGCAGGTGGATCTGTATTGCAGTTATTCCCAGAAGATACCACCATAGAGGTAATGGTTTCTATGTCAACAGATTCACAAGAGGGAGTAGATACACAAGAACCTGATCCAAAAGATATGGTAGAACCTGTGCACTCCAGTAACATAATAGCAGATCTGCAGGAAGTAGTATACTCACAAGAATCAAATTTGTCACCACAGAACTCAGAATTAGAGTATATTACTGGTCAACAGATAGAAAAAGAATTGGGAAATATAAAAAATCACTGAAATAGGGTCAGACAAAGACACAAAATCTGGGTTAACAACACCTGACAGAATTATAGCAGGCCACTGAACGAAAGCTAATGAAAGACCTAGAGAGTACAGAAATCAGTGACCAAGAGTCAGGCTCAGACTCAGATGATACAGTACCAAATGGTACAATAATAGTTGAACAAAACAGTGATGAAGAACAGGAACCCTATGAATACATTAAGTTTTATGATAAAGTTCATAAAGATTTAGATGAATGGGACACAAATTGGCATAGTGAACACCTGAATTCAGAAAAAAAAACAAGCTTTTTTGATTCTGATTCTGATTCAGTGATTGAAAACATAGGTAGCTCATTATCAGTACAAGAAATACTGTATATTACAGGAGTCAGTAGTTTTGAAGAATTTTGTAAGAAATATGACTTAGGGGACAGTGACACTGAATTGGAAGTAATATGATAGAGAACTTGGTACCAGGACTGGTTTGAGTTTTATAATAAAGGGTAGCAAACAACATGAAACCTTATAAGAACCCAGACTGGTACTAGGAATAAAATCAGACACATGATCCACAAAGAAACTTTAATCAAATCAGGAAAACCCCTAAGCCCATAGTGACAATCCCTGGCTGAAAAAAAAAACTGAGACAAGTCCATGAACCCCAGTACATGTAGATGAAAAACATCCAAGATGCTATTGGAGCATCTTACTACCCCCCCCCAAAGTTATTACATGAAACCAAAATAGAATAAAGCCCAAGACAGATAATATAAATTTGGGTTAGTTAGATTAGGGAGGATTAGTGTAGCCTGTGAAACACAGGAGAAGTGGTTCCTTGTGGAACTTGGGAGTTTATTTGGGTGGATTTAGAATCCCTTAGAATTATTAAACCTATATACGAATTTCAATCTCAAGCCTAGACTAAAATATCATTAACCTCTACAATCAACCACATAGGAATAGAATAATTCCCTTACTATCACACATTAAGAAAGATATCTACATTCTTTGCATGAAAAAAAAAATCTCACTTGCTCACATGAGGGTGGCACAAACATCCTATATAAAGTTTCATTCACATGCATCAAAATGTTCACTCTTACATGCACACACACATTAGTTAATCTTACACATACGCATGATCCTGTAGTTCCGGATATCTGAGATCATCTTTCAAGGTGAGACAACAGGCAAGTATGTATCCTGTAAAGGAGAAGGCACCCTGGACCTGTCACAAACTTCAAGCAACATCAAAGGATGGAAGATACATGGACAATTGGAAAGAACTTTGTATCACAGACATGGGAAATGAACTTCGGGAAAGTGGGTCATGTAAGATTAATCACTGATCACATTAACTTCACATATAGGGAAGTACATCCACATATACATTGGAATAAATATGTACAAAAATGTAACATAATAATGATCTAATACAGTAATATAGATAGAAAGGAGAGTTAAAAAACTAACTGTTAATAGAAAGGGAGAGAGTAGTTTAGGGGTAGAAAAGGGAATATTGTAACTAGAGAGGTAATGTAAGAAGAGAATAAATCAGATTTCATTAGATACAAGTTTATATATATATGTATATATATGCCTATAAATGTTATGAATTGTTACACTGGAATTAGCATTATATAAGGCATAGGATAGTTCAATTTTACTTAAGATTTGAATTTTATGTTGATTGCAATAGGAATTACTTTTGTATTAAGAAATTGTTATATTGTAAAAATTTTATTGGCACATAATCCTAACCCTCTTCCCACCACTCAGTCAGCACAAGATAGGAATTTAGATTAGCAAATTGACAGATTAGGATAAGATTTATTATTTTGGGAGGGGGGAAGTTAGATGGGAACAATAAGTAGCATAGGTAGATTAGAATAGACATAGAAGATAAGTGACTGACATGGGCCAGGGTGGCACCAGGAGAACAACAGGAAATGGAGGATTTGTGATAGAGGCTGGCACTAGAGAAAAAGTGCCAGACTGAAGAGTATGTGAAATTGATCACCTTGATGGGGGAGGGGCCCCAGGAGTGACATCCTGAGGAGAGAAGACTCTGGTTGGGAGAGCAGTGAGGGTCTCTTCGTCCTGATAGGTCCTGATACGTTGAAGAGAGAAGGTGGAAAAAGACTTTCTAATGGAGGAGGGACAAGAGGGACAAGAGCGAATTGGGAGAGCAGCTTTAGCTAAGGAGGGAAGGCAGAAGGGGGGAAATCTTCAAACCGCCTCTCCTCTCTCTGAGCCATCCTGTTACATCCGCTGTTCTCTTCTGAACCCTGCTTTGTGGGAAAGGGGGGTTCTCTTCTCTTTCCCTTTCTCTCCATACCTTCGGGTACAATCCTTCAGTTGGGGTACATTCCCTTCTTTTTTCTTTTTATTTTTTAAGACACCCCCCCAAATTAACTTCTACTTCAGAATCCCCTCCTCCAGATTTTCCTGGTTCCTCTCCTCAACCCTCAGCTCTGAAACCTCCACTGTACTCTCAGGGTTCAGAGCCTGACATCACTCCTCTCTCTACTCCCACCATAATATGCTTTTGTACCCACCACTGCCTAAGGATAATGTTACCTTGCCCATTCGTCAACCAAGCCCACTCCACACCCAGAGCGGATTAAGCTATGGTGACAGGGCTCCCCTCCTCCCTATGAGAGAGGTACCCTCCTCAGATGGGCTGGCTCGGGTATATGTTCCCTTTTCTATGATAGATCTAGCCCAGATGAAGGAGAAATTGGGTCACTACTCAGAGAACCATACCAAATTCCTTGAGGGTTTTAAATCCCTTACCCTGCAGTTTGACCTGCCTTGGACAGATCTGCATATTATCATCTCCACCTGTTGCACCCAGATGATAAAACATGGATCTGGGATTTGGCTGTGGAAATACATGATGAGAAGGTCCTAGGTGGCACATGGGCAGGAGTTCTTGGTGCCACCACATAACCAGGGCAAGATCCTGGATGGGACTATATGAATGAAAGGGACAGACTTAGGAGAGACCATATGATAGATTGTCTCCTTGAGGCCATGCAAAAAGGGATTAGAAATCAAGTAAATTACAATAAACTCAAAGAAATTACTTAAGGAAAGGAGAAGAATCCAGCCCTCCTCCTGTCCCGATTAGTAGAAGCCATGAAGCAATATACAAATGTCTACCCAGAGACTGATAAGGGGGCACTTATCTTAAATCTCCACTTTATAGGACAGTCAGCCCCAGACATCAGGTGAAAACTGCAAAAGCTGGATCTGGGATCTCAGACTCCAATTAACCAAATGGATACTGCTTTTAAGGTTTTTCACAACAGGAACCTTGTTGAGACAAGGACAGAAATGTGAGAAACTCCTCACTGCAGCTCTCACCTCTCTGACCTATGAGCAAAGGCCAAGGGGCTCTTGCTACACCTGCAGATGGGATGAGCACTGGTCTCAGAACTGTCCTTCGAAGGAAAGACTGCCCACGACTCCATGTCCAGCCTGTGGCCAAAAGGGATACTGTAAACGGCAGTGCCCCTCCAACCAGAGACCCCAACAACACAAGAGCCACTTTCCTAACCTTTAGTCTCCTGAGGACTCCTCAGAATAGAGATGCCCTAGAGTTTGCTCGCTCCCAGTTTCTATCACCATGTCCGAACCCAGGGTTACTCTCGAGGTTGAAGGTAAGAGAAGTACCTTTCTAATTGATATGGGAGCTACCTATTCTGTTCTCCAAACTCACAATGGTCCTACATTCCATTCGCAGCATAAGGTAATTGGAATTGGGGGAAAGACACTCAGCTGTAGAGAAACGGCACCCCTAACGTGTGCCCATGAAGACAGATTATTTCAACATATATCCTGATTATTCCTTCTTCCCCATGACCTTTACTGGGCAGGGATATTATGAAGAAATCAGGCTCCCAATTCTCCTTTATCTCAACTCTAACTTCCCCAACCACTCCTTTGCAAAAGCCTCCAACAATCTCCTCAGAAATCTAGGAGAAAGTACCTTCCATAGTCTGAGATCAAGGCATACTGGAAAGAGCCATTCAGGTGGATCCTGGATCCCATAATGATAAACCTCAAGCTTGGTTCTCCTTATCCATACAGGAAGCAATATCCCATTTCCCCAGAGGCCAGAAAAGGATTACAACCTCTCATTGATAAATTCCTAACCTATGACCTCTTAGAAGAGTGCTCTTCACCTTGCAATTCTCCTCTTCTACCAGTGAAAAAACCAAATGGGACCTGGTGTATGGTTCAAGACCTTAGGCGTATTAATGAAGAAATAATTTCTGTTCATCCTATTGTCCCTAACCTGTATACAATTCTAACTAAAATACCAGGGAATTCTCAATGGTTTTCTTTCATTGACTTGAAAGATGCTTTCTTTTGCATACTTTTGCACCCAAAATGCATATTCCTTTTTGCCTTTGAGTGGGTTTTCTCCTCAGACCCCTGACCCGATAAGTTCACATGGTGTGTGCTCCCACAAGGCCTAAGGGACAGCCCACACTACTACAGAATCAGAATTGCTCCACAGGCAAAGTTAGGGCTGAGTTCATTTGAATTGCTCTATGGGAGACACTTTCTAACCTTTGATGTTCTTTTAGATCCGGAAATCCACAGCCTTATTTGGTTTTCTAAACAATTTGGCCCGATCCATCCGGTTCTGAGAGAATATGCTAATCAAATCCTCTCCAAACCCTCAACAGAGGATACAGAGGAATCCTGCCACCCAGCCCAAACAGGAGATTTGGCATACCTGAAGACATGAAGTGGATCAAACCACCTAACACCTTGATTGGAGGGGCCCTATAGGATTATTTTATCCACTCCTACAGCTGTAAAATTAGAGGGGCAGAATACATGGACTCATGTCTCTCGTATTAAAGCCTTTATCCCTCCAGAAACAAGTGGTGAAGGTGGAACAGAAGCCACTTATTCCTGTGAGCCACTGGAAGATCTCAAATTCCTCTTCTGCTGAAAGACCCAACCTAAGGAAACTTTGGAATAAGTAGTTCCATCCCCTCCTCCTTGTTATCTTAACCATTTCTTGCTCTAGCCATGACTAATATCTTTCCTTACATTCTTTGTACTTTTTGGTATTTTAAATCAAGCATACCATCAGCTGGAAGGATAATTCTCTGATTCAGCTTGGGGAAGCAGTAGCCAAAGTAGGTCCCTCTAACTGTTGGGTTTGTATGAAGCACCACCAAAGTGGAGAGAACCCCAGGCCTCTAGCCCTAGGTCTCAATGCCTCTGAAATATACCAAAGACCTGAGGCTTTAAAGAAATATGCAGCCACTCCAGTTTTGGCTTCTCTCCTGTGGGATGTGTGGACCTTGTATTTGTAACCTTGTCATCTCTCTAGTTGCTTCTAGGGTAAAAGCACTTATGGGAGTTACCGAGATGCCACTGCAACCTCTACAACCATCCTAGCTGAAAGCCTTGGACAGTGACTACAGTCAATGCCTCTCTCTCCTGACAATAGGCAGGGACAACACTACAACCATTTTCAGCTCTGAAGACAGAAGTCTGAGACCATCGCCCCTTTCCCCTTACATATTTGGAGAGGGGGGAGATTATATGGACATTGTACCCCCAGAAACTTGGGCAACAGTGAAATTCCTTTGCTCCCTTACATCCTCATGACTCTTAGCCTAAAACATCTGATGACCCCCATAGGACCCTGAGATGATTGTCCTCCTTTGATCCTCCTTTAGATTTAAGTTGGACAGAGAGATGCACCTCCAGGCTACACCTCGATCCTATCAGGCTACATCTCAGACATCTGTCTGTTCCCTAAAACTAAGGAATCTTTATGTCTCCAGGCAGACCCCAGTCAGATGACCAGCCCACCCCACCAAATGCCTGAGTGACTACCACTCTAAGTCATGTCCACACCATGACATAGCATCTGTTGTAAAGAGTATAAAATCCCCAGAAACGATGTCATCAGGGGAACAGCCTTTCTATTCATGCTGTCCTCCCAGGGTGGTAGCCTTTCCATCTTGCTGTACCATCCTCCTGGCCATTTTCAACATTACTCTCTAAATGAATAAATTTCTCTTTTTATTTTTAAGCTAAGTTTTGTAGTCTTGCATTCTTGCAAAAGGTATCCTTCCCAAACTCCAGGGGTACACCTCTTTACCTCCATAACAATATGGATATTAAAAATGAATTGCTATTTAAATGCCCATTTATATTACTTTAAAAAATACTGGTGCAGCTAGGTGGTTCAGTGGATTGAAATCCAGGGTTAGGGATAAGAGGTCCTGGGTTCAAACATGAACCCAGACACTTCCTATCTGTGCTACATTGGGCAAAAGTCACTTGATCCCAATTGCCTAACTCTTACCTCTCTTCTGTTTTAGAATCAATATTGATTCCAAGGTGGAAGGTAAGGTTTTAAAAACAAATAATTTCTAATTTTCCCCTTAAGATAAAAAATAAGCACTCATATTGAGTTTAAGTGATCATAAATTAACACTTTAAAACATGTTTAAAATCTAAAGACCTTTCTTAGTTCTATATTAAACAATTCTCTAATTATGGAATTCAGAGTTGGAAGGGACTTTTGGGGTCATCCAATCTAACCTCTAACTGAAGCATGAATCTGCTCTACTGCATTCCAATGAGTGGCTTTTTTGCTTCTTCTGGAAGACTTACAGTGACCAGGAACTCATTACCTTCCAAGGAAGACTACTGCATTTCTAGATAGCCCTCATTGTTAGGAAGTTCTTAATATGAACCACACCTTGGCATTTTTTAACTACTACCCAATGGTGACAGTAAAGTGCTCTGTGATTAAGTAAAGTCTAATTTATTTTCTGCATGACAATTCTTTGATTGTTAAAGAGAGTATTCATGCCTTTTCTAAATTATTTCTTTTCAGTCTGAGTAGATTAAACTGTAAAGATTGCCATTTAAGAATTAAAAAAAATCCACACATATAGACCTATGACTTCAGGGAAAGGAAATCTTTAGGAATAGAGGGTTTAAGAATTCATGATAATAGGAGAGATGATGACAATTTAGGAGAAGGGAGTAAGGAAAAGGAATAATCATTTATATAGAGCCTACTATGTAATAGGCATGGTGCTAACTAATGTAGATGTTACCTCATTCATTCCTCACAACAACCCTCCAAGGAAGAGATAAACAGAGGCTAAGTGCCTTGCCACATAGTCACATAGTTAGTAAGTGTCTCAGGATCCAACTGAAGTCTGGTCTTTTTGTTCTAGACTTTAGCACACTGTCCATTGCAACAACTAGGTATTTCGTGCTATAATATGACTGAAGAAGAATTAAGTCTAAATAAAGATCTAGACAGATGTACATAGTTTACTAATGTCCTCTGATCCTGAGAGTACAATGAAGAACTATGAATATTTAACATGATACCTTGCTTTCAAAGCATCAGAGGTTATGAGGATCTCTTGCCATTGCAAGAGGATTTTGGATTGAAATGGTGGTCCCACTTATCTCAACCTCCACAAAGCAATATTTTAACATAAAGGAGCCCTAAATATGCAAAATCTTCCCTTTTAAAGATGAGGAAACTGAGGCCCAGAGAAAGCAATTATGTCTTCTAAGTTTACATGGCCAGCAAAACATTCTGTTACTGACCAAGAAATAGAGTGGAGGACCAAATTAACAGACTAGGCACTCAACATGCAATGGTAAATGAGTTTAATAAGTTAATGTTTGACAAATCCAAAGATCCATGCTTCTGGAAAAAAGAATTCACTATTTGACAAAAACTGCCAGAAAAATTGGAAAAAAAAAGTATGGCAGAAATTAGGCATAGACCAGTGACTTATGATTCCAAGATAAAGTCAAAATGAGTACATGATATAGAAATAAAGGTTGATCCCATAAACAAATTAGGGGAGAATAAAATATTTTACTTGTCAAACCCATAGAGAGGGGAAAATTTAGGTAAAAAAAACCAGAACATTATGAGATATAAAGTAGATAACATTGACTCTATTAAACTAAAATGTTTCTGAACAACCAAAAGGAATGCAGCCAAGATTAAAAGGCAAACAACATTCTGAGAAAATAATCTTTATAGCAAGTCTCTCTCATGAAGGCTTCATTTTTTAAAAAATATGGATAACTGAGCTAAATTTCTGAGAATACGAAGCATTTCCCAATTACAAATATAAATAGACAATTCTCAGTTGAAACAGAAAGAGAAAGTCCATTTTAAAGAAACTGCAGACAATATAAGAGAGAGAAACTCTATTTAAAATAACTGCAGACAATAAGATACTTAGGAGTCTACCTACCAGGACAAATCCAGGACAAAAAAAGTTTTCTGACAAATAAAGACTGATCTAAACAATTGGAAAAATATTAAATAGTCACAGGTAAACAGAGCCAAATAAAAATGACAATTCTACATATAATAATTTACTTATTCAGTGCCAAAACATTCAAACTATCAGAGAATTATATAATAGAGCTATAAAAATAACAATAAAATTCATCTGGAAGAACAAAAGGTCAAGAATATCAAGGGAATCAATGGAAAAAAATGAAAGGACTCATACCAGTACCATATTTAAAACTACAAATTATGAAGTGCCAGTCTTCAAGACAGTCTGGTACCGGCTGAGAAAATAGAGGGGTGGATCAGTGGAATACATTAATTACAAAATATATAGTATCACATGGCCATAGTAATGTAATATTTCATAAACCCAAAGATCCAAGCTTTTGAGGCAAGAACTCACAGATGAACAAAAATTACTGGGATAACTGGTAAGCAGTTTGGCAGACATAGATCAACATTTCACATTATACAATATAAGAACAAAAATATGCATGTGATTTAGACAAAAAGGTGAAATCATAAGCAAATTAGAGGTACATGGAAAAAATTACCTGTCACATTTATTGATAAGGGAAGAGTTTATGACTGAACAAAAGATAGAAAGATCATTGGAAGCAAAGTGGGGAAAAAGTCTCTCCTAACCAGCAGCAGTTGAAAGATGGCCATACCCTGACTAGTTACAACACCCATAAATAATCCACTCTTCATCTGGTCCTGTGTCTCAGAGGTGGCATGTAGACCTTTGTGAAGATCCTGAAAAGCAAGACTATTGTCTTGAAGGCAGAGCTCAGTGACATTATTGAGAATGGAAAGGCCAAAATCCAGGACAAAAGAGCATCCCTCCTGACCAGCAGAAGTTCACCTTTGCAGCCAGGCAGCTATAACATGGCTGTGCCCTGTCTGATTAAATATCCAGAAAGAATCCATCCTCCATCTGATACTGTATCTTGGGGATGGATGTTAATTGTTCATTTTATTATGAAAGTATAAATTGACAATGATAAATGTTTGATAAATTATATTATCATTTTAATTCACAACTCTTCAAAGTTTTAATATTGTTTTGAGAGCACCAGGTTCAGTAGCAGTTGAGCCAATGCTAATAAAGTTTTTTGTTGCAATTCAAAAAAAATTACATGAAGTTAGAAAGGTTTTAGACAAACAAATCCAAACTAGCCAAAATTAGAAGAAAAGCAAAAAACCAGGGGGATTTAATGGCAAATTTCTCTGATAAAAACCATATTTCTCAAAAATAAAGAGAGCTGGGCAAAATTTATAAAAAATAGGAGCCACTCCCCAATTGACAAATGATCAAAGGATAGGAATAGGTGGTTCTCATCAGAAATCCAGCTATCAATAGTCATGTGAAAATGCTCTAAATAGCTATTCATTAGAGAAAGGCAAATTAAAACAACTCTGAAATAGGATCTCCACACATCAGACTAACATCATCAAAAAAGGAAAATGATACATTATTACTTATGTAGGTGATGTGCAAAAATATATATACTAATGCATTGTTGCCAGAATTGTGAACTGGACCAACTATACTAGAGAACAATTTAGAATTCTGCTCAAATGGTTGTCCAACTGTGCAATTCCAACTGAGCCAACCATAATACTGCTAGATCTCAATCCTAAAGGGATCAAAGAGAAAGGATAAGATCTCACATGTACAAAAATATTATTGTAACTTTTTATGTTGAAAAAGAATTGGAAATTGAGGGGATACCAATACATCGAGGAATGTCTGGACAAATTATATAACTGTGATATAATAGTATTGTGCTATGAGAAATGATGAGCATGGTGGTGTAAAAAAACACAAACAAATCTGGGAAGCCTAATATGAATGAATGCAAAATAGACTGTGAAAAATCAGGAAAGTAACAGTGTAATGATGATCATTTGTGAAGGATTTAGTTCCTCTAATCAATAGAATTACCCAAGACAATTCCACAGGGCCCATGATGAAAAATGCTGTCCTGATGAACTTTACCGACTGAAACATACTTTTTCATTTTTCTTTTCTTTTTTGCAAAATGGTTATTATGGAAATATGTTTTGCATGGCTTCCTATGTATTATAAATATAATATTGTTTGCTTTCTCATTGAGTGGGTGAAGAAGTGGAAAGAAGGAGAGAATTGAAAAAAATCAAAATTTAAATTATTTAGGGGGCAGCTAAGTAGCTCAGTGGATTGAGAGTCTGGCCTAGAGACAGGAGGTCCTTGTTTTAAATCTGACCTCAGACACTTCCGAGCTGTGTGACTCTGGGCAAGTCACTTAACCCCCATTGCCTAGCCCTTCCCATTCTTCTGCCCTGGAATCAGAAGATAAGGGATTTAAAAAAATAATTATTTAATACATTAAATAATTTAAATTAAATTAAATCAAATTTTAAATGGATCAATACCAACTAAGATACTAAGGTAAATACCAACTTAGTCCATTGGCTACCTTTTTGTCATTCTCTTGCATAGGATCCACTCCTTTATAGCAACCACTCAATACCAGGAAAATCAGCTTATCTTTATCTGGAGACAAAACTCATTATAAAAATTCAGGTAATAAATTAACAAGATGGAAACAGCCAGAAACTCATTAGGGTGAGAGATGCTAGTTTACTAGGCAGCAATGAGTCATAAGGAAAAGAAGTGGATGGGGTAAAATCACCAGGTCCCCATAGATGTGACAGTTGTGAAGACAGCAAACTTTTGGTATGCAGACTATGTCTTTAACAGACCAGTTAACTTGAGAAGACTCCAAATGCACATTCCAGATTAGTAACATCCTTAAACTACAATCAGCTGGCTTAATCTGTTCTTCTCAAGTTCTTTCATACATTCTGGATCTCCTGAATTCCTGGGCCTCTCTTGTCCTTGCAGTTTCTATCTCTCACCATGTTCTAGTGTCCTTCCAGTTCTGAAACAACTATATTTCCCATCAGCTCCCTTACTGATAAGGGACTATGCACAAGTAAGTAATACAGATCTGGGAATGGAGAGTACTAAAAGATCCTTTCCATCATTGATTCTTCAGAGAAGACTAAAGACAAAACTGGGCAATTGTTTCATTCCATTCTCCAAACCATTCTGGTCTCTTATTTTATCCTAAACCTAGTTTGATCCTAGACATTTGGTTAATGGGTCAGTATTGCATTCATTTGCAACAAGAAAATGTTTTGGAATTATCTTGAGAATAATCGCATTCTCTATGATGTAAATAAAGTTTTCACATTATCAAGAAAAGTTAATTAAAATCAATTCACAAAGCATATATTAAATGCCTAGTAGGTAGAAGACAATGAATTAGACTATGTTGATACAAAGGCCAAGGCATAATGATCCTTGCTCTCAAGGGCACTGCTTTTTACTGAGATGAAAAAAGAGACAGGCATAATATGAAGTTAATTTTTAATTCTTAAGATCAGGTTGTGAATATTATTAATAATAGGTTGAATTTAAAATAGGAATATCTATTTTAACAAGTGCCCCCTTTATAGTAGGTACAAAATTTCTATTTCATGGATAAAAGTAACATAATAAATATTTAAGAATTGTTGATTTTTCATCTTGTAATATATCTTCAATCTTATTCAAACTTATTCTTTAAAAGTAACCTCATTCGGGTGATCTTTCATAAAACAGTAATGTGGGTGGCAGCTAGGTAGCTCAGTGGATTGAGAACCAAGCTTTCAGATGGAACATCCTAGGTTCAACTCTGGCCTCAGATACTTCCCAACTGTGTGACCCTGGGCAAGTCATTTAACCCCCATTGCCAAACCCTTACTGCTCTTCTGCCTTGGAACCAACATGTAGTATTGATGGTTTAAAAAAATTAATGTACAGGGGGCAGCTGGGTAGCTCAGTGGATTGAGAGCCAGTCCTAGAGACGGGAGGTTCTAGGTTCAAATCTGACCTCAGACACTTCCCAGCTGTGTGACCCTGGGCAAGTCACTTGACCCCCATTGCCTACCCTTACCACTCTTCTGCCTTGGAGCCAATACATGGTATTGACTCCAAGACGGAAGGTAAGGGTTTTAAAAAAAATTAAAAAAAATTAATGTACAGAGTAGGCAGAGGGCAATTGGAAGGAAGAGTGAAAAAGACAAATGGAGATAAAGATGGAGCTTTCCCAGGGGAACATACTATTATGAGATGTTTCAGGATAGGTCTTCTTCTTCAAGGAATATTTTAAATAAATGGCACAGTAAATGTCCATCTTTAGAATAATCCCTCAATTTCTCCTTGGAAAAATGGAAAACATCCTCCTTTCAAAATATTCTCCAAATGTGAGATTTTGGCTGCAGTGCTAGAAACCATGACTGGCTCTTTTTTCTTTTCTTCCTCCCTTTTTTTTTTTTGGTCTCTTGCTCTTCTCAGCACATCATTAAAGAGCTCTCAAACTACCTGCTTTACAGAGTTTATTTTGTATCTCAGTGTGGTTCTTTCACTCCTTAGTGATCTCATGAGACAACAAATTACTATGTAAGATAACTAATGACTAAAACTTGGCAGATACAATATTTCTGTTGTTTTCCCTACTTCCACTGAGGTGCTGTCAGTCCCTAACAGTATTATAAACAGATGGTTAATTGTTACCAAGCTGCATACTGCTAATTCAGAAACTTGCCTACTTCTTAGCAGCATATGGCTAAAAAAATAATCTTAGGAAATTCATAAGCATAATACAAACTAAAGTCAGACCCTTAAGAAGTTGGAGGCTTATCTGAATTACATGTAAATATATATTTTTACCTTATGCTCTCATGAGATTATGATGGCAAACTGAACTTCGTCAAGAAGGAATACAGTTTTGATAATCCCTATAAAATATTCAGGGATATTACATTAACCGCTAGTCAGCCACTTAGTAGTAAGTATTTTGTTCCAAGAGAACAGAGAGATCCCATCAGGAGAGCTCTTAGTTTTGATTCGTGTCTAGTTCTAGACCTTAAAGTCAAATGGCTATTGAATCTAGCATTCCTGAAGAAAGAATTGAGGCTAAGCCTTAAACTTGACTTTTTTTTTTTTTAAACCACCAATAAGCCTAAATACGTGAAAGAATTCTGACAGGGTAACTTCTGATTCAGGGCACTGCTGCCAGTGTTCCCATGGAGGCTCCCACTAATTAAATGTTAACAATAAGTAATGAATAACAGGCTAGCCCAGCAGATGAAAATCACTCTTGGTAGTATATTTATAATTTATATGAGTGATTTACAATTCATACTAATAACCTCTAATTTCTCAGCACTTTGCACGGTATTTCAATGTGCATTCTCTTGTTCTAAATGTCCTTGAATTTCTAGGAGCTGAACCATAAAGGGTCTCGACTCCAAAAAATCTCCAATGGTAGCCACCTTTTATCTGACCTTGTAACAGACTTGCATGCAAGGAATAACTGTGCTTTGCTCAGTGGTATAATTGGCTTTTCTGACCTCAACTTCTCTGTGTTCTGTTTTAGAATCACTACTACATCCATTTCAAGGCAGAAGAGAGGTAAGGGTTAGGCATTTGGGGCTAAATGACTTGTCCAAAGTCACACAGCTAGGAAGTATCTGAAGTCAGAACTGAAGTCAGGACCTCCTAACTCTAGATCTGGCTTTCTGTACACTGAAGCACCTAGCCTCCCCTTCCTTGTGTTCTAAGTGCTGTTCTAGGACCTAGACAATTCTTAGCACATAGTCAGTACATAGTGGATGTCTATTGAATTTAACAGTAGAAAAAAAAATACCCTTCTCACCTGAGCTTTAATTGGGGTGAAACAATCAGAACTTTGCCCTAGGGTGCCAAATTCATAGCATACTAATAGCACTTGTACTTCAGCATTGCATTAAGGAAAGATAGTGCTGCTGTAGTGGTTAGAAAGTAAGACTTGGAGTCAAAAGAACCAGCTTTAAATCCAAGACACTAAACTAGCTAAAGGTGAGTCACTTAAAAAAACACCACCACCACCCTCTATTTGCCTCATTTTTTTTTTTAATTTGTAAAAAATGGGAACAATAATACGACCTATTCTCTGGGGCTATTTTGAATATCAAATGAGATGAGAAAATACAAGTAAAGTGAATTATATAGTTGCATATCTTGCTACCATATATATTAACAAAGGTTATAAACTAGATAGCAAGTTACTAAATGTTGGAAGAGAGCTTCTGCCCTCTTCTCTCTATACTGCAAGGGTTAAATTAGGGGTTTGACATAATAAGAGAGCAGCTTTTAATCACTGAAATTTTAATGAGAATATAGTAGAGTTGTAAATTGATATTATCCTTTAAAGCCAGAGAAAAGAAAACTTCTAGCAGCTTTTAAGAATGAACAATTTAGTTTAATTAAAATAGAGATAGTAAAAGAACATAGTAAATGAATATAGTAAAGGAGAGAAATATAGGAAAGAGGTAGAGAAAGAAAATTTCCCAATGTCTCTATTAGCTATCCTATAACTACTATAATTACCTCCTAAAACTGCCTATATCTACCTATAACTGTCTCTAACTATTGTTAATAACAACTACCTCACAAAGTTCTAATCCAATCCAGCCCAATCAAAATCAACCCAATCAATGTTTAATCCAACACCAATTAAGTCTGTCAATGAAGACCAGCCACCTTCCAACACAGAACAGGTTAAAAAGCTCTCTAAAGGCTAAAGCCAAACAGACCCTCAGTAAGCTCAGACATGCCTTTATATTCCAGTAACTAAACACTAATCACTAAACCCAACAGCCAACTTCCCCACAACTGCCAGCCCTAACTGTCAGCCACTGACACCCAAACTGCCAGCCTTTTATACCCTTTTCCTATGTCACTTCCTATCTCTATAGTTCCTCCTTCCTGTCTCTATGGTTTCTACTTCCTTTCATTAAGGGTTGGTTAATCCCTACACATCTCTACAGTAAGAGGACCTCCAGGCTTGCATTAAATTAAAGAAATGAAAGAATTCCCTTTTACAATACTTACATGGAATCTCCAGCATTGGGCAACACACTAGTGTCCTTGATGCCTAATCACTCAAGTAAAAGAACATTTCCTAAGACTTATCCTGGTATGGTTTGTAAAATTTGTCTTGGATACAAGAATTTCTTCATTAGGCTTTGTTTATAATCAGTAACATTTTCTCTTTGGTAATGTTCATTCTGTGATTTAAATAATCATATGTGTATAAATCTGTGCAACTGAATTTAAGGAGAACTTCAAATTAATCTACTTGTCAAATGTAACTCAGTACTAGCCAGATACTTATATATATATATATATATATATATATATATATATATATAAACCTCAAGTCATATGGTCATTTACCCTTGGCTATCTTGTCATCTTGTACAATGTGATAGATGATGTGAACATCTCATGTAACTAGTTCTAAATGGTCAATTTTTTTACATCTTATTTTAATCTGGACTTGTGGTTTATTTATATACTTTATACATGTATATAAACACATGTATATAAATGCATATAAATGCACATCTGTATACATGCTCATGTATGATGCACGTGAGATATGCATTAAATGTGTATATGTGATTTATGTGTTGAAATATATATGTATATGCATGTATATACACATTTTAAAGCTCCATAGGATAATATGCAAAATAATGAAGCCATTCATTATTCTACCCATTTATTCACTCAATTTATATTTTTGAGTATCTACCATGTGCTGAGCACTGTAATGTATAAAGAAGAAATAAAAGATAAATGAAAGACAACTTCTGTTCTCCAGGAATTTGTGATCTTTATATTGAAACATGATTAAGTACACCATTATATATGGTATAATAGTTTTCAAGAGGAAGTTAAAAAACCAAACATTTATCTCCTTCCGTCCCACTTCCCTGACCCTATTTCTTATACTAGATTTGATGGTGTGGAGATAGAAGCTGAACAAATGATTTATCTAATGGATTACAAATGATGAGATCAATTTGTCAATAAAAGAAGCAAAATTGATTTTCCAACTATCATGTCAACAACTCTACAGTATACAGAGAATATTTTTACTCTCTCTCAAGGACTTTTGATTCTCCATTTGTACTCAGTGCAATTTTTCACTTACCATCTTTAAAATGCCATTTGCAAGAGAGGATGTCACATCTACTACAAGTTGCTCTTTTAGGTCCAAAATGAAACATTTTTTTCTTTCTAATAGAGATAATTTCCTGACGTATTGTCCTACAATCAATAACTATCCATGGCTACCCCTGGTTTCTATTTTGAGTCCACAGGATCAGAGTTCATTGCATTTGTTAAACACATGCACTCATTTTGGAAAGTGGGAATTGATCTTTTTTTAAAAGAATGCTTATAAAGGGGAGGGTTAGTGCTCTAGGTTGAGACAGGGTTGAGGCCAATCTGAGCTGTATGAACCTTCCCTTACAGATCTGCCAAAGCTAAGTGAGCATCTGGATCCTTCACTCTTCCTCCACTATTCCACAAATCCAGTACTCTGGTAGAAACACCGAGGCTAGCAAGCCATGTGGTGCTGTGGTTCACACTCCTGACCAGTGAAGTTTACTGGCTAGCCACAGAGGCTTTAGAATCTTGTGCTAGGTACTGTGGGGATTTAAGAGGAAATTCCATTCATAATGTGTGACCTGTAAATCCCTAAATATCTGTTGTACCAACTACTGGCAGCGCTGGAGATCAGGCCCAATTTGGTTTCCATGATAAATTACAAAGACTTTTTGATACCAGACGAGCCATAGTTTCCCTTAGCCTCAATGGCATTTGTGGTCTGCAGGTTTCAAGAGACCTTTCAAAATCAAGGATACATAGTTGGAAAGGTCAGGACTCACGGTATATCCCCCTTCTGTTTGAAAGTCATGAATTCCATTCAGTGTGTCCCTGGATAGTGGGCAATATGTTTCTCAGCTTTGGGACCTGGCTATGTGTCCATCCCAGAAATATTTTAGAGGCTAACAAGAGTGAGCTGATCAGTAAGACCAGGTGGCAGTATCATGGGATGCCCGGTGTCACCAGTTACTTCACTATTTCTTGGAGAAGCTTCCTGCTGCCTGAGCTTAGAGTCAACATCAAAATGAAGGGCTCCCTTGTAAATTGGTCCAACCATTCTGGAAGGCAATTTGGAACTATGCTCAAAGGGCTTTAAAAGATTGACTGCTCTTTGATCCAGCCATACACTGCTGGGCTTGTACCCTAAAGGCATAATAAAGAAAAAGACTTGTACAAAAATATTCATAGCCAAGCTCTTTGTGGTAGCAGAAAAATTGAAAAATGAGGGGATGTCCATTGATTGGGAAATGGCTGAATAAACTGGTATCTGATGGTGATGGAAAATTATTGGGCTGAAAGGAATAAAGAAATGGAAGAATTTCATGTGAACTGGAACAACCTCTAGGATTTGATGAAGAGTGAAAGGAGCAGAACCAGGAGAACAATGTACACAGAGACTGACACACTGTGACACAATCAAATGTAATGGACTTTTCTACTAGCAGCAATGAAATGACTCAGGACAATCCAGAGGAATTTATGAGAATGAATGCTATACACATCCAGAGAAATAACTGTGGGAGTAGAAACATAGAAGAAATACATATGATTGATCATATGGATTGCTATGGATATGATTAGGGTTTTATGTTAAAAGATCACTCTATTGATAATATGAATAACATGGAAATAGGTTTTGAACAATGATAAGTGTATAATCCGGGTGAACTAGTTAGGAGGGTAGAGGGAAGAGGCAGGGGGAATCATGAATCATGTAACCATGGAAAAATATTCTAAATTTTAAAAATAAATAAATAAAAATGAAGGACTCCCAAGAGACAGGTAAACTTTACTGTGGCAACTGGAAAGCTGAGTGTATATACCTCTAAACTCAGCCAGGAATTTCCTCAACAATGATATTTTCATCTTCATCCCAATGCCAGCAAAATCCTAGGATCAGACTTGGAATGCATATGCCCTGCACATCCTTAGGATCAACCACTCTGAGGGTAGGGTGGAAATACTTGCAGTGTGGAGTGATGAGCATGCTTAGCCTTGACACCTGGAAGTGGACTTCCATTGAGATTTCGATGCCTGAGACCCCAACCACATTCATGAACTGGATCTCACTAAAGAAAAAGCTGCCCAATTTTTTGGTATTGATCCAAGATTTCCCCCTCATCCTGGCCCAACCTCTGGTCAACACTGCAAGTATCTTTGCTGATTCTGGGTGTAATATTGAGAGGAAGAGGATGTGCACATATCACCTAGAGTCCATGTACTATGTGTAGGCATATAAGTACTGGGTTATCAATGTTCCTACTCAATGTGTGGCACTCAGAAGACACATCCAACTCAAGTGGTAGCACCTCTGATCATGGTCATAACTGGAGCTTATCCTACTCCTAGTGACCCCTTGGGTGTTCAGCCTTTCACATTGGATCTATGTTGTGACTAACTGCTACTACTGTTGTGTCTGGTCCTAAGCTTTTCATTCTACTTGCACTACTGGCCCTCAAGCAATTGCCACACCTACTGTTCTTCCTACCTACTCTCAATCTTTGATGACCTTTCCTTATTGTTGATAACATCTGCTTTATAATCAATGATCCATGGAATGTATGTACTGAAGCAATCTAATCTCACAAAGTTGATGGTACAGGGCAAGACTCAGTCAACCTTGATGTTCAGTGGTGTCCAGGCATCTGCTAGAGACATCTCAGAAGTAGTGGTAAAGGTGGATATCTCAGATGTGCTGGAGGCCCAGCCAGGTGGCCCTAATTGGAGGACCCTAAATCACAAGACCCTGAACTTCACTGAGCAGAGCTGAATGGACCTGAAAAATATGTTTCTGCGGGTGCCCAGGAATCATAATGTGTCCTGGATACTGGCTTCTGGGGCTGACATGGAAATCCAACCCATCAAGCCTTCTTGAACCTGAATACCCTTCTTCCTGACAAATTCCTGAATCACACTCAGGGCCTCCTGAGAATACTAGACAGCCTAGTCTAGTCTGATCTCGTTCCTGCCCAACAACACTGCCTCCAAGCACCACAAGCTATTTGAGTTTGCCAATGATTGGGCTTTTTGAAATGATTCTCCTCTTTTTATCTATGGTTCTTGGTCTCTGGTGCACAGCTACCGCTGAGGTATTACTCTGACTTCCATTGTTCACACCTAGGCCTCTGATATTATAAGTAGTCACTTTCTAGAGGAGTCCCTTTTCACTGGGAAGCGGGCCTTGGCAATGCTACAAAGTCATGAATGGCATAAATAGGTGCAAAAAAATATATACAGCCAATGGTCTCTTGCAGCTAGATCTCTGCCTCAAAGAACAGGAAGAAAAATGGAACCAAATGTCTAATAGGCTCAACTATACAGTTTTGCTGTGCAAATCTGCCAGGCTAATGGGGTATGGTTGGAGGCCTCACCAAAATGCAAACCAGACTCAAATGATGTTATGCTACTGGGAATCATCTTTGGAATTCTGATTTTGGTGGCTCTGGCTGCCCTAAAGTACCTGATGCTGAGGAGGAGAGATGCTCTACAAAAAGTAACATGGCATTCATCTCTCAGCTGAGTACCCATGACCACCAAAGAGCTTATCTCCCACCTAAGGGTCCATTCTCTACTTCTTGCCTATCCCTGGACATCAATCCCCAACTTCACATATATCCTCCACTTGGCTATCCATCTCTCACGTGGAGTCCTCTTTGTGGTGTTTATCTCCAAAATGACAATCCCATTTCCAGCGGGGACATCTATCACCAATTTTGTGTCTCTTCCCATCCTGGCATTCACCCTCAGCCTGGGCATCTATCTCTCGCCTTGAATCCACTCCTAACATGGCAGGCATCCCCAATTTGGATATCTGTCTTTCATGTGGTATTCATTCTCAATGTGGCATTCATCTCCAAGTTGGCATCCACTTTATGTCTTTTCTAGTTTTTTTTTTTTATTTTAGTTGTGTGTCCAGTTCATTGATCTGTTCTTTCTCTCTTTTATTGATGTAAGAATTTAGAGATATAAATTTTCCTCTAGTACTGCTTTGGCTTCATTCCCAAAATTTTGACATGTTCTCTCCTCATTGTCTTTTCCTTTAATGAAATTGTTGATTGTTTCTATGATTTGTTCTTTGACTCATTCATTCCTTAGGATAACATTATTTAGTTTCCAATCAATTTTTAGTTTTTCTGTAGTCATTTGTTGAAAATAATTTTAAAGCATTATGATCTGAAAAAGATACATTTAAAAATTTATGCTTTTCTACATATGATTGTGAGGTTTTTAAGATATATTGTATGACCAATTTTTGTGAAATTCCATCTACCACAGAGAAAAAGAAATATTTCTTTTTATTTTCATCCAGTTTTCTCCAGAAGTCTATCAAATCTAATTTTTAAAAATTCTATTCACCTCCTTAATTCATTTCTTGTTAATTCTTTGTTTGACTTATCTAATTCTGAGAGGGAAAGATTAATGTCCTCTAATATAATTTATTGTAGATTTCTTCTTATAACTTATATAACTTCTCCTTTAAGAGTTGGATGCTATATCACTTGGTATATACCTGTTTAATAGTGATATTACTTCATTGTTTATAGAACCTTTTATCAAAATTAATTTTCTTTTTTTCTAATTAAAATAAAAATAATCTTTTAATTATAACAATTTTTACTTTTGCTTTGGCTGAGATCATATTTCTACCCCAGCTTTTTTAATTTTGGCTGAACCATGGTAGTCTCTCTTCCAATCTTTGACTTTTACTCTGTGTGTCTCCTGGCCATAATTTTTTTTGCTTATGGAAGCATAAGGTGGGACTCTGTTTTTTAATCCAGACTTTGTCTTTTCCCAACATGGCATCCACCCTTAGAGAGGACATCCATTCCTAGTCTGATGTCTATCCCCAGGATTATATCATTCACCAATATCAATATGTTTTTTATTCCCAAGGAAGGAGTTGGGAGAAACTGTTTTAGTGCACCTTAGGCACACTCCCCTGACTCCTACAATGGAGGAAGGGGGTCTTTCTTGTTTCTGGAGGAGGCTTTATGTTTCTGGTCTCCAAGGAGTCAGTGATTGGCTGGGGTTGCATGTACCTGGAAGGCCAGACAGATCCAGATAGGGTAGAGAATAGATGGGCCCCAGATGAAGGGGAGAGCAAGAAGCTGGGGCAATATCTTGACTTATGAATGATGGCATTCTGAAGCAGAGGCTAGGAAACCATCTTCCAGGACAATGGTGATAACATAACAGAAATATTTTGGGGAGATTTGTACTGAATTAGATCTGGGTTGCTAATCATGTGGTTAGGAGGAGAGACAGATTTTTGTTTAGCTGTGGAGCCAAAAGTGAGAAATTATTCAGAAGGCACTAGGGAGCAGAGCTTTGGCAATTCAAACTTTTTTTTTGGCCATTTGCTTTTGATTGATCTCTATGAATCCTTCACAAAAGGCATCTAGTGATGTCAGTGAGAGATAATAATACAAGAAGAGAGGCTTTGGACTCTCTCCACTGAAGACAACATGAAAAGGGCCTAGGTCCTTGGCTTCTGAATTTATTCTTTTTCCTTTTAGGAGAGAGGATTAGAAGCTACAAATTTCATCTGTTTTGCAAGGTAAGGAGAATAAACCTCTAGGATCTGGGGAGTCAACTGAACTCTGTATTTATGTTGGCCTTCCTTCAATTATTCTAAATTAGTGAAATTAAAAATAAATATATGGGAGATATAATGTAAATCTCAGAGGAGTTACATGGCCTAATACAGATCACTCCTTGTTTCATGTCCTGTCTCTAATAGATGCTAGTGCATGATCCAAGGCAAGTTGCAACCACTCAATGTCCCAGGTATTTAACTCCCTAAGACTGTAAACTATAAAGTATTTTCTAAGTTACAATGGAAAAGAAAGTTTCCTTACTGGCAGCTCCTTATATCAACATCAGAAGTCTGCAACAATTACATTATAAAATGATAAAGTTCTAAGAGAGCTTTGAGATCACTTAATTTAAACTCTAGTTGGCGAATGAAAAAAAAAAATTTCCGCTCAGTAGGGTAAAGTGAATTGTGTACAGCTGCTTAGGGAGAGAAACAGTTGTATAACCCAGGTGGTCTGACTTCTAGCTTAGTGGGAACTTAACATTATACCTAGCAAAAATAAAAATAACCACATTTACAGGGTAATGATGATATTCATGTACTAGGGAAAAGATGTGACCTTCACAGATAATGAAAGACAGAAGAAAAGGAGGAGGTATAGCAGATGATTACCATCTGTGAATCATAAAGACCCTTTCTTTAATGATGAGTCCAGTGAAATTCAAATGCAGTTAGTGTATGAATATCAAAGTATCCATCTATGATTCAGTGTTTTTCTTATTTAACTTAGAACACTCCAGGTGAAGTCAGTGCTCAGATTATATAGTAGCTCATACAATGAAAATAAAATTTTCCTCTGTTCCTTAGATGTCAGGGAGTTTGTGGAGCCAAACTGTGTTCAGATTCATTCCGAGTCACTATGATGGCTTCTACAGATAGAAAGGTAAGAGGATTTAGTGGAACTACACACACACACACACACACACACACACACACACACACACACACACACACACATGCTATTCTATCTTGTCTACACATCTCAAAAATATTTTTGACTGGAATTGCCAATAAAATTACATTACTTTTCCTGTGCTGAAACAGAATGGTGATATGTCTTTATCACCTATATAACATTCATTCTGAATAGCTGATGCAGCATGGGTCAGCTGGGAATTTGTCCTAGGTGTTGATATTGAGAGTATTCTTTTCCTACTTCCAGAAGGTTACTTTCTTTATCTCTATTTTTGTTGGGGCACCAGCTATTCAAATGGCTCATTCCCTTACTTTGACCCACAGAGTACTCTGATTTGTTAATGAGGGGAAAGGGTCAAAGAGCATGACTTGGTAGTTAACCTGGATATTTGGAAGAATGGTGGTAATCCTGAGAGGAAAAATAGGTATTGGGAAGATGTTCAAGTTTAGTAGAACTAGAAGAACTAGAAGCTCTACTTTGGAATTTGAGATAGCATTCAAACACCCAACTGGAGATATAAAGAATACAACTGGAAATTCAGGACTAGAGCTCAGCAGAGAAATTGGAGCTGAATATGTAGCTTTGGTTATCACCTCCTTTCAGCTGATAAGAGTAAATTTATGGGAACTAATTGTATCACTGGTGAAAAGTGAAGAGAGAGGAGAAGGACAAAAACACAGCCTTAGGCTACAGCTATATTTAAGGGACAGTATACAGATTATGATCTTTCAAAGGAGTATGAAAATGTTTGATTAAACTGAGAAAAGAACAATGAGAGAGTGGCATCATGAAAACTCAGGGAGGAGAGACTTTGGGATGAGGGGGTGGCCAAAAGCATTGAGCACTTCTGAGAGGATAAAAAGGAAGAGGACTGAGAAAATTAATATTTATTATTAGAGACAATATTAGTAAACATTGGGAAATAAGTTTCTGTTTTACAACAGGGTCTTAAGCAAGACTGCAGAGAGTTAAGATACAAGTAGAACCAGAGGAAGTAAAGGGGTCTAGGGAAATCAGAGTAGGCATGACAATCTACTGTGAAAGTATTTTTTTAATAGAAGATATCTTCTGGTACCCAATGAACTATAGCTTACTACTTGAGACACACAACCTTTGGCACCCTCTCCAAGACCTTTATCTGACACTCCCTGACTTACTTGATCAGGGAAGGAATGACATTCTCCTTGCCACATTCAGATCCTTTTTCTTCTGTCAGGATTCAGGATCCACATTTCCCCTTTGAAGATTCATTTAGTCCTGTCCAAATCTTTGTTACTTTCACCTACAAGCTTCCAGGTCCCTTTCCTTTATTACTCAGAACTTTAGAAACAGACTGTTTCCCTTGGAAGACTGTCCTTCTAGTTCAACCTCAACTTCTGGTAACTTTATCTTCTAATTCAACCAGAAACTGGGATTTCAAATCTTAAAAACACTTCATAACTCTGGACTTAGGTTAAAAAGAGATGACAAAAATGACTGGAAACTGAAAGGATGTCCATCAATTGGGGAATGGCTGAACAAATTGTGGTATACTGTTGTGCCAGAAGAAATGACAAACAAAACAAATACAAAAAACCTGGAAAGTAATACAAATTGAAGTGAGAAGTACCAAGTCAACATTGTACATAGTAATAGCAATAATATAGGATGATCAGCTATGAATATTTTAATCAGCAATGCAAGGATACAGGACAATACCAGAGGACTCATGACAAAAAAGGCCATCCACTACTACATAATTGATGGAATCTAAATGCAGATTGAAGCATACTATTCTTCATTTTATTTCCCCAGTAAATTTTTCTCTAATGATATATGTCTTCTTTTATAACATGATAAAAATGGAAATATATCTTGTATGATAACACATGTCTAACCTACCTTTTTGCCATCTTGAGGAGGAAGAAGGATTGGGAAGGAGAGCATGGATTGCAAAATGTTAAAAAATTATTAAAATTGTATTGACAAGTAAAAATGTTTTTTAAAAGAGAGGTGGCAAATATAGAGTAGTACTTCTAATAACTTGAAGGACACCTCAAGTTTACTGAAACTAGAAGTAACTATTAGAAGAGAAAAGAAAATAATATAAAAGCCAATGAAAACTAGAATAGTTTCTAAGTTGTCTTTTTTACACTAGTTGTGGTTTTCTTGGCAATAGTACTAGATTGGTTTGCCATTTATTTCTCAAAACCATTTTACCGATGAGGAAACTGTTGTAAACAGAGTTAAATGACTTGCCCAAGGTCACACAGCTAGTAAGTATCTGGGACTAGATTTGAATTCAGGAAAAAGATTCTTCTTAAGTTCAGGCCCAGTGCTTTATCCACTATACCAGCTGCCCTAGTTGCTAAGTAGTTATAGTAAAAATAGCCTAGATCACTGTTTCTTAACCTGGAATTTAAGAACTTATTTTAATAACTTTTTTAAAAAATCTGAATTGATTATTTTAAAATTTTCTGTATTTTGTTTTATATATTTAAAAGCAGTATCCCCCAAAGGGGTCTACAGACTTTGCCAGGCAACCAATATAAAAAATAGATTATAAAGCTGTCCTAGAGAATGAAAATTCTAACGGTGCATACATAATACACTGTGAATTTGAGTTTGCCAAAAAGAAAGAATTCTCATTTACTGACAATGACAATAAAAGGCCAATCATTTAGTACAAAATCCAACCAATGTGAGTAGACTGTTATATGTGTGCTATGGGATTCTATGGTAGAATGGAGAAGTTTTCTTCTCCTTAGGTTCCTTAATGTTTTGTACCTTTTGAGTAGCCATGCACGATGGGGTGATTTTTCTGGTAATTTCTGCAATAATGAACCTGGATCCTACAGGAACTCTACATACTCTTTGCCAGCTATTGATACCAGATACAACAAAGTGTGCTCCTCGAAATATCAGGAAAATAAAAAAGAATGGAGAAGAAAAAATATAAGTGGGGAGAGGAAGAGACTTGCCAACAATAAAGGCATTGATAGCACAAACAGTTGTGGAGGTGAGAAACAATGAGAGAGTGGTGAGTAGTAGACGATGAAGGGGAGAAGAGGGGCACTAGCTGTGAAGAAGCAAGAGGGAGAATAGCTCTGAACTCTGTGGGGGAATAAAAAAGATGTCTGTAGCATAGAGACCTTAAAAAGCATCACTATGTCATGAAGGAACAAATCAGGCATAGGATACCTGTGCAGCCTTGTAGGAATGCCATGTAAAAGAGTAAGCCAAGTCTTATTAACTTTGGTAGGCTTGTAGAGCATTATCCTGCTAGTGCCATTTCAGCATTCTGGAGAGTCATTCACTATAGGACAGTGACAAACTAAGTCTGGGATAATAGAGCATTGTATCATTCACAAGAGTGCATACACAGGTGGCAGAACTGAGTTAAGTGAGTTGTAAAACCCGTATTATAGTGTGGATTTCACAGATTCTCAGGCTTTAGAAAGGCACAAGGAACGTTGAAAATAAAGTTGTCCCAACTTTAAAAGGAGAAATGGCAAATGCCTATAACTTGAAAAGAAAATAAAAAGATTGATGAAATGATATACTATCAATGCTTTTATATAATGTAATAATAGTGAGAATTGGAGTGGAAGGAGTACGTGTGAACTTTTGAATGCTGCTAAAAAGTGTTTGGCCAGGCACATATCCAACTTATAATTTCTAAATGATACTTCATATACGTGACTCACAGTAAAACTATTAGATTGCAGCCCTTTCTTTGGGTCAATGCTAAGTGGAAAACTAAAAGCTTTTACAAATCTGACTTCCAACTGCCTTTTAAGTCTTATTTTTTATTACTTCTCTTCATGGAGTCTCAGCTTCAGTAAAACTGACCTACTATATGGCATATTTCTAATTTCTATGTCTTTGCAGAGACTATGTCCTATGTTTGTTATGTGCTCCCTTTGTGGCTCTACATCCTAGAAGTTCTAGCTTCAAAGAATGTTTTCCTGCCTTTTGTAGTGTCAACATGGAATCTAGATACCCCAAACTTGTAGCCTAGTAAGATCTGATAAACCCCAAGTTTTAGGACTAGCTTGTAAGTTGGAGACCCCAAAGCTTATACTTGTTCCTGTTTCTGTGAGAATCCACCCTGAATGGAATTTCACACTAGCAGTTTCAGACTGAATAATGGACCCTAAGGGAAATGACAATCCCTATCAGGTGGGACCAAGCCCAAGCCAAGTAACTCTTCTTGTCACCAGAAGCCTCTGCCCCTGTATCACACCCTCCTTTTGAGGATTGGATTCAGGACCTTCAGCTTACCAGATTGACCTGCTGCCTACTGTGCTAAAGAGTCACCTGACAACAATTGTCTTTTACTTTGGGATCCATTTATTCAGTCTGAAACTGCTAGCCTGAGATTCCCGTCAGGATGGATTCTCATGGGAACAGGGAACAAGTACAAGCTTTGGGGTCTCCAACTTTCAATCTAGTCCTAAAACTTCACCAGATCTTACTAGGCTACAAGTTTCGGGTTTCTAGATTCCATGTTGACAGTTGTTAGTACTTGTCTTTGAAATCGCTTTATATTACTTTGCATATATCTGGGAAATACTTAATTGTGTATATACTGATGTCCCCAGATAAAATGTAAACTCCTTGAGGGAAGGAAGTATATTATTATATCATTATGTTCCTTGTATGTAACACAGTGCCCCATACAATTCAAAGTTTTTTTTTTTTAACTGAATGTATAAGAGCATATGACAGAGCCATTTTTGCTGGAAAGGATGGAGGAAAAAAATAAATATTTATTATGAACCTACTTTATCCTAGATATTATGTTAAATGCTTTAAATGTAGTCTCATTTCATTTTCACAATAACACCAGGAGGTAAGTGCTAGCCTATTATCCCTATTTTCAGCTGAGAAAACTGAGGAAGACAGAGAGGCTAAGCTACTGCTCAGGGTTTGAGTTACTGGGCTGGATTTGAACTCAGGTCTTCTCTATTTCAGCTCTGTCCACTGTATTACCTAGCTGCTTCTGGGTGACTGGAGCCTGATGGGGTGCCTATGGCATTTCAAAGCAATGTGTGACATTTTCAGACTAGACAGAGATGGTGAAATTTTTTATAAATTAATGAAGGTGCAGAACAATTGTGGGATTCTTTTAAGCTTCACTTCTCAGCAGTTTAAGAGTGCTAAGGAAATGGGTATATTTTGGCAGCTCTTTATAGTCCCTACCCTGGTAGGTGGTGGTGAATCGAGCGCTTGCATGGTTAAATGATAAGAACACAGACTGGGCATTCTTGGGGCACTAAGAGTGTCAGCATCTATAAAATACAGCCTTCATTGACTAGAACATTTCCTCAAAATAGAATTTCCCGAACTGTTTCCTTTTTACCTCTTGCCTACAGAATGTCAGCAAAGGCAGGTGAAAGCAAAGACTTTTTTTCTGACTGATTTTTTTAAAAATCATTTTGTACTTCCTGGCAACCTGCCCCCAACATTTTAGAACCATGGCATAATAAGGTTATTTGGGCATAAAACAATTACCAAGTTAACCCTAAGGAAGCAGGGATTAGTATATGATGATCACTTTGCCATAATCCTGCCCTCAATGCTGTCTTCCTGAATAACCTGTGGACTAGCCTGGACCTTGAGACATGAAATCCTATTATAGAAAAGATTTAATGAGACAAGTAACCATAGTTCAGGTGGTATATGGGACTTGCAATCTCATTAAAGCACAAAAGATGTAATTTGTAACATACCTGAAATTATTTCTGTAGTGGAAAAGTTGGGGCTCTCTGTCATGCTTACCAAATTTATTTCGCTTCTAGCAAAGCAAGTGGCATGAAAGGTTTGAGCTAACCCCAGACTTCCTTAGAAATACTCTAGTGCAGATGAAAAAGGGTGACAGGCAAAATAAAACCAGAAACAAGCCACGGAGCTCCTCCAGACAGGCTAGGATGGCAAAGATATATCTGGAATCCTGTGGACATTTTAGGCAGGTCTCAAGGTCAGAGATGTCTCCAGGAAATAGTTTCTGAGGACAAAAAATGTCCTCTTGAAGCCACACCAGAGATAAAGCCAAATCTGAGAAGTTAGATCAAAAGAGACAATGACAAGAACCACTAAGCTTTTGTTCTGGTTCCACTTATACTCCCATAACAATGTTTTCTGCCATTCCAATGTGTGTGTACACATTTTATTTCTCCTTCTTAGCTGCAGTATCAAAACTGCTGTTTTTAATATTGTCTTACATATGGTTCTCTCTCTCTGCAGAAATTATAAAATTCATTCTTATATCACCAAACCATAAAGCAATCATTAAATATATATATTAAAAACATGTACAAAGTATTGTTCTGGGTACCCAGGACATAACAGTTCTTTAGGAATCCTGTACCTATTTGTATGTAGGATAATCTGAGCAACAGCTATTTTATTTAACCAAGGCTCTCAGTCATTCTCACACTGTTGTCTTTTACTTTCTACCAAAGTTGGATGGAGTACTATACGGTATGTAGAACATGTTACCTAATTAATTTTATTTGGTCCTCAAAGGAACCCTTTAAGGCAGAAAGTCCAAGACTTCTTCATTAAAGAGGAGGAAACTGAGACTCAAAGAGGTTAACTTGCCCAGGGCTAAGCAGCTAGTTAGCAGCAGAAAGTGTGAGAAAGAGAGATGAACTATGTGCCTGGCATTCAGATGACCCCCAAAACAGGTAATCCAAACAAGAATCTTGACCTTCAGTCAGAATCCACAGAAAATATTCTCCTCTTAAATCCATATCTCCAATATTTCATTTTTAGAGAAACTAAATGTGAAGTATCTCCTATAAGTAATGATAGTGAAAAATCACATAACCCAATCTGTTACTATATTAACCTCTATAATTGTGTTTATTGAAACACATGGTTATTTACTTCATGAAAATGCAATATTGGCTTTGAGAATTTTCTTCATCCATACAGACGGTACTAATGATATTACTAAATTATGCTAATGGTCATTTCCCAGAAATGTGGCTTATTAAATAGCTATGGAATGCTTGATGTTTTATGTGATTTTTCTCAGCAAAATATTTAATGATATGCTAAATCAATCACTTACTCTGCTTTTAGGTTCTGTGCTATACAATTATGAACCTGATAGCTAATATACTTTTCAGGGGGCTTATTTAGAAGCTCTGAGGACCTCTGTAATTCAGGTCGCCAATGCTGAAAATAAGTTTTAGTGAGAGATTTCTGACTCCCACATATTTGATAGTATTACTTTTGAGATATAAACCAAGGGAATGAGAGGAGGAAATTTCTCTGAAACTGGTGATGATGATACCAACCACCAATGAACTCTTTTTTGACCTCACAATCATCAATTCAATTATTATATAATGCAAACACATGCATATCCCACACATAAACACACACACTCAATACCCCATACACACATACACATACACACATATATAGTAGGATCTCCTTTTTAGTGACTAATAGGTTCTAAGACCTTTTGTATCAGTTGAAAATTGTGCATAATAGTCAGCCCCATTATATAGTATTTTTATATGAATATAATAGGCACTTTGTAACTTTTCTCAGCCTAATCAGCATCACTACTCATGTTCTTTGGGGCCATTATTAATAACTAAATAGCATCTATGAAGCAAAGAGATGCACTGCTTTGATGTGGACATGATTTGTTTTATAAGCGAGAACTTGGACAGAGCAATAATGTTTCTCAGAGTGAGAATAAGCATGATTAGGTGAAGTGCTTCAATATTTTATGTAAATGCTTCGAGATTTATATAAGACAAGGATTTGTTGTGTGAATAAAAATGTTTGTTTCACATATTTTTCTTCCTTTATTCTTTTTTGATTACTAATTGTGTATATCTGAATTTGGGTGTTTTCACATAAAATGAGGACTTAATGTACTATAACAGGTACATGTAAATATTAGTCATGGAGTAGAAAAAAGTGTTGTTTAATCCCTCCTCTTTTTTATTCCTCTCCTTTAATGATGACTCATTGCCTACATGGGTGCTGAAGTCAGGAACACCTGGATTCATATCTGACCTCAGACACTAGTTGTGTTACTCATGGCAAATTATTTAACTCTGTTTGCTTCAATTCTTCATCTGTAAAAAATGATATGGATAAGGAAAAGGCAAAGCAAAGTATCTTTGCTAAGAAAACCCCAAATGGGGTCACAGATTCAGAAACAACAGAAATGACTAAACAACATACAGAACAACTGAATTATAGTAAAGGATCTGTAGGTCTCCCTCTGCCTCCAGATAGACAGTACTCTGGAAAATATTTGTGTTGGCATTGTCTGTCTTTTTCTCTCTCCCTTCCTCTCCTACCCCTCTCTCTTCTTCCCTTCAGGAAATGATGCTGTCTCAAAGGTTTCCTCCTCACTGCATTTTCAATAATTATACCACCCTAACAAATGTCTATGATTAACACTGCTTATTACAACAAAGTAAACCTGTAAAACAACAAAAAAATAAGCTAAACGAAAATTTTCCCTGTTCCAGAGGGAAAAGTTTTAGACTGCATATGTGGGATCCCAATGAGAGAAGGAAAACATTTTAGGAGTTTGTAGCTAGACAGCCTTAGGGATTTTAAGTAACACAGCATCTGTCCCAATACTCCTTATGCTTAAAAAGTCTACAAAGCCTCATTCCCAGATTTCTAACTCTACTCCTTTTTAGAGATGCTTCTGCCCATGATGCATATACATCTTCTTATTGCCTATTCCACTATGGCGCTTTGGGCTTTCTGTACATCTCACCAGAACCTGGGATCCACTTCAAGTGTGATATTTTCTGCCTGTATTGATTGAACTATTAAAGATTACTTGGAGGAATGACAAATGCAATCCTTTCTCATTCACTAAAGGGACACATTTTTATTTCATAAAGAGATCACCAAGCAGTAGCTGGATTTTTATTGTTACTTTAAAAATCACATAACAGGCACCTTTTCCAACAATTAAGTCTTGTAATTTCAACATATAAAATACATATTTTTGTCTGGGGATAGTTAAGTGGGGAGGAGGGAAGATTTGTGATTTAGTTGGCATAGGCCAATGAAATTTTATTTGTTTTTAAGATTTGAAAAATTTTATTTATTTTACAATATTTTTCCATGGTTACATGATTAATATTCTTCCCCCCCCTCATAGCCAATGAGCAATTCTCATGGTTTTTACATGTGTCATTGATCAAGACCTATTTCTATATTATTGATATGGCAATGATATATTAAATGACTGGCCAAATGTAACACATTCAGTATGTATGATAGTTGGGACTTGGAACTCCAAACTTCTGACTCTAAGGTCAGCACTTTCTCCATTATACTATGTTGTTTCTCAAAAGCCATGTACATATATATATATATGTATATCCATATTAAGGTGTATATATATATATATATTTATACACATACACACACACACACACACACACACACACACACACACACACACACACACACACACACACACATATATATATGGAGAAGCAGTGGGCCAGAGTAAATACAGTGCCAGACTCAGAGCCCAGAAAACCCAATTTAAAGTTGTACCTCTATCACATATGAGCTGTCTAACTATGGAAAAGTCACATAACATCTCAAATATTATATACAATTCTCAAATCTTATGCCAACCTGTACTACTAGAATGGGTTTACTCACTTGAAAGTTCCTTATACCTATCAAATAAGAAATATATTCTTTCCCTCTCTTCTTCTACCTTCTTTTCTCTATTTCTCCTTTCTTTCTACTCTCTCCTCTCCAATCCAGCCTATTATTCCATCCATCCATCTATCCTTCTATGTATATATATAATATATATATGTTATATATATATGTATGTACCTATCTATCTATCATCTCCATTTCTATACTTAATCATTCACTATCTTTATTAAGAATCTCTTGGAGAAAATACATATTCAGTTAGGTTTTCTCATAATAAATTTCCCTTTAGCATTCAAACCAGATATACAGCTAAGTATCTTAAATAGTGATTAAATATTTAAAGATTAAATATTGAAAAACTATATTAAACATTGCTAAAGATGTTTCCACTTTTATTTCTTTGGGGGAGAGCCTTAGTAATAATGGCAAGCTTTTGTCACTCATGTCCTTTAAAGAAAATAAAAAGGAAATCTAGGATATTATTTTCACTGTGTAACAGGTAGAAATATATTGCATGTTTCAAATTAGACTACTGTTCTATTATTTTAAATTTGTATATGCAATCTTGCGCTTTCTAAACCATTTGATCTTTAACAAGAATTGCTACTGAAATATTTAAGAAAATAAATGTTTTTCCCATATGACCCATATGACAAAGCAATAACAACATTCTCCCAGTACTAAAGTTTGAGGGTTAAATTAAATGACAGCTGATCCTCTCCTATCTTAATCTCTCAACAAGTCAAGAATTATAACAAGCAGAAGTTCAAGGGAAGACTGAGTAGAGAGTTAGAGTTCCTTCAATGCCATCAAAGGGTCATTTCATCAAGCCCATTCTAGATCACAATTCCCTTTTGAGACTCAAATGACCCAGGTCCATATCCTGATTTCCTTTAACCTCCCTGATACAAACCAATAACTTCTCATTCTCAGTAAAACATCATTGTCCTAAGTATATAGAAGTTCGAACATGTCTATTCTAGGAACAATGACAATAACCCTGCCTATAAAAATTCAAATATTAATCACAATACCAGGAATATGGTTGCCCTTTACTATATAAAATGAGAGTAGATACTTTCCTAGAGTAAACCACTCTGAACAAAACATCAGCTTGAAGCAGAGTCTAGCATAAATAATTATCAAGATGGGGTAATGCTCACTTGTTTACTCTTTCAGGTATTGTCTATAAGCAGAAGTAGAGCCACTATTCTGTCTAATTAGCAACAGAACAATGTAGCACAAGGGCAGTTTGTTTTCTTTACAATAAGCATGTCAGCACCATGGGCAGTAGTTCACTCAGCATTCAGTTTGTTCTTTCTGAGATAAATCTACAGTCTTTTGATTATGGATAGAGATATGTGGTTCATGATTCAGAACAATTCAGTGGAATTAATGATGATATATCATAAATAAATGCAATACACTTTCACAAAGACTTTCTACAAAATATTTAAATCTCTACTTTGAAAACAGTAAAATTCCACCAAAAATGATGAATGACAATTACAAAACACTTTAAAATTTTCAAAGCACTTTACACATATCACTTTACCCTCACTTGAGTCCTGGAAAGAAAGTATAATCAGTATTGTTATTCCCATTTTATAGTTGAGGAAACACATATTCATCCAGTTAAAGCCAGTGAGTGTCAGACATAGGATTCTAATTCAGATCTCTCTTGCCTCCAGATACACAGACCTTCCCATTATCATGCTGTTTCTATAATGTGACTGCAAAATATTTTAAAATATTTCTTATTTCTGAACACCCCAATACCTAGCAATATCTAAATCAAGTTTCTATCTTATATACTCCTCCCTTTTATGAATTATTTTTTAGAGATTATATTAATTACATTATCTCTATTCAGGTGATTCTAACGCTACCCAGTTCAAATTGTTCTCCTAAACTGTAAGAATCACATTACCAAATACCTGCTAGACAGCAACTTGAAGCCCCACTGGCATCTCAAACTCAACATAATTCAAAGGCAATTCATTATTTCTTCTTCCACCTTCTACCAAATCTTCCTCTTACCTATATCTCTGTTTCTGTCCAGAGCTCCATCATTCATTTAATTACTCAGCAGACTCAGTCATTCTTAACTTACCCCTCTTCCTCACCCACACTATGTTTAATCAATTCTTGATGATTCTACTTTTAATATATCTTTTCCATCAGCTGCTAACATTCCAAACATTCACTCTCATCCAATGTATTACTGTGGATTCTTAAATAGTCTCTTTATTTTTAGCTTCTTGTCTCTCCATGTACTCCATCACACAACTGACAAAATCATCCTTCTAAAGCATAGGTTTGATTATATTACTGCCCTGGTCAGCTTTCCAGTAGGTATATATAGCCTCTATAAGAAAACTTTGTAATGGTATTTACAGCCCTTTCTAATTTAGATCTAGTTTACCTTTCCAGAATTTTAAACCATTCCCCTTTATATACCCTTTTATTCCAGCCAATCTGATGTTTTTGGTACTTTTCCTTGAGTTCAGCATCCCATCATCTGTATATTGTCTGGCGGCAATTTTGCAATGACCTCCTAATTGATCTGTTTTTCTGATCTCTTCTCTTACCATCATCATTGTAGTTGCCAAAGTAATTTTTCCTAAGGAATACATTTAATCATGCTACCCTCTGGGTTTATAAAATTTTATGTCTTCCTATTGCCTGAAAATTTCTCATCGTGATATTTATAGTCCTTTAAATTTTGCTTCTAGTCTATCTTTCCAGACTTCACATTATTTCTTTTCATGTAGTCAAATATTCCAAATATTGGCCTATCAGTTGTTCCCTGGTCTTAGCATTTCATCTTCTACCTCTAAGACTTTGCAAAGGCTACCTATTCCCATTCTTATAATACATTCTTCCTTCACTTCCAACTTTTAAAATCTATATTTTCTTTTTAAGGTTTAGCTTGAGTGTAACTTTTTACAGAAAAGTTTTTTCTGATCACCTTAGTTGTCAATGCAATGACTCTCCTTGTGTATTTTGTATTTCTTTCATCTGTTTTTGTTGATTCTCATAGTAGAAGGTAAGGTGATTTAGGGTGGAGACTGATTTTTGTCTTTGTATCCTCAGAGTTTGGTCAATCAGTCAATATCATTTATTAAGTGTCTACTCTGTGCCTGGTACTATGGCATAGCTTTCAAGGCATAGCATGATGCTTTCTACATAGCACGCATAATTTATGAATATAATAAATACTATTATAAATGCCCGTTAAATGGAATTGAATTAGATAATTACTTTTTTCCTCTTTTACACACAATAACTTAATTGATTTTACGTGGAGTCAGTCCAAGTATATCAGAGCACCAAGACTTAATCTAGATAATTATCCCTCTATTGAATCAAATCTACCTGTTATGCTGAAAAATTACTTCAATTGTCTACTTCATACTTCTAAATTCTGCCAAAGTAATATATTATGGTTCTGTCCTGTTTCTTTCTATAAAAAGGAATATTTTTGTAGGATAAGTTCAAGAGATTTTAAGGAAGGACATGCTTAATGTGAATTTCCTGGCAATGACATGTATTTATTTTAGTGATCACATAAACATACCTAAAATCAACTACTTTCTAGAAGATTGCAGGTCTAAGGGACATAATTTTCATTTCATTTTAAACTTCAGATGGTTCCTCCATAATTGTTGACATATGACTCATGTAGGGTTTTTCCTGGGGTATGGACAGTATATTTAGAACAGATTCTAAAAATTAGTAAGCTTAGCCTTTGTCAATGAAGTATATAAAAGCCCTCCAAAATATGATGTGAAAATGGTATTTCTAGACTCAATGTCTTTTAGATAAGTTTAATTGATTACAAAATTCCTGAGAATCATATGAGAATTTTCATCTATTTGGAGGTTGTCTTTAGAGAGATCCTAGGAAATTGTAATGACAAATTAGTTTTGGATTTATGCCCACTGTACTGATTTCCCTATAGTTTCTTCTCATAAGCTAAAAACACAAAGAGTGGGTATGATTTATAGCAGCCTGAACTAGCCTTGCCCAAACTCATCATTAGCTATGCAAAACCAGCTGTTTCAAACTCAAGCATTAGTCCTACAATGAATCTATAACAGTCTGAGATTAGAGTCATTTAAAATACTATTTTCAAAAAAGATTGAAAAGATATTATTTGGAATGCCTAGAAATTCTTACTAGATAGTATTTTAGATGGGAATATGTCACATTCTGTATTGCATTTAGCTTGTTGCTTGGAGTATTTAAAATGAATTCCCTTCTCTTTAATCACCCACTCAAGACCCAAATCTTACATAGAATTTTTCCCAAGGATCCAAGTTCATCTAAAGTGAGTGGTTATTCAGTTCTCCATACCATTTCATAACAGAGCATTTACAAAATAAGATTGTGTCTACAGTGGATGGATGGGAATGATGTCAGGTGAAATAATTGAATCACCTAGGATTTAAATGAAATCTAGATATTGCATTATATAAGTGAAACATGTTAGACACTTACCAGCTTTTTCACTTTTTATATATGTTTTGATGTCACATGGATATAGTCCCTTCTACTAATAGACAGGCTATAATCTATGATAGATACATGGAAGAGAATTAGAATCAGGGGAGTTAAAAACACATTGTAATAATCAGTTAAGTGTTTGTGGTGAAAGAAGATTTCAGATCAAAATTTGGTAGTCATGGACCATGGTATTCACAAAATAGCAAGCACCAGCCTCAATTAGGGAGTCAGCAATCAGGGAAAAGATAAAAATCAGGCTATATTGTATCCTACATATATGTAGGCAGAGGAAATTGAGTATAGCTAAATAGTCATACACACAATATCTACGGGACTTCAGTAGGTAGGACAAGGTAATTAAGAGAACAGAAATGAAACAATAGCAGTCAGAAAATTTTGTTTGGAAATGACTCAGTCCTGTCCCGAGAGAATTGAGACTCCCTTTAATTTTTTTTTTATTGCCTTGTCACAGTCTTTAGACTTCTGGTATAAATCTTCACATTTCACCTCAGATTCTTTGCCTCTGAATTATATTGATGTCCCTATAGGTTTTCATAAAGGTTTCTCTTTCTTTTTTCTTAGCCTACAGAAAACTACTTTAATAAATTTATATCAGTGATTTGTATGGAGACAAAGATAGAATGCAATGTATTTGCACTTGGTATGAAGCTAATAAAAATATCTAACATGATGGATATCACAAAAGGAATCCCCCAAAGTCAGAATAATTCTTCAAATCAAGTAGAAGACATGTCTTATGTAAAAGTTTGCAAACCCTAAATCGCTATATAATTCCTAGGTACTATTATAAAGATAAAATTTCTTAGCGATAAGAATCTATACAGTTAAATAAAAGGTACTCCACAAAATACAAGATAATTAGGATGCTAGTATAAGTGTGCATGAAGTGTGGTAAGATTAATGGTTTGTGTGAAAAAGATGGGACATTGGTGGACTCACATATAATATCTGTTAATTGAGAGATATGGCAATTTAACAAGTTAACAGTAATATTAGGTTTCAGTGATAAAAAATATAATATTCCAAGGTGTAGAAATGGTAAGACTCATGCATTCTGGCATGATTAGGGTGAATCTGGTATATTGTGTTCAGTGGTGATTTCCACATTCTTTATAACAATATAGAGAATATCTATAGGTGGGTCACCAGGATGGCAAGAGAAATTGAACTTTGCCAAGGAGGGACAGTCTCAAAAAACTGAAGTGCTAACATGTTTAAGTAGTTGAAATGCAAAAATGTATTGAAATAATTTAGGCGTGTTTTTTGTCTCTCAATAAGAGAATTATGGGAAGCAATAGTTGAAAGTTTTTAAAGATGTAGATTTTGGTTAAATTATATGACAAAATTTTCTAAGAATGAACAATTTCCAAAAATGGAAACGAACTTCTAAGAAGGTAGCAAAATCATTGGAATTCTTCAGGTAGAGACGTTTCCTTCTTGTTGCAAATGTTTAGGTTAGAGTGCTTTTAGGCTCAGATAAGGTTGCATTAGATGACTTCTGGGATCCCTACTACCTATAATACCCTCATGTTCTTTCTTACCTTAACAGATTTCCATGGATTTGAACCTTTCCTTTCTTAGAGTCATAATATGTTTATTTCTAGTCACATTTACTACTTTAGAGCACTGAGTTATATGATTTATATTCTCAAATACATATATTCTCAAACCCTAGCAAAACTTCTTACTACTTTTCCAATATGATCATCTTTGCCCAGTTACTGCCAATTATATCTCAATATAGTGACACAGGATGTTAGAGTTTGGAGGAATTTTAGACATCTTCTAGTCCAATGGTTTTGCATATTCATTTTGTATGATACATGATTTGCAAATATAGTTTATGTATATAGAAACAGTTATGATTTATGATACAAATATTTTAAAAGTTACTCATTTCATAGTAATTTGGGGACATTTTCTCAATCTTGGACATTGTTAATATTTCTAGTCTTAAAAGATCATAGATTAGGAGTCTGAGGGGCCCTTGTGGGCAGTCTAGTTCAATTCTCTTTTTATAGAGAGGATAATGAGACTTGTCAACTTTCTAATACTATAAGCCCTATTCTTATAACAAGTAACAATTTATCAAAAAAAAGTGATAATATTTTAAAAGATTGATCTATACCCATTACAACTTTAGGGAAAAATTCTTAATGTCTTAATAACTGAGGCAATCCTTTGTTTCTTTGCAAGATCTTTTAAAATATGTTTTTGGTAAAGCTGGGAAGCCATTCTTCAGTGGAGACTTGGTTGAAATTTTAATACTAGTACGGGGAATGATGGGTAGGTAAGAATCTTACAAAATAACAAAAGGTGATATTTCTTTTGTCTACTTCATTTAATTTTGCTGTCTGCTCTTCTCTAATATTGAGTTTCTTATTGTACAGAATTTAGTGATATCTAGGAATATTGGCCAATCAATAAAAATCACAAAGTTGGCTTTTTAAAAAAAGATGGTAGAGCCTAACTGTAACAAAAGCAGTGATTACTTTACTATTATATTGTATATGGAATCAAAGAGAAATTTAACAATATAGTATTAAAAACACTCTTGAACTAAACTTAAAGCCTTACTAACATAAGAAAAAAATACCATTATACAACATCTGATATAACTGAGTAGTATAGCTGGGCTACATGTCTAGAATAGGAAATAAAGTTTGTTTATTATTTTTAAATCCTGAGTTAGACCATAATCCAGGGAAGTGTCTAGTGGTTCTCTTAGAACTTCTTTTGAAAGTGATTTTCTAAGGTTGAGTCCATCCAGTCACAAAACTCAGCTTAGGTTTAATGAAGGTTTCAAAGATGGGCGATGGATTCTTTCAGTCATGCTAGGTGTCTATGAAAGGACCACTAACATTAATCTGGCAGTGCAGCAGAGGGAAAGAAATAATTGAAAAGGAGACATAAAGGGAGAAAAAAGACAGCTAGTAAAAAGTGGCATTCTGGTAGAATTACGAGGATATTTTTACAACACTACATTTATTTTTGGATGGCCTCCTTCACAGAGCCCAACACAAATGTATCACAGAGAAGTACAAAAGAGCAATAGTCCTTTTTATGGGATTCTGTTCAGTAGAAAAAGAAAAAGAAGATTTGGCCAGCAGCAGGAATTTGTTCCACCTAGCTCCAAATGGAAATCACTTTTAAAGCAGTTATGAAAAAATTTAGCCTGGTTCTCAAACAATATAACATTTTCAGGGTAAGGCTGATTCACTGAGATTCTGCCAGCAAATCATTATTCTTGCAATATGAGTGGGCAGGCGTATTGTTCCAAGTTACAGGGAGAGCAAGGGAAAAAGAGCTTGGAAGGCAATAGAAGAGCTGGAAAGACTTGATTTATAGGTTATATTGATTTCCTTTTGTTAGAGGAAATTCTAAAATTCACCTATATCCAATCTGTCACTAACTCCTGCCAATTCTTCCTCTGAAATACCTTTCAGATATGTCCCTTCCTCCCCACATCCACTGACAAGCATGATAGTTCAGGCTCTTATTAAAACTTCACATGTGGATTTCAGTAATGGTTTCTTAACTAATCATCATACTTCGGGTCAATTTAGTCTTTCTTTTCCTCTATCATAAAGATCAAATGTAACTGGCCTAATCTTTAATCCCGATCTCTTCCATTTCTTTTAGGACTCTGCTTGAGACATCATCACCCCTTTCTCCCATGTTTCTAACCTCTTTCTTTCCAGTTGTTCTTTCTTATTTATTTACAAAAGTCAAATTTCATTCCTTTGACCTTTTAGTCTATTCAGTTAGTTTCTCAGACTTTGCTTTCCCTTAACTTTCAAACTTTTTGAAAATATTGTTTATATGTGAATCATTCATTTCTATAACTTCATTTCCTCCTTGGTCCCTTCCCATTAAGCTTATGTCCATATCATTCTATTGAGTTTGTCCTTTCAAAGGTGAATAATTACTTTGTAAGTGCCAAATCCAATGTTCATTTTCATTTCTCACCTCCCAAAACATCTCTAGCTTTTGACACTTTGATAATTCAGAGAGGATGGAGAATTACTACAAGTACACCAAAGGACCAAAAAAAAAAGGCAAAGGTCAGAAATAAAGGAAAAAGGGCTTCAATGTTTAAAAAACAAAAGTACAAAGATCTCAAGAGATAGAGGGGCAACCTGATCTTTGTTAGGAGGCTGGAGTGTAGAAGAATATCATGTAAAAGAAGAGATTTGGCCAAAGAACATCTGGAGCTGAGAAACAAACAGAAGACTCTTCTGTAAAAGTAGGCACTTGTACACTCTGAAAGAAGGCAGCTGCTTGTCACTTAGATAATGTTGTGTCCAATCCATTAGTGCTGTGAGATGTAAGTTCATTCTGTCAGGGTCAGAGGAAGAAGAAAAGCCCAGTTAGTGTTAGTGACTTCATGCTGAAAGATGCCGAGGAAGCTATTTGTCAACCTGATAACAATAGAGAGGTGTGCTGTTCTCCTAGGGCATGTATTTAAGACAATATAGACTATCTCCCAAGACTTGTCAAACCAGGGGATTATTGCCCATTTCTGTTGATATATAAGAGCACAAATAATCTTACCAGAAGGGACTTAGTAGGCTTTGCTAAAGATTTCCATGTCTTGGACAAGAACATGATGGTATTTTCTTCACATTGTCCATCTTTAAGTAGAAAAAGGCAGGTTTGGGAAACAAATAGCTTAGACAAGAATATTATGCTTAAGAATAGGATTTGTACTCCTGGCCTGCTTCTTTAGAACAGAGGAATGACCTACTTCTTCTTTAGGATGGAATGTAACTAACATGGGCTGAAAGGAGTGTACGTGCTAGAAGGAAGAAGACAGAAAGCATAGATACTCTTTGTACATGTATTTCAGTCAAGTTCAGAATCACAAATTTTATTATTAAGTAAAAACTTTTATTCTTTTTTTTTAAAGGAAGCATTATGAGGGAATAGCATCAGCAAACAGGATCTTGGACCTTATGACTATTCACAAAGCAAATTCCATTTGTAATCCTCACATAAACTTCAGAACATTTATAGGTATTGTTTCTGGTCTTTTTCCATGTGAAGAAAAGGAGACTTTCAACTGACTGATGAGTCAGAAATGAGAATTTTTATAAAAGACACTAACCTGATGATTTGGTTTCTTTGATTCTTGTCTGTGTTTGAAATATTCCTGTTGGGCATCCATTCTTTCCTGCTCTTAGGTGAAATTGTACTGAGGAGAAGAAGGAGCTATTAGAAATCTATGAGCTGGGTTTCATGCCAGATTTTCTGCATAGTTGAGTCTGGTGACAAGTAAAATTTTGAGTGATCTCCAAGATCAGGCATTGCAATAGATTTAAGGCAGCTATAAGGAAATGGAGCAATTGTGATTCATTCATTTACTTTGCCATTACTTAAGAGGGAATCTTGATATAGCAAATTCTTTGAAGCAAATGTTTTAGAGTTGAACCTACTCCTCAAAAAATTGGGGTAGTAGCATGGAAGGTATATCTATATCCATTGTGGGACAATGCTTTTTAACTTCTGTTCATGTTATATCTTTTTGGTAAATATTCCTTTGTTTCTTTCTTTTGACCTTGGCCAGAAAAGGGCCAATTCTTCTTCAGGAAGTAGAGCAAAATGGAAAATAAAGGGGTAAAATGTTGTAACATTTGAAGTTATAACATACCAAAGACTAAAGAACTCTCAAGAGAGACTCTGTTTTCTCAATAAAATGAAAGTGAAGTCCTCTGCTGAAAGGGAGAAAAATGAACAGAGAATAACCAATTTGCAATAGTCAATGTAGGAAGGGTGATATCAAAAATGAAATAAAAAATAAAAGAATTGCCATGTAGGAATGAGGTCCCAATTGCGATTAGATAACAAATTTTAGTGAGACCAGTTGGCATCACTGGATTCTCTAACAGTATTAAGTTTTGTGAAAGTGGGAGGGAAGATTTCAGATAACAAAGGTAACCCAGATTTAGAGGCTGGGAAGTTCTGAGCTATGGTAAGATAAAGGAACAATAAATTAAAAAATAAATGTTAGTTATGCACTAGTCAACCCTAGAGTCAAGACTGCAAAATATGGAAAGTGGAGAGAGGACAAGGGAAAGAGACTGGGGTAAAAGAGAAACAGAGGCATTGAAAGACTAGAGAAATAATTCAGAAGGAGAAAGGCTAGGGGAGTGATGGAGAAATGGTGGTTGTGATAAAAAAAAGAATTTCAGAGATGAAGATAATGGATGAAATTTATGGGTGATGAAAAAATCAAAGTTCATCAAATCAACCCCTTACAGTTGAGGTTAATGAGGTCCATAGATATAAAATAACCTGTCCAGAGATAGAAAATAAGGTTGTGGAAAATTTGAATACCTGACTTTAAACACAGCTCTCATCAATGAACACGTAACTTCATTATATGACATTTTATATGACTCAAATTCTCCTGACTTCAGAGCTGGCACTCTATCTACTATGGCATCCAAAAAGTTAAATGGCAGAGTGAATAGAGTGTTGGGTCCAACTCATGAAGGCTTGAGCTAGCAGTGTGACTCTGAAGAAGTCACAACTTCTTTTGGCTTCAGTTTCCTAAATCACAAAATACTTGTTCTTTTCTCTTCCTCTTTCCTCCAGTAAGCAGATTGAGAGCATAGACTAAATTCATAAATATCTTTTTTTTTCCTTTTCCAGTCCTAGTCTCCACCCAGAACTAGTCATGCATCATCAATTTCCTTTTGGACAGCTCAAACTTGAAGTCTCCAAGGCATGTCAGATCCAAGACAGAACAATACCTATTCTACCCTCTTCCAAGCTTTTCTATTACCATGCACAGCACCATTATGCTCCCAAGGCACCAGAGCTCATGATTCTTTGTCATTCTTGACTCCTCCAGACCCAAAGATTCAAACCACTGAAAAATCTTGTGATTTCCAATTTCACATCTCATATACATCCTTTTTTCTTTATTCAAAGAGCTACCCTCCTTTTTCAGACTCTAACTCCTATTATCTAGGCAACTTCAATAGGCAACTTCTAACTGATCTTCATATTTCCAACCTTTCCTCATTCCAATCCATTCTCCATTCAGTGGTCACCTTGACTGTTCTAAATCATTGCTAAATATTGTCAACCCACTGTTCAGTGAGTTTCAGTTGCTTCTTACCTCAAAGATCAAACATAAATGATTCTGTTACATAAATAAAGCTCTTCATAACATAACTCTCTACCACCTCTCCACTCTAGCACTTCATTCATCTCCATGTGCTCTATGTTCCAAAAATGTAGGCTTACATGTGGTTTTTTGAACACTTCATCTCCTTTCTCTGCCTATTCGCTGAATGATCCTCATCACCACTAGAATATTTTTTACCTTTATCTCTTAGTTTTCTTGGCATTCTTCAAAATTCAGATCAAAGCCCACCTTGTAGATGAAACATTCACTCTGGAGCTGAGAGACTCAAAGGAAGCAGTTTCACATTTCCCCCAAGTTTCTGAATGACTCATTCCAGATTTCTGTGATTCATGGTGGGGGATTCCTTTAGTGGAACCCTTGTCCCATGATACATCTCAGAAACTCAAGAAATGCTGCGTCTTTGCTCACATTCCTTCAATTACACATACCAAGTGACTGGGGTTAAAGGTCATTGTAATATAAGGGTTCCAGGTCAAGGAGTCAGTATGTAAAGTACTATATCTGACATGGTATCTCATTAAAAATATACTTAAACTTCTTCATAAAGTCAGTAATAGTGAAAAATAAACTATAAAAAACTATTAGTTCCCCATTGTCAAAGTCCTCATTTATACAGAAAATCAAGAATAATTACTTCTAAATTAGGGATCTAGATTTAATTTCTCAGAAACTCACTTCTGGATCTGAGTTCATTTTCTTTTACTAAGCTATAACTAGCTATGGCGGCATGATTGATTTTGCCAGAGTGCTCCTGCATGTCCTGAATAGGATCTTTCCATCTGCTGCCCTTCTCCATCTGTTCTTGCCTCCAGCTGATCCTATTTCATATCCAGTTGGTTGAAAGCCACCTGAAAAATCTCCATTCTTCTGTCAATGGCATGAAGGAGCCTTAAGAAAGATAACTGCTGCAGTCACTGGAACATGGCAAAGCCCAGTGTAGGTGTTTGGTGAGCAAATACAAACTTGCCAACTCGGTGGTAAAGCTGATAGTCACAATATGAAATCAGGGCCTGCTGAAATCATATTAGAAAACACAAATTTAAAAACTGCAACATTTTCAAGCTTAGTGAACACTGTATGTGTGCTGTTGTTCAGTCATGACTGATTCTTTGTGACCCCACTTGGGGTTTTCTTGGCAAAGCTAATGGAGTCATTTGCCATTCATTGCCTTCTCTAGCTCATCTTACAGATAAGAAAACTGAGGCAAATAAAGTTAAGTGACTTGCTCAGGGTCATACATCTAGATGATTCTTCCTGACTCCAGACCCAGCATTCTATCTACTGCCTGGCAGTCAATTTTTAAAATGTGTTTATCTTGATTATTTATGTTGATATCAAGAGTTATCAAAAGATAATTGGCCTTTCAGTTAAGACAACTAGATTCAACTCCTGGTTCTGAAACTCAGTGACTGTGCAACTATGAACAAGTTACTCAAAGTCTCTTGTGTCTCAGTTTTTTCATCTGAAAAAATGGAGATAATAACAATATCTGCATTATTTATATTGTACAGTGATTGTGAAAATATTTTATACATCTTAAAGTACAACATATACTATATACACTGATTACAATCAATAAATTAATCAGTGTCTATTAATTACTTGCTATGTGCCAGACTCTGCTCTCTGTGAATGAAAAAAACAAAAAAGGTAAAAATAATCAAATAATCTCTGCCCTTAAGGAGCTTACTTATTAAGGGGGACACAATATGTAAATTATATGTATATGCATATATATATATATATATATATATATATATATATGGAAGATATATACAAAGTAGATGGGAGGTTATCTCAACTATAAAATGATGGAGTTAGACTATATGACCTCTAAGGTCTCACATCTAAATCCTCTGATATTATGACTTATTATTTAGCTAATCAGTAGATCAGATTACGTTATTTTAAGAAAAGGCATTATTGTATGTCATAAGAGACATTATAAAAACATGTTGGTATACACAATAGTTTTTTATGAAAGATTTCTAAAGTCAAACATGCAAATATTTATTTTTGTATATTTTTAATGTAATTTGTATTTACTTTGTATTTTATATCATAATTTTGTCTTTTATATTTTTATTTCCAGTGTTTGGCTTTAGTAAAATCATAATAAATTCTTGCTAATTGACTGACTTATTGAAGGGAGCAGTCTTCAAGGAGTTATATCTGGCAGACTCCAATGGCAGACCCTGAGGCACAGCACTAACACTAACCATGACTGAATATCTATCTAATGGTGCCATATATGCTGGGACATCAAGGCATTTAGCCAATGCTGATAAGGATATATACTAAATAAAATTAGTATGTATCTATATACCTCTATATATATCTGATAAGGACATATCGTATATATATTATTAGATATTATACATACATATACATATTATTAGATATTATACATACATACATATATATATATATATATATATAATATATATAATATAGCACAAGAAAACACATGGGAGCTCCTCCAGTCCATGCTTTCTTGATGGGGAGAGAAGGGAGCAGTATTGGAGTGGAGTACCAAAATACCCATGAGGAGGAGCTGTCTGTGACCTTTGGATTTCCACAGTCAGGATGAGTGAGAGTGCCAAAGTTCCTCTCCCTTCTCTCTCCCTTATGTACTCACTCACTCTGTAACAGTTGAATGAAGTAGTTAGTTTCAGAAACAAATGCTGGCTGGCCAAGTTCTATGTCTTCCTCTTCTCCTTGGCCTCACTGCTTAATTGCAGCCCTCAGGGTTTGCAAGCACAGATATACTTAATAGCCCAGAGACTGTCCTGCTTCCTGACTGACCCCTGCAGGTCTCCATACTCTCCCCCTGCTCCTAGCCCTGCCTGTAACAGGGAGTAGGAAAAAGCTGAAAAGTTGCTTTCGCGTATATAAGGAAACTGTTTTTCAAAGCATAGAAAGATGTGTCCCTTTGACCTGCCCAAGCAATGAAATACATGGCTTAATGTAGGGACAGGGAGAGTAGTAAGAGACAAGATCAAGTGCCTCCTAAATGACTTGGGATTCTTCTAGAGCTTTTTCAGACATTCTGAGAAGTGAGAGATATATCTGAACATGCTGTACCTACCACCTCCTCTGCAGCCTCGAGATGGAAGCCTTCTCTCTTACCTGGGTACTGGATGGCAAACACTATTACACTAAGATTAGCTCTTGGTTCTTTGCTCTCTTGACTCTAAGTACTTAAATTCTAAACCTGACACTTGGAAAGCAAAGAGCAATCGACACAAATAATGATGATCAATCAATAAACATTTAGTGTCTACTATATGCCAGTCATTGTGTATAGTCAAAGGGATACAGAAAGAGAAAAAAGACAGTCCTTGTCCTGATATGAAACCACTTTACAAATTTGGTCTCCTCCCCCTCTCTCTTTTACTCAGTCACTAATAAAAAGTATTTTTAAAATTCAAAATACTTGTGTAATTTCCCAGGAAATCCATTACACTAATTAGGGAAAAGGAGGAAAGAAATGATATGAATATTGTGATACTTTTTCTGCCAATAGTGAAGGGTTGGAGTTAATGAAAAAGATAGACTTGAGTCTAATTTTTTACTTCTATGATACATCTAATTAAAGGTATTTTTTATCAGTCCTATATAGGCCAATAAGGGTAAGTCAGGAAAAAATCCCCACAGGATTCATAAATCTTTCCTATGACGGGAGGTCTTGTCAGTATGATAAATTATTTGCCATATGGGTATTACAAATGTATTTGCTACACATATTTACTTCAGAAAGTTTTCCAAGCAGTTTTCATTCACCCTTGGGGCATTCCATCTGTTGAGAAAGCCTGTTCTCTATAGCTGTCAGTGCATTAGTTTTGAGATATCAGTGATTCCTCTGATTAAATATTAGAAGGAAACCCTAGAGGTTTTTTTTTTCTGTCTTTAAAATAGTGTTTATTTAGTCATTTGATTCAAATTGATGTTGTTGTAGGGGAAGGAGATCTGGTGGGTTAGGCTGGAGTTCAATTCAAATGTTAATAGGTATTATGTGACTTAAAAATATTCTTGGATTGCTGTTAAATTTGGAGTTGTAAAGAATTTCTTGATGATAACTGAACTGCCAAGATTAGTGTGAAGAGAAGGTTCCTATTCATCATATAATTATACAGTAGACAAAATTTTGATATTGTGCCAAATCATAAAATCATAATCATCTAAGCTATCTGAAATCTTTAGCCATAATGCTTCTTCTTAGAAAGAGCAAAGAATACAGAATCGCTCACATAGATCTGCATTTTCATACCTATATTATTTTGCATTTCTCTTTTCATAAGGACAAGTCATATATGTGCAGGTATATGTATGTATACATATAACATAAATATATAATAAAGATTAAATGCTAAAATAAATAACCAAGGTATGTAGCAACTTTCTGTGCTGTGAAATATATGTGCATACTTCATAAACACTTTATTTTTCCAGTATTGCCTCTAATAATAGAAAAATCTTTCAAAAGGTGAAGGTCACTCATTCATCTTTGCTTAAATTCACCCCTTTCAAAATGCAAATTAAAATAACTCAGAGGTACCACCTTGCACCTATCAGATTGGTTAATGTGAGAGCAGAAAAGGAAAATGACAAATGTTGGAGGGGGTGTGGAAATATTGAGACACCAATTCACTTATGGTAAAATTATGAAATATTCTAATTATCCTGGAGAGCAATTTGGAATTATGCCTTAAGGGTTATAAAACCAGGTATACTCTTTGACCGAACAATTCCACTCTGAGGTATCTAGTAATCTGTTTCTCAAAGAGATAAAAGGAAAAGGACTTATATACAAAAATACTCCTAGTACCTCTTTTTGTGGGGGAAAAGAAGTGGAAATTGAGGGGATGCTTATCATTTTGGCACATTGTGGTATAGGATGATATTTTTCTTTAATAAATAATAAGAAGGATGCTTTCAGAAAAAATTTGGAATGATTTACATAAACAGATGCAAAATAAGTGAGTAGAACCAGAAGAACATAATAGACAGTAACAGTAATTTCATACAATGATCAACTGTGAATGACTTAGTTATTCACAGTAAAATGATCCAACACAATTCCAAAGGATACATAATAAAAAAGGCTATCCACCACCATAAAATAAATTGACAGTCTGAATGCAGATCAAAGTATACCATTTCTTCATTTTTTCATGTTTTTTTTCCTTTTTTGTCTTTTTTCTCTCATAACAAGACTAATACGGAAATATGTTTTGCATAACTGTACATGTATAATCTATATCAAACTGCTTGCCATCTCAAAGAGATGAGAGGGGAATGAGCATGGGAGAGAATGTGGAACTCGCAATTTAAAGAAAAAAAAGTTAAAATTGTTCTAAATGCAATTGGAAAAATAAATATTAAATAAAAATATTTTCAAACTAAAGAAATAAATCCCTTGCTTTTATCTTGTATATGAAAGATTGTTAGTTAGAGAATCAACACACTTTGATTCAAACTCTGGCTTGGCTGTTATTATCTTGGTGACTTTGGCCATGTCTTTCAAAGTCAATAGCCCCCATTTAAGTTTCTGACACAATTTGTAAATAAGTTCCCTTCAAGTTCTCTTTGGTGCTATAATCACCCTGACTCATGGTTCTCCTTCTTCTAATAAGCACTACCTCCACTGCTAGACTTGGAACTTGACTAATCATATAGCACAAAATTTTATTATGAAAATTCTGATTTTCAGTTAGGTGGCTCAAAGGGTAGAATGCTGGGCCAACAATCAGGAAGATCTGAGTTCAAATCTAGCCCCAGACACTTTCCAGATATATGAGCCTTGGCAAGTTACTTAATTTCTGTCTGTCTCAGTTTCCTCAACTATAAAAGAGTAATAAAAGCACAGAGACAAATAAAACAGTATTTTGAGCACTTATCATAGTGCCTGGCTCATAGCAGATACTTAAACCTTAATTGAAGTCTTCTGATCCAATATAATCATTGAGTAGATCAACGAAGCATATATGTATAAAGAGACAAATGTGTATCCATTGCTTGTCACTTGTTTCCATTTTTAATCAGGAAGATAGGGTGATGAAAAAGATATGGAACTTTGATATAATAAGAGCAAGAGGAATTGCTAAGTCATAATACCCCTTTTGATTAGATTTTATTATTAAGTGACTATCTTACAGTGAGAAAAATGTTGGTATATTTTTAATCAGTATCTCTCCTCGTGACTATATGTAGAAGTCATTCAACAGTGCCAGTGCCTGGCATCCATTTATCGATTTTTTTCTTGGTAATCTCCACCCTGACACTAGTTTTATCCTAACTAAATTTTGCTCAGGGAGGTCAAAGAACCAAGTCCTACTAAATGATCTGTCCATGATCACACAGCTAGGTCATATTAGAGGTAGAATAGGAACCAAGTCTTAGCACAAATCTCCATGATAATATTGGTAATATTCCAGATATTTGTGGAAAGATTTTATAGAGGCTAGATTTTTTCAGTTTTTATTTCATTGCCACACTCATTGGGCTGCAAAGAGTTCTGCCTATTTTTTCATATATTTTAATCTCCCCCTTTATGGTATTATAATAATTATAAATGGGTTGCTCTGGGGTTTATTTCTATTAAAAATTCTGCATTAAAATATTTTTCCTAAATGATGGAATTCTCTGGAAATGAACAACATATGCCTTTGGAAAGATAAGATAATGGGAGGGCATACTTCCCTAGGGCCTGGATGTTTCTTAAGTCTTTCTGTAAGTGGAATGTGTGGATAAAATCCAGAAACAATAGCAATTCCCAGTCCTCTGGTATTTCTTTGCTATGTGATGATGATCAAGCCAATTAATCTCTCTGAGCCTCAGTTTTTCCATCTATAAAAAGAGAATAATAATACCTGTAGTATCTACATCATTTTATTCTGATGAAGCTCAAATGAGAAAATGTCTATAAAGAGCTTCATAAAATTAAATATCCATAAAGATGTCAGTAGTATTGTTATTTTTAATTGATTATATATGAAATGTGATTCTGTGTAAATTTATTTTCTTTTTCCACGTCTATCTTCCTTTTTTCTTTATTTTCCTTTGTCATCTCAAGGTTAATATGGGGAAAAAATCTTTTTACCTATGATGACTTTGCCTCCACTAATTGGTCCCAGATTCTCTAGGTATTTTCTCAGATGGCAAGTATTTGTCACAATGAATCTTGGAATCACAAAGTGACAGAATCTAGATTTTAAAAGACATTAGACATCATAATGTCTGATCTTCTCATTCTCCAGAGGAGAAAATTAACACCCATTTGCCTGTTTCTAAGGTCATATACATAATGGTAGATTCTATACTAGACCCCAGCTCTTCCAGGTCTCGGTCCCATGCTCTTCCTTCCTTCTTCTTTTATTAAACCCTTACATTGTGTTAGAACCAATAAGTTCCATGGCAAAACTGTGGTAAGGTCTAGGCAATTGAGGTTAAGTGACTTGCCCAAATTCAGACAGCTAAAAAGTACCTGAGGCCAGTTTTGAATCTTTAACACTGGCTCTCTATCCACTGAACTACTTAGTTCTTCTTCCATGTTCTTTCAAACCTGCTATAATACCTAAATTCATAACATTTAAATAGTTGACTTCAATTTCTATTGCTGCAATTGTGGTATAAATGATGATGGAGCATGGATACACATATCCAGGGAAAACTTCCCATCCTCCCAAATGAATAAACTCAATTTTTTCTCTTTTGTTTAAATAAATAAGAGTATTTCTCTTCTCCTGGTTTCATCTGCCTGTTTCTAAAACTTTGGTTCTCTTCTTTTCTGTAGCCGTAGTTGTAGCAGGTTCATCAAACAACTCTGATATTGAGGGTTGATACTGCTAACATGGCTGACCTGGTTGAATGTGTTGCTCTAACAAGGAGGTTTCCCTCTCCCTCCTCCTGACACATTTCTTAAGAGTTGTCTGTCTTCTTTATTTCCCAGTGTAGCATGAACCAGAGGCCATCACACTTAATTTACCAGTGAGTTGGGTTTGAAATATCTGGGTTTCAGCACCCATAGCTTTATTTGCCACCCACAATGAAGATGCTTACCTTCCATGCTTTATGATATTTTAGACTATCTGGAACAACATGGGACCCAGGAGCTGGAAGACTAGGGTCTGATATATATTCTACCATTACTTGTGTGACCTTAGGAAGCAATCTATACTCTTTAAGCCTTAATATTCTCTAAAGATGCTTCTTTGCTTAACTGTGAACCCCCATATTGAGTCTAAGAAAGTGGATGAAGCTCTGAAGCCAGAAATTACTTTCCTTCTAGGGAAGTGACAAGAGAGTTGTCTTTTCTTTCTTTCTTTCTTTTTTTTTGTAAGAGACTAAACACATTAAGAGTAACCTGCAAAATCAATACCAATTACTTGTAAGCCAAGGCTGAAAAATCATTCAGGCTATGTTGTGCACATGAGTGTGTGATAGAGGGACAGAATGTTGTTAGGGCTGAAATCATTAGAGAAAGAGGAAGAATAAAAGCATGTCAGCCCAAGTCGTCTTCCCTCTATTTTGAGATTTGGGTACTAATTAATGGAATTCAACAATGGCGACATTAAAAATGAGTATTAAAGAGCAGCAACAAATAAAAGGAATGTCATTCAATGCATAGATTCCCCAGGGTGACTGGGGTCTGTGCTTGCCTTTCCAGTCAGCATCAAGGAATTCAGAAGATGCACATGGAAGGCTTATCTACATAAAACAGCCCAAACCCTCATTCAATACTCAGCCATTATTCTTGGAAATAGTGTGTTCAGAACCTCAAGATTCTGTTTAGTAGAAATTCACTTTCTTGAAAGACTTAGCTTTGAGGAGGTTGGTGAAACCTTCAGAGGTTTAGCTGCCCAATCTCTTCCTTAATTAGGAGACCAAATAAATAAATAAATCTTCTATCAACAACAACAAAAACCCAACAACAGCAAAACAACCTTTTGATGTCCCTGGCAACTCTTAGCAGTGGACTTCAGAGTAGGAAACCAAAGAGAATACAATGCTTTCCTAGCCGGCTGCCTTCCATAAGCAAACAGGTGACATATGACATCAGAATAAAGAGCTAGGAACTTAAAAGCTTTAATTTTACTTTGATATTGAAGTCTTTTAAAGTAACATGCCTATCATAGTTTCTTCTTCAAAAATAGAGGTTACTGAAAACTGAGGACCCATTTCAGGAGAATGTGATGGGGTGGACTTGGGGATAAGCCCAGGAAAGGCAAAAAAAAAAAGCAAACAAAAGGTATAGATTCTTTCAAATACCTACATTGCATAGCATGATAAATGCACAAAGACACACAGACATATCTGACATGAATTCATCAGAATTTGATTGATTCTTATGGGAACAATAACAATAAGATAGTTTGATCACAACATAGAATCCTCAATTTGTGCCAGAAATAAGAACAAATTAAATTTGTTGTAGAGTCATTTTCAATCATGCAATTCTTTGTGTAATTCCACTTGGGGTTTTCTTGGCAAAGAACCTGGATATATTTCCCATTTCCTTCTTCAGCTCATTTACAGATAAAAAAACTGAGGCAAACACAGTTAAGTGACTTGCCTGTAGTCACATAGCCAATAAATATCTGAGGAAAGAGTTACACTCAGGAAGCCATTCTTCCTGACTCTAGGTCTGGCACTCTATTCACTATGCCCCCTACATGCCCCCTTAAAATATGAATGGTTAATATTTATATTGCACATTAAGTTTTGTAAATAATTTGTTATACATTATTTTATTTGAACCTGCAAAAACCTGTGATTAGATGCTATAGTTACCTCCATATCCTTGATGAGGAAACTGAGACAGAAATTTAAAATGACTTTCTCATTGTTGTCAACTTTCTTCACTCCCAATATGACCATATCTCTCTTTAAAGAAAACCGGGTCTCCTGACTATACTAGCCTTTCAGAGGGTTATATGGTAAATCTCTCTTTCCTTTTACAGTCAAATGCCTAGGAAGAGATGCAATTCCACAATATGCAATTCTGAGCTAATAGATGTGTCCTTTACTCTTGTCACTCTAAACTTTTCTTTTTTTTGATGATCTCACAGTTTCTAGTGAATTCAAGTATTATTTTTGTCTAGTGTATAAATGGAGATTTTGGACCTTAGACTTCATTCCCCAGAAGTACTTGGTATTTCCCAGAATCCCCTATAATCTCTCATGTGTCTCCACATTGACGAGATCACATTATTGGTATTTTACTGGCAGTAAGGTCTCCCAGGGTCTCTCTTCCTTTGTGATGATGCAGCAAGTATGGTGGTAAGCTAAGAGCAGGGATTTTTAAATGGGCTAATCAGGCATGGGTACATGGTTTTTATTTTGTATACTCTTTATTCCTTGATTTCTAATGATCCTTAACAAACCTCCATGAAATATAATATTTTTATTATTAGAGATTATAGGGAATTCTGGGAAATACCAAGAATTTATGGAGAATGAAGTCTAAGGTTCAAATTCTCCATTTATACACTAGAAGATTCCAAAATCTCTAACTCCTAATTGGTGTAAATAGTGAATCCTCTTAAGTAGTTGTATTATTTGAATTCATATGAACCTAAGACCTCTTTTCTTTCCAGAGTACCAGTCTCTTCTTTTTTGATGCCAAGTAAAAATTTCCACTGAGGTTTCATAGACATTTCAAACTTAATGTGTCTAAAACATACCTAACTATCTTCTTTAAAACAATCTCTCCTCCAACATTAATTTTTTCCTAAGAATAGTTATAATATGGCATAACTTATATTATCACATATATATGGGTATGTGATTTGGGGTTTAGACTTTAAAAATTACTCTATAGCAAAAATGAGTAATATGGAATTAGGTAACAAGTAATAACATTTGTACAACCCAGTGGAATTGCTTTTAAGCTCTGGGAAGGGGGAGGGAAGAAATGAGGGAGAGAAAATGAATCATGGAAACATGGAAAAATATTTAAAAATAAAAATTTTTTAAAGTTATAATAACAACAATAACCAAAATTTATATAATATTTTAACTTTTTCAAAGGACTTTACATAAATTATCATGTTTCTCACAATAATCCTATAAAGAAGGTGCTATTATTATCCTTGTTTTCATGTGAGGAAACCAAGTTAGAGAGTGGTTAAGTGGTACATTCCAGGGTTATGTGGCTAATTAGTTTTTAAGGCGGGATTTGAATTAATCTCTTCCTAACTTCCCATTCAGTTCATTGTATCATCTAGTGAATTCACTAAATATGTGTCATCCTTCCATCTTTACTAATTCACCTATCCCTAATCCAGTTGTGCATTCTTACTGCAGTCTTGTAGATTCTACGTCATAAATATTTCCTGTTTATGTTCTCTTCTCACTCATACCATGGTGACTTTAAATATATACTTCTCTTCTCTTACCTGGACTACTACAATAGATTTCATATTGATTGGCTGAGTTCCATATTTGCCATCTCTAAATCTTACTCCACATATCTGAAAAACCAATATTCTTAAAGTTCAGATCTAACTATGTCATCATTTTTCTGGTCATAAAACTTCAGCCTTGTTTACTGCCTTTATGACAAAATGCAAACTCTTTCATTTGACATTTAAAGCCCTACACAATCTGGTCCAAGCTAATCTTACTATACTATCTGTACATAATGCCCCCTGATACTCACTATGTCTCCACCAAACTAGAATACTTGATATTCCTTATGATTGGTTGTTATCCTCCATACTTGAAGAGGACCAAAAAGACATCACTGGTAATATCTTTTGACTTTTTTACAAATTGGACTTAAGTGAGGCAAAGTTGAAGAAGGTAGTTGGGTACACTCTCTATTCCAGAATCACTGAAGTCCAGCAGCAAGACCAAGTCTAGGTGATGGGTGATGGCTCAGGATGCAGTTGATGGACTTGGCATCTTTGATGTCTCACCAAACTTTCCATAACACCTTCATCAGCTGCATTGGAACAAATTATCTTTTTTCTACACACTTTCCATTGGGGAAAGTTTTCTCATGCCTGGGGTAGACATCCACTAAACTCACCAAGAAGTTTGAGGCCTGTTAATTACCTTTTTTATTTTAATTTTTTATTTTAATTACCTGTTAATTACCCTCAATGTCACTGCACACACTACTACTTCACAAAGCCACTGATGAAAACTGGGTGAGAGGAAGATACCAAAAGAAGAAAGTAGTAGCTTGTTAAGCCCTCATATCAATAGTACTGGTCTTCCCTGATCACTCTTTATACTCATATTCTTTATAGATGCCATTAAATCACCCATCTCCCTTCCCTTTAACAGTTTATCCTCTATAATTGGATGTTCTTTCGCCTGGCCTCAATTAGCCACTGAGACCTTAGAGACCTTGCCTCCTCCCTCATTACTCCATCACAGGAAGAGGTCCTCTTTTTCCATATAAGGAAAATGCCAACACATTCAGCTATGGGGTTCAGCCTGGCTGGCAGGACTTGATGCCTTTCCTTAATCTTTTCAGTGATTCCTAGTTCAGCTTTACCTTCAATTCTTTTATTCTTTTAAGATCTTAAGAGAGTCCCTAATCCATTTCATAACTGGGGGGAGAAACCAATTTAGCCTGACCTTAGAATTAGATGTTCCTTGAGAAGACTAAAGGGAAAATTATTTCACAAAAAAATATTCCAATTCAATATTAATTTTATACATTAATGACTCTTGTATTGGTCTATATCATCATCTCTTAATTAATCAATAGGAAGGACCTGTGTTCTTTTTGAGGGGAGAAGTATTGCTAATAATAGACATTTAACTGGAGCCCAAGCATCTTACTTGAGTGCCCTGGGTTGGATATAGTCTTGATCAAGATATTTGTTCTTTTTCCATGAACTTTTATTTGTGTATCATAACTATTTCTAGATCTTATATGACTATAAAAATTAGGCATGTAGTTTTTTTCCCTCACTCTAGGTAGCTAAGCTGCCATTTATTTTTTTAACCAGACCTGTGATTTCAATAGTCTATGGAATATTCCAATGAGGGACTTGCTCTATTAATGTAGAACAGCATCTATTATCAACTTATATGATCTTAGAGAAATGCATAGGATAAGGGTGGGGTAAAAAGATTGCCTATTAATTGTACAACTAATGCATATAAGAGGTAGAATTGAATTCTATGTCTTTCTGTCCTTTATCCACAACAAAACATTGCCTGTACCATGCATGGCAAGTAATTACATATAACTAAACTATCACAATGTTTATCAAATATCAGAATAGTTAGATAAAGAATCTTAGGTTCATAGTGTCAGTTTGAAACCTTGCAGGAACCTGGGAAGCCATTTACAAGAACTGATTCATTTTACAGACAAGGAAGCCGAGACTGAAAGACATTAAAGACTTGTTTAGTCATACAGCTAGTAAATGTCTAAAGTAAAATTTCAGTTCAAGTCTGTGCTGTAGGAAGGTAATGCAAAGAGAATAATTATTATCTCTGTTTTCCAGAATGGTCCCATTTCCAAGTAGAGCTCTCACATTCCACAGGAGACAAAAAAAAGGTAGAAAAAGAAGTAGGAATTTTTTGGCAAAGAAGAGATAAAGCCAGAGAAAAGGATTTGGATCTCAAATAAATAGGCTTAAACAATGTACATTTTCATAGAATGAGGAATGCATCAAATTGGCATACTTACCTTGTTCCTTAGTCTTTTGCTCATTCAGTCCTGAACCCTTGATTCCTGTATCTAGGCCCTCAGTACTTTGATTCCTGGAGCTAGATGCTTTTAATTTTTCCATTCATTTGGTCATATTCCTCTGGCTCATACATTTCTGTGATTGTCTGCCCAATCTATTGCCTTTTGCTTCAACTTAAAACATTATTATAGGCAGCCTTTCAGTTCCAATAAACATACTGTAGGCCAATAACTTCACTTGGTAAAAATATGATTCTGCCACTGCCTCTCTTAGATCTGGAACTTCCAGGTTGAAAATTCTCTGCATTTCTCTACATGTGGGAAAACTTTGGTTAGTGTTCTAGACTCGACTATAACTGTAGTTTCTCTTAGGTCCCAAAGAGAATTTCTACAAAAGTTACAAAATCCTGGAATGTTAACAAGCCAATCAAGTTCATTTGTTTTATTTAAATATTCTAGGAATAATAGGCATGGGAGTCATTAAATTTTTCCACTCATCTTGTCTGTATGTTACTAGCCTTTCTGACCAGTAAAGTAGATCAAGGGGCATGACTTAGAAGAGGGATCCAGTAAGGTATCCATAGAGAGCCATACTCATCAAACTATCAGATGGCACAAAGCTAAGAGGAAAAACTAACCCAATGAACGACAGAATCAGAATGTAAAGGAAAACAAGGTTGATTCTAATTGGATGAAGTATTCAATATGCATAAATATTATCTCCAATGCTTTTGTTATTAAAAAAAATCTACCCCACAGGAATATAATAGAGAAATCATGGCTAGACTATAATTCATCCAAAAAAATGAGGCATTTTGGGAATTATAAACTTCATAAGAGGGGGCAACTGGGTAGCTCAGTGGATTGAGAGCCAGGCCTAGAGATGGGAGGTCCTAGGTTCAAATCTGGCCTCAGATACTTCCCAGCTGTGTGACCCTGGGCAAGTCACTTGACCCCCCCCCCTCCCCATTGCCTAGACCTTACCACTCTTCTGCCTTGGAGCCAATACACAGTATTGACTCCAAGACAGAAGGTAAGGTTTAAAAAAATTCACAGGAGTCAAAAGTATGAAATAGATTAGAGAATCTAATCTAATTTTACAATGCTTTCAGAAAGACATAATACTCAATATGGAGGATGTAACAGTCCCAGTTTACTTTGCCTTGTTTAGTTTTTGTTGAGCTCTGGTTAACATTTTTTAGAAATACTATTGATAAGGGGGAAAAGGGTCCAGAAGAGTAAAGTGGAAATGTTAAAGGACCTTAAGTTCATGCTACATGAGAATCAGTTGAAATTTTGAAGGTTTAATGGAAAAAAATAAGTTTCAGGGAAGAAAATGTTTTCCTTAACCTCAGGGGCAAAACTAAGAGCTACATATAGAAACTGCAAGGAGGCAAATTTCAACATGATGTAAAGAAAAAAAACTTCCCATTAGACTTCCTCACTTGAGATCTTTAAGTACAGACCAGATATCATATATGTTGCACAAGAGCTTTTATTTTTTTTTTCAGGTATAGGCTAGATTAGATACTGGCTGAAGTCCATTCCATTTCTGAAATTTTGTAGTTATATAAAAGGTACAGTAAGTTCAATAATAACTAAGTTCAATATAACTCCCTATACTATACTGAAATTAATTTCTCATGAACAAAGTTATCCCTTTGGGTAAAAACAATGTATTTAATCTATTTTTAAAAAATACTTATGTTACTCAGGAAAACTAACACAATAAACATCCACTTACATGTTAATGTAGACTTGTTTTTACCACTAGGTTACATTTACTTTATTTTTTAAAATATTATTTAATTAGTCAATTTAGAATATTTTCCCCTGGTACAAGAATCATGTTTTTTTCCTCCTACCTCCCTCACCCCCTCCCATAGCTGATATACATTTCCACTGGGTTTTACATGTGTTCTTGATCAAAACCTGTTTCTATATTATTGATGTTTGCACTTGTGTGATCATTTAGTCTATATCCTGAATCATATCCCCATCGACACATGTGGTCAAGCAGTTGTTTTTCTCCTGAGTTTCTATTTCCACAGTTTTTCCTCTGCATGTGGATAGTGTTCTTTCCCATAAATCCTTCTGAATTGTATTGTATCATTGTATATTCATTGTATATCTACTAATATCATTGTATATCTACTAATAGAGAAGTCTATTACATTCAATTATACCACAGTGTATTGGTCTCTGTGTGCAATGTTCTCCTGGTTCTGCTCCTTTCACTCTATATCAATTCTATTCCAGTTCACATGGAATTTCTCCATTTCTTTATTGCTTCTAGCACAGTAATATTCCACAATTTTGAATAGGCAAGTTTTTTTGAGAGAACAGAGATGAGGAAATAAGAATTTATCATTTTCACTTAAAACACTGCAATTGGAAGGTAGTAGAACAAGGTTTGGGAGGCAGGAAATAGTTAAAGGGAGAAGAATATTAAATTCAGAGAATCAGAGGCATTGAAGAACAACATTTCTTTTAGGAGAGAGGTGTCAATGAATATAACCCTGAGTCTCAACTCAAAAAATCTTAAGTTCAAATCAGATTTTGGACATTTAATAGCTATGTTAACTCTGGGAAAGTCACTTAAACTCTGTTGGTCTCAATTTCCTCAATTATGAAATGGAGATAATAACAGCACCTACCTCCAGTGTTTTTGTAAATATGAAATGAGATATTTATTAAAGCGTTTAGCCCAGTGGCCCGGCACATAAGGTGCTTAATAAATGTTGTCTTTTTTCCTTCCTTGCTTCCTTGCTTCCTTCCTTCCTTCTAACTTTTCCTAGGGTTCACCTTGAAAAGAAAGTATTCCTGACCAATCCAAAATAAAATCCTTAGTATTATTAGACCAGTAATTTCCATCTTTCCTGACTCTCTCAATTCTATGATTAAAACATTGTTGGATCATTTTCCTTAAACACCCTGTGTTTACTAGAAACTAGAATGTTAGCCAAGCTTCAATTATCTCTAAACAGAACAATTTTATGTCATAGACTAAGAAATGAAATCAAAAGTGAGAAGAAAGTAAATTTTGGGTGTCTAAAATCATCACAAAAATAGTTATATGGCTCTGCTTGAGTTAACATTTGCAAAATGTGCCATGAAGGATATTATTTTAATATCAAACTATCCTTTCTTTCCCCATTTCTGGAAATAAGTATTATATCTATAAATAAGAAAATGACAGTGTCTCTGAGGAAAATGAGATTTTTTTTCTCATTTTAGCCTTTAAGCCATTTTGTTAATTGCTCTTTCTTTTAAAGCTGTCTCTAGAAAATGAAACTTAATAAAGAGAAAGGATTATAATTAACCACTGGGAAAAAAGTGAGGGGAGTCTTAGAATTAGCAACCTCAGGCTTTTGAGAAAAAAAAATCAAAGGCAAAGTTAAAATTCCACCTTGTTAAGAAACAGAGGAATCATCCCACTTTGACAAGGGCTTCTTACTACCTAAAATACCAACACCATCTTTATCTCAAAACAGACTGAGGATCTTTTTTCAGCATGCTGTTTTCAAAAAAGCCTGAATCTAGGTATCTGTACTGAACTGTAACTATGACAGTTGTCATCATAGCTCATTGCATACCAGTTCTGTTAATTCATTAAGCCAGACTTAGAATGGATCTCTTTAGTTCTCTCTAAGGCAAAGCAAATGTGATCAATTATTGCTCCTGTTCCCTTGTTAGTACATGATTAGCTTCTGCAGATCTTGAAGTATGGTAAAATTGCATACAAATTATATTAGCAGAAGTAATAAGTGCTTGATTGAAGGCTGGTTAATAATGAAAGCTTCCAAAGAGAAAGATTCATGCCAATTAACATAGGCCTGGAGATATGAAGCACCCCATATTACAACAGAGCAAAAAGACATGACGGGAGACCTGGCAAAATCTTTATTCAAATGAAAATGACAACTTGTAATATTGTAAAATGACAATAAAACTTTACTTTTATGGGACAAGGTATGTTTAATCTGGGGAAAAAGTTTTTAAAAGTTTGAAAAGTTTACCATTCTTCATTTTATTTATTCCATGAATTTTTCTGTATTGAAAGCAATGTGTCTTATTTTACAATACTATGAACGTGGAATATATATGGTGATAATACATGTATAACCTATATCATATTACTTGCTATCTAGAGGAGGTTGGAGAAGGGGGTGAGAAGTTGAAAACATAGATCATGAAATATAAGAAAATTATTATTTAAAATTGTATTGACATATAATCTGGAAAAATTAAAAGTAAAACATAAGAAAAGTTAAAGTATATTTCTAATTATTTAACTACTTTAAATATATAAGCTATACTTGCTTATTTCATTAAGTAATGTCAATTCATTTATAATATAACCACTTTGTTTTCAACTTGCATATACACATATACTTTTATGTTTTTGTGTCATCTTCCCAATAATACATGAGCTCCATGACAACAGGGAATAATTCACTTTTGCTTTTTATATTCCTAATTTTTAGCACTGTACCTAGACAATAACTACATTAGTGATTTAAAACGATTATTAGTTGATTGATTAAGGTAGTTATAATCTTCAAATAAACTCTCCTTCCTTCCTTCCTTCCTTCCTTCCTTCCTTCCTTCCTTCCTTCCTTCCTTCCTTCCTTCTTTAAGAAACAATTTTAGCAGTCTTTCTATGACTGAGTAGCATAATAGTTGTTATGGCAAAAAAAAAAAAAGAAAAAAGTTTGATGATGAGCCTTTTGAAACTTACTTAATCTGATTTCTCTGAATATAGCCAAATAGTTCAAAAGAAGACTAACAGTAGAGGTCTTTCCACTTTGGTAGAACCTAGTAGTGATTATGCTTCTACTAGCACAGGCATATGCTCATCTACTAGCCAAAATTCCATCCTCTTCAGGATGGACTGACATCATCATAGCAGAGAAGCAACAAAAGGCTCTCAAAGTCTATGCTATTGGAAATGGAATTGCTATCAGGTTCTCCCAAACTAGAAAGATATCTTTTATGGGACTGCTGATATACTACTATTTGGCTGTATTCAGAGAAACTAGATTACATAACTCTCCAAAGCTCCTTCATCAGATTGGTCACACAGTATGTTGGCTTTTTCTTCTTCTTTTTTTGCCACAGCAACTGTTAAATATTAGAGGACTGTTGTAGGCAATGGTAAATGGAATGCCAGGACTGACCCTTAAACTATTGAAATAATCACTTTCTCAGTGTTGAAAGAGAGTCTGGCAGAATGGAAAAGGCATTGGACTAAGAGTCAGGAAGACATAGCTTCAATTCTTGCTGCTGTCACATTTAAACTGCATGACCATGCATAAGTTGCAGTGACATGTTGGCTCTGCCTTTGCCACTCAGTGAAAGGAAAGAGGTAGATGAAACACACTCCTATCAAGCAAAACACTGTCTAGCTGGGGTTAGAGGACAAGTAAAGGTTAATTTTAAAAGTATAAGTAACAATCACAATGCTGGATAGAATAGACTAGCAGATGACAGCAATTCAGAGAAGAAAAAGAACATTTTATGTCATTAGTATTGAGAATATTTCAGAAAGCATAAGAGTAATGGATTAGAAATTAGAGCAAGTCTAGGAATTAGACCCATGAAGGGAGAAAGGAAAAATTCTAAAGGCTATTGGAATGACATTAGCATACGGATAAGGATGGGCATGAGAATGAATTGGGTTAAATGATGAGGATTACCAGTTTGACTAGCAACATGATATAGGGGCTTGACTTCATTTTTTCCCATTTATTAATTCTGCAGCTATGTTGCTTTTTTTCTTCACCTTGCTGTCTACTTTTTGGACACGTTATGCTGCTTTCTTCTGAGAGTCAATCAGAAGGCTTTGATCAAAAAAATGGTCACTTTCTTGCTTACCCTGACCTAGTTGGCTATCATCCATACTGGTCCCTGTCTTAGGGGTCTTTATACATACAAAGGTTAAAAAAGAACAAGAAAATAATGCAACTGTCATTACTATAGTATTTTAAAGTGTAAAAAATGCTTTCTTTATAAACAGATCTGTCAGGTAAGTAGTACATACAAAATACACACATGTGTATATATAAACACACAAACAAAAGTGTATTGTTACATGTAAGTAAATAAGTTTGTTGTATATGAACATGCATACAGATAGGTAGACCTAGACATAGAGAGACAAATAAATATGTGAGTATTAGTCCAAACCTGCCATTTCGTGGGTGGGAGAAATTCCAGATAGGCAAGGTCCCTCTATCACTACAGATCAGCCACCTTAAAGTTTTGGGAGTTGCCATAATCAATGAGTGTCCCATTCAGACTTCAAATACAAGTCTTCTTTCCTGCAAAGTCAGATTCCTATAACCTTGCTGCCTCTCAGAACATGTATTATTATCTACATTTGATAGATGAAGAAACTGATACTTAAGAGACATTAAGCAATCTGCTAAAGGACAGACAGCTAAATATTACCTCAGGAATATGAGTTTGGGTCTCTCTGATCCCCATGTCCATCCCTCTTTCTCTCTTACAGCATAAATAGTTGATACAAAAGACTGTTTCCCTGAGATGTGACATATTGTAAGGGTCAGAGAGGATATAGCTAGTGAAGTAGGATTGAAAGAGAAGGAAAAAGCAGCTTGAATGTTCATATTGAAAAGAGAGCTTTGTGTAAGGCAGAACTGGTCCTCTGCGAGTGATTTATCCTTATGATTCTCAAGCATTCCTTACTAATGCCTATTGGTAGAAACTGTACTTAGAGCAAAGTACTGTTTGACTGAGGTCAAAGTTACAAGTCATAGGCACAGACTTTAGAGCTTCAAAAGACCCAAGGATCATCCTGTTGAATCTACTCATTTTACAGGTTAGGAAATAGATTTCTTTGAGAAATAATGAAAGGAAATACTAAACTAAGCTGGAACAGTTTAAAAGTAATAGCCTTCCCTTTGCTCCAAAGTGATTATGACTGAGATTTCACCAATGTCATATATTTCGGGTGTGACATAATCTGTTTCTAGTTCTTGAAATCCATCACTGCCGTTGACCTCTGGAGAAGAGGGGAATGTCAGAAGGAAAACTATTGAAATAGGAATTTTAGAACCTACACAGAGATGGTACTAGTGAAAACTGCTCAGAATACACAGTCCCTAATTAAATGCTTACTATGTCCTGGGTAGCTTATTTGGTAAAGAATTGAAGTAAAGTAGGAGGAAGTGAGGCAAGAGGAAGCAAGGAGGAAAGGGAGGAAAGAGACAGAGATAGAGAAAGGAGAGAGAGATAAAGAGACAGAGGGTCCAAGAGAGACAGAGATAGAGACACAGAAACAGAGAGGCAAAAACAGATGGGTAAAAACTATCCTGTCCTCCACAAGCTTAAATTCTAAGGAAGAAGACAATATGTAAATAATTACCTACATACAAAATAAACAAAGGAAAATAAAGGTAATTTCAATATCTGAGTGCATTGAAAAAGAGACAATATCAGGAGACCAACTCTGTAACTAACCAGCTCTGTGACCTTAGACATGCCATTTTCTCTTAGGGTTCTAATTTCCTCAATTATGATATACAAGGGGTGACTTGGGTGACATCTAAAGCCCCTTTGCAACTCTAAAAACTAATTCTAACATAAAGTGTGTTCAGCAGACATAACTAACATTTGTATTAATTAAGGTAATAAAATCAATAATTAAGCCATTTTTCAAATCATTTGACTAGGAGTTAATTTTTTTTGTATCATAAATTTTTTTGGCAATTTGGGGAAACCTACAGATAGACTTCTTTTCAAAATAACTGTTTCAAATATGTAAAACAAAGCATGTGGTACTATAAAGGGAATCGATTAAATTGAACTATAGCTACCAAAATTATAAAAATTTGACTTATTTTTTTATCCCAAGATAAGAATTCCTGGGATAGAGCATCAGAAATTGAAACTAGCTCATCAGGTTTGATTCTTCTGCGTGCTAGTTAGTAGTCTATGATCAGGAGGCTGTAATTGTAGCCTGTTTCATTTTCTGACCAAGGACAATTTGCCCCTCCTTAGGAAACTTGGTAGTGCCCTGCTCCCTTGGCCTCACCATATTAATAGCAAACTTAGAGTGGACACCCAATCGACTTAACCCACCAGAGCTCAGAATTCCTAAGTTTAAAAGATCCATTAGCCTCAGCTTCTAGTAACAGGGATTACAAGTACGTTCCATCAAGGCCATCATATGGGGATTTAAAAATAAGAGCAATCCCATATTATGTATATGAGATTAATTTGTGTTCCATAAATGGAATATTATGTCAAAATGAATGCTTGAAGAGGATTGTTTAAGTAGGTTCTTTAATTAAATAATGTGCTTCTCAAATTTTTATCCACTGAGAATAATCAGGAATGATCATTTTAAAACTAGAATAATTTTACCCTTTTAAAATGACAGTGGAACTTTGGAGAAATAAGACTAAACACACCTTCAACACTTCTATCATTATAAATAAATCTGCATTCCACTTCATTCCTAGGGATGAGAGGGCCAGAAAAGACACCAAAATAATTTTACAAAAGATGAAAATCATGTAACAAAAGCTTTCTGGTTGATGGGTTAATGGGATGTTACTAATATGGATTTTATGCCTTGTTTAACTTTTTCTGCTGGTGAAATTTTCCAGTCTGACACCCATATTTGACATCAGAACTTCCAAGAGAACCCAAGAACTAAAAAAAAATACTCATCTTCTCATCCCTTGGAAAATTTAAAGGGGTAAGAAAAGGCTGAAATATCAAAGTCACATCAGAAAAAGTAATTAGCATAAATCCCTTTTGGAGGAGGGCAGTAAATATCAATTAAATTGAATCAGAAATTTTTTTTAAATTACCTTTCACAAAACATTTCAAAGGTGCCAAACATAAAATGATATTGTCCCTAAATATCTTTTCTCCCTTATAGTATATCTACTTTTCACTGAAAGTCCTTCTCTGCCACATTGCCCAAACAGTTTACATCACAAAGGAATTATCTTATTTTCATATAACTAAGAGAGAGAATTAATAAGATCCATCATTGTACCAGCTTCCTTCAGTCTCCATGGAATGGCCAAGCACGAGCTAGGAAATTACTTCAGCATTCTTAACAGCTATAATTGAAGTGAGATTTCCTTCTATGAATGCATGTGTAGAATATAAACATTTTAATTTCATCAGTTCAATGAGTCATTTTGCTGGGTGGCAACATTACCAGGCTAACTAACATTTGAAAGTTAAAGTATGGATTTGGAAGAACCTATTGCATTTTTGTTGGAGATCATTTGTATAGCTAACTACAACCACTAACTTCATTCTTTTCTTTCTCTCCCCAAGTATAGAATAGGCTATTTAGATTTCTAAATGAGAAAGTGTCCCAATTAAAAAAAATTAAATTAATTTGTTACATTATAATACCCTGGTAACTCCCTCCTACCCTCTTCACCTCTGTGAAGGCATCATTTGCCAGAAAGATATATATATATATACATATATATATGTATATATACATATATATATGTATATGTGTGTGTGATATGTGAAAGATATATATACATGTGTGTGATATGTGAAACATATATATATGTGTGTGTGTGTGTGTGTGTGTATGTAAACTTGTTATTTATTTCTATTTATCAGTTCTTTCTCTTGAGGTGGACATACACAAGTCACTCTCCAAGCAATATTTATTGCTATATATAATAATATAATTTTCTCTTGGTTCTGCTCATTTTCCTAACTTAATGTATATCTTTCCATATTTTTTTAAATTAAATTGTTTGTCATTTCTTATGTTGAAGTAATATTCTATCACAGTCATATGCCACAACTTGTTCAGCCATTCCTCAAATAATGGACATCCCTTCAATTTCTAGATTATTTTACCATCACAAAGAGAGGTCATTCCCCAATTGATAAATGATCATAAATATGTAAACAATATAAGAGATAAAAAGATATGAACTGAGAATTTTTGGATGAAGGAATCAAAGCTATTAAAAGTATATGAAAAAATGCCCTCATTTGACATTGTTCATACAGCTAAGAAAGTATATGTTTACCCTCTGAAAAACCAGTCTCTATATAATTAGTTATACCAACGATGTAAAAATAAACATCACGACAAGCTGGGGAATACTCCCTTCAAAATCTCAGATCTGCTTCTTGTTTTGGATGTGTGTAGGTACATATATGATTGTTTATATGTGTACATGTATGTGTATTCATCATATAATAAAGATATATATATGTATTTATATGTACAATATGGTCTCCTTGAGGTCAGAGACTAGTTCAATTTTAGCCTCATATCACTAGTAACCAACATAGTGCAAAATACACAGTAAGTGCTTAATAAACACTTAACTTGAGTCAAATGTTGGAGTATGTTGGGATGTAAAGATATGTACAGGAATAAAGGCAGATAAGAAGAACAGCATGGTCTTGTACACAGATGGGTGGACTTGGAGTCAGGAAGATTTGGATGATCCAGATTGTTAAAGTAAATAACTATTTTTCTCTTGACAACTCCCTACAATTTGTCTACTATTTCGTAGAAATGTTCCATGACAAGAGTTCCTTATGCTGACAGAGTTCCAGATACTTCACATATGTGTATATGCAATATATGCACATACCTATATGGTTCATTTGGCTTGCTCTGGCAGCATTGCTAATATACTTTATTAAATCACTTTTCTTATTTTATTTCATCAATTGATAAACATTTATTTAAAGATGTAGTTTGTGCCAGCAAATGTGCTAAGTGCTGGATCTGAGTTATTTCATCAGATCACCAATATGAGAAAAAGAATAACATGTCAGAAGAAAACCATTTCCAAGACAAACTAAGTACCTAAAAGAATATATGGTATTTATATAGGCTTGCAGAATATCTTATATACATAATGTCTTTAGAACCTCATAACGCACCTATGATCTAAAACTATAGTTATTGCTATCATAGTTTTATAGATGAAAAAACTGAGGTTCAGAATAATCCAATGATTTCCCCAAGGTAACTTGTGTAGATGGCATCAGAGATAGAATTAAAACCTACCTCTTATGTAATTTAAAGTCCAAAAAAATCATACTTTCGTGCTTTCCAAGAATATTTTGATTAAGGTGTGAAAGTTAAAGTATGGGTATAGTTTTGGGGAGGAAAAAGGACATCATTAAGAAAATGGACAGACATTGAAAGAAGAGGTGAGATTTGCTAAATACAAAATTTTTTGAGTTCCAAATTCTGCCTATAGTTGGTCCTGCCAAGCAGAATACTTGATCTGATTTTTTAAATTGATAAAGTTTTCTTGTTAATAGGAAGCTCAGAAGCTTACAAATTAAAACACTGCCAGAGAATAGCTATACTCACCTTAGAGAATAACTCAGTGTCTGTAAGAGGCTAAATGTGTTTGTACATGGAGGGTCTTGTTTGTGGGAAAGAAGTGAGGAGGGATGTTAGATGTTATCTTGGGAAAGCAGACATTTTATTGTGTGGGAAAAGAAATTCCCCTTAAAGGAAAATAAAATAAAACAGTGAAATTGAAAAGAGATGGGAGGAAATGAAGAAGGCTCTTTTCCACAAAGGATATTGAGATGCATGAAAACCTAATTAGAATTATTTAGATCAAGACTGAAAATGAAAAACCTATGCATATCAATGAATTATGGAACAAACATATCAAAGAAGAAAGCATATTCCTTTCTCCCCACCCTCTCCTTCTCCCCAAACTCATGGGACTACTTTAAAAAATCTGACACACTTTCTTGGCAGATCACGTGACAGCCCTCAGCAGCAGGCTTTTGTCAAAGCTGTCTATTTCTGCAATATCATCTTTTCAAGCCCTACTGAGGCATGATGAGATCTTGAAAGCCTGAGTCTGGGGCCCTGTGAAACAGCTCTTCCTAAGGAAACACTGAAGTTCACATTTGATTGATAACTGAAGAAAGAGAGTAACTCAGAGTTCATAACTTCCTCCCCAAACCTTTATCAATCAACCCAGTGCACACACACTCTAACAGGCAGCCTCTCTATGACAAGAATGCCAGCTTGGGTCTGAGTATTTCATTCAGCCTTTGTGCAACTTAGCTAGGATCCTGTGAAGAGAAGGAGATGCTTTGGTGTTTTTAAAAGCATTTGAAGATAGAGGGGGGAAATAAGATTTCAATATTGAGTTCAATATTTCGCTATCCCTGGACAGAGCTTAATTTAGGGAGAGTATTCAACCCATCACAAATTGCCTTCAAATAAGTCAGCGGCAGAAATGAGTTTGCTAACCTCACCAAAGAGAAGAGGTCCCATTTGAAATCAGGAAAATCAAAATAATACTTGAAATAACCTTTTGGTTTCAATAGTATCTTTGATTCACTTATTCTAAAGTTGGAAAGATAACCAGCATCAATAAGAAAAGGGCATGATTTTTTTTGAATAACATATGAAGAGAAAAGGACTTTGTGTGTGTGGCAAATACCATATGTGCCATATGACAGTTTATTAAATTGTATAAGTACCATATTTCATCTTTATGAAGATAAGGTTTAACAATCAATTCAATTCAAGAGATATTAAGTTCCTACAATATATAATGCACAGGACTGAGGGCTGGAGATACAAAAATGAAAAATTACTATCCCTCACCTAAAAAGTTTTAGTCTATTAATTCATAATTAAGTATTTATTAAGTGCCAACTGCATGCCAAATGCTGTCCTAAATAGTGGGAATGAAAAGGTAGAAATCAAAACAGTTACTGTCTGCAAAGAACATATTTTCTAATAGGAAGATAATGAAATGTATATGAAATGAAAACTGAAGAGTCTGGAAAGATGCACACTCTAGTAGGGAAGTCTTTAACTCTCTCAAAATGAGTCTTGAAGGAAACCAGGGATTCAGAAAGGTGGACTGAGGAAGAAGAACATCCCAGGAACAGGGGAAAGACAGTGAAAAAGTACAAAGATATTATGTATATTAGGAATGTCAGCTATCTCTGACTAGATCACCATGAGGATGCCATATAAGGTTTATTTAATAAATCAAATACACATAACTTTTTTGTCACATTCTCAATAAAAATTTCAGCTTCACAAGCTTATACACAAAGCAGAAGTAAAATGAAAGGGTTGGCAAAGAAATACATAACTGACAAGATAGGTTTTTTTACAGTTAGACACACTGTCAAATATGATCGAGAGCTGAGTGATGCAGAAAAGCTATGGTAGAGATAAGAATTCTACTTGACAGTGTTGAAGTTTTTCCAAAAAAATATTAGCAAGTTTGTGAGTATTGAGAAGATAATATTAGTGGAATGGCAAGAAGAGTGAGAGAAAAAAAGGAAAGTTGAGGCAGTGTAGTATTTTGGCAAGAGCTTTGAACTTGCAAGTAAAAGATCTGGATTCCATTCTAGACTCCATGAGATCCTAGCAGGGAAGTCTTGGCATAGTATTTAATCCCTCCATTCTTTAGTTCCCTCATCTATTATGAGAGACAACAAAATTTATCCAGCTTAACTGATAGTGTTGTGTATTGAGTGCTTTGAAAATTGGTAAAGGGATTTTAAATTTATAATTCAGTTAGCCCAACATTGCTTGCCTAGAATTAGAATGAGGCATGCTTAGGAGAATAATTACTGAAGTTTTCTTTTTTATTGTAATGGTCTGAGATTGTCAGAGCCAAAACATGCACAAAGGGTAAATGCATATTGTGGCAAGGTAGTGAGTGCAAACAGAGGTATGAAATCACACACAAAAAAGGAGTCCTTCCAAGAGCAAGTTGGATTTCCCATATTCATTGCTCTGGATTTTTCTCTTCATTCTCCAGACATTCTTTATAATGGACACCTTTCCCTCCCTTCCCACCTCCCTTTCTTTTTAACTTCCTTGTATTGAGTGTCTTCCCTCACTGGAATATGAGCTACTTGAGGGAAAGGAATACCTTTTTTCTGTTTGTATTTGTATTCTCAGAGCTCAACACAGTACCTGACCCAGAATCAGGTTAAAGTTCTTTAAAAATTGGACTTGGAAATAAACTCCAACAATTAAAGATTTATTTAAAATATAGAAGAAGATAAGGAGAACCTCAGAGGTTTTTTAATTCACATTTTCACTTGAACTTTTTAAAAAAAATAGCATGTAAATGGGTCAAAAGAAATTGAGTTCAGGGACTGAGGGGAATGGATTTGATATGTTATGCTGCTGTGGTGAGTGTTCAGTGCCAGATTACTGGGTATTAAAACATGGGAATATTGTGAAATGAGATGGCAGCCTCCATGTAGGTCCTAAGGACAAGTATTCACACCAAAAAATCCACTCTTCCAAATGGCAGTAATTGGCCCCCAGCTGGCATCTTCAAAACAGGCCAAGAAGAAGAAGAAGAAGAAAAAATAACATAACATAATATAATATAATCAAGAAGATGGAAACGAGATCTATTTCTCCTAGTCCAGGTGGAGACTCAGTCTGAAGGCAAGTGGAAGGAAGCCAGAACTGTTTTTTTTTTTCAGATTATTTCTTTTCCAGAAATGAAATATTTTAATATCCCTAAGGTCATAATATCACTAACTCAATTACTATTAGAAATGCCAAAGTGAGACTCTTTTTATTTAGAAAAATATCAAATACATCCCTGCACAAAATGGAGCTCACCATTTCTACTCTTTTACCTGAAGTTTAGCCATAAAATAACTCAGGGTCCAGCCTATCAGTTTGTGCACTTGACAGACGGGTTCCATGCTGTTTGACTAATAAAATGCCAGAGTTTAGGGGTTGCAGTTTGAGAAATACAACAAGCATATGGAGTTGTTCTTGTACTCTAAAGGCAGAATTGTGCCTCAAGGTAGAAATGTACTTTGTTATGTATTTACTTTGCTTTCTGAATTCTGTCTCAGTAGGGGGAGTGGGGTGGAAGTATGATTTTGAAGTTGATGAGGGATTGTATACATTAGAGATCTTTTTAGACAAAAACATGTTTATATAAATGGGGATAATAATAACTGTAGGCTCTACCTTACAGAGCTCTTGTGACAGTCTAAAGAAATACACACAAACACACAGGCATATTCACACATACATACATGTAGTATGTGATGTCTTTAGAGCCTCACAACTCTATAAAGTAGAGGCTATAGTTATTGTTATTCAGTTATCTATACATGTATGAATGAATATGTTTCTGGATATATACACATATATGTGCATCTACATAGTATACATGTGTATAAATACATGTGTGTATCTGTGTATCAATAATTATATCTGTCTATACCTTTCTCTATTTCTTCATCTCTCTTATAGTATATATTGAAAACATAGTTATTAAACTATTTATAAAACAGTAACTCCAGGTTTAGAACCCTTGCCTTAAGACTACAAATTGTATAGCTATTTCTGATTCCTACAGGGAACCTCTCTATGAGAAGTTCCCCATCTTATTTAAAATATAAAGACCACCAAAAGAGAAAGAGAAAGAGCCAGCTAGCCAGACAGAGGTAGAGAGACAGAGGCAGAGATTGAGAGATTTTTTTCTAAAATACTAAGAAAAAAATGACTTGCTTATCCATCACTTACTCATTGTTATAACACAGGATCCTTGGTATTCATAGTTTTGAAGATAACTATTTATACCATCACATTGCCTTATCCTTTAAGACATAAAAAGTTCTCTTCACACTGCTCTCTGCATTCTATGAATTCCCTTGCAATGTACTGTTTATGGCACTCATCTGTGTCTATCAATCTATTTTTTCTCTCTTACTCTCTCTTTTTATTTCTCTCTTTCTCTTTCTTTCTACCAATCAGCAGAAATACAAATAATGGATATAAAAAGAGGAAATCAATGTGAGCTAGAGCAGATGGAAAGTGTTTGGAATAACTTTATTTTTAAAATCTACTGGAAGGTGGATATATCTATATGTATACATATGTGGACAGGTGGAAGGTTGGGAAGAGGAATAGAGTTGCTATATAAAAATATATGTGTGAAGTTCAGAGAAACATGGGAAAAGGTGAATAAAGATGCATAAAGAAAGTTGAATTGTGAGTAAAATCTATAAATTGCTATAATAATGCAAAGAAAACCACTAAACAGTAGGGGAAATCTGATGAATCATAATGAAACATCTTAGTCTGGCAGAAATGATAAGTAAGGTACATCTCTCTCTTTTCAAGAGATTATCTTTCCTGTCAAGTCAGGATCCTTAAAAAAAAAGCCTTCAAAATAGGCTATTACCCCATCCAAAACATCCTACACACTGCTTCCAGACTTATTGTTTAATCTTTTTAGTCAAGTCCAACTTGTGACCCCACCTGGGGTGTTCTTGGTAAAATACTAGAGTGATTTGTCATTTCCTTCTCCAGCTTATTTTACAGAAAGGAAATTAATGCAAAAAGAGTCAGATAGTAATTGATTGAAGTCACATTTGAATTCAGGTCTTCTTGGCTCCACATCAGGGACTCTATCTAGTGCATGCTAAACTGATCTTCCTAAAATCCTTTTATCCTATCACTTATTTGACCATTCAATCAATAAGCATTTTTAATGGGCACTGAGGTGGTAGCAGACCTAGAATCAGGATTACCTGAGCTCAGTTCTAGTCTCAGACACTTCCTAGCAGGGTGACCCTGCATAAGTCATGTAATCTCTGCAAGTCTCCATTTCCACATCTATAAAATGGGGATAATAAAAGTACCTATCTCACAGAGTTGTTGTGAGGATCAAATGAGATAGTATTTGCACAAGCCTCTAGTGCAGTGCCTGCTTCATAGTAGGAACTGTATGAGTGCTTATGCCCTTTCCTTTCCATCCCTTATTATGTGCCTGGTACTGAGCCAAGCACTTGGAATACAAAGGAAAACAACAAACTGTCCCAGCCTTCAAGGAGCTCACAATCTAACAGGAGAGATGGGTACAGGGACAGGTATATATATATATATATATATATATATATATATATATATATATATATATATATATGTAATATTCAAACTAATATGATACAGGGTAACCCCAGTAGGAAGTGTTTAGCATGGAGGATGAGGGCAGGCTTTCCATAGAAGGTAAGACTTGGGGTGAGCCTCAAAGGAAGCCCAGGGATCCATAAGGTAAACATAAACAGGGAGACATTTCAAGCATAGAAGAGAGTCAGTAAAACAGCACAGATAAAAGAAATGATAGAGTGTTGTGTCTGAGGAACAGCAAATACTTGGAGTAGTTAGACTGTCCCAGGTAAGAAGGGACATAATATGTAAGAAGACTAGAAAGGTAAGAATAATTTTAAGTTGGGAAGACTGAAAATTCCAGCCTACTACATATAAAGACCTCTAATATTTGATCCCATTCTACCTGTCCAAACTTACTTTATACTATTGTAAAGCATGATCAATATGCTCCCAGCAAACTAATCAATGTCACTCATATATGCCAAGTTCATTATTTTTGACACTTTATTTTTTTCCTATTCCTATTCCTTTAAGTTATACTAGAGAACTCCATAGTTCATCTGGTTTGCTCTTTAGGCAATGAAAACAGGCCCAGGCCACTCTTTTTTTTTACTTGATTATGTATATTTTAAATAAATATATCCATATATGTATATATACACATATACATATAATATATAATAATACAACACATATTTTATAAATATGTTTTAAATTATAATAAATATGCTTATACAAGAGAAGCAAATTCTCACATTAGCTATGTTAAAAAATCTCTATCAATTTTATTATTTCAACCTAACATGTCTTTGCTTTTACCTTTAGCCTATCTATATTCCACTCATCCTTCATCCTTGAAGGATTGGATAGGATAGGAACTGAACTATGATTTCATTGATATAAGGGACTCTCCAATGAGTAAATACTTTACAACAGTGAAGGTTGGCATTTAAATAGTTTTTCTAGAATACTAAGAAAAAAGTGACTTAATTATCATCACATATCCAGTATGTTTATAAGATTTGAACCCAAATTTTCATAGCTTTGAAGACAACTGTACTTATGACACCATATTACCTTATCCTCCAAGACAGTTAAATCATGATCTGTTCAATAAAAGGTTCTCACACTACTCCCCCTTTCTCTGAATTCTCTTAAAATTTCTGTGTGTATCACTCATCTGTAGAAGTAATAATACCCTGAACTAGCATTTTTCCATTTCTTGTCTCTTGGGCAATAATGGAAACTCATCTGACAAACTCTTAAATATGAGGCAGAACAAACCTAAGAAACGATTCAAAATTATATGAAAAAAGTCATGAAACTTCTTTTACATTTAATATATTTATCAACCTCCTGGGCATATACCTGAAAAGTGGCAAAGACCAAAAGCAAGGACCTCCATAGGACAAAATATTATTCATAGCAACATTTATGGATTGCAACCCCCTGGAAACCAAATGCTCATTGATTGAAAAATGGTTTAAGAAACTGTGATGTATGAATGTTATAGGAGGAATTCAGATGGACATGACAAAGATTTCTATAAAGTGATGGACTAAGGAAAAAAACCAACAGAACAATATAAACATTTACCTTACAAATGTGAATGACAATACTAAAAAGCCATTTGGTGAATTGGGTGAACATTCTTGGTTCTGGAAATTGAAAGAAAAGCTTCATTTCCTCCTTCTCTCAGAGGTCAAGTTGAAGACTACAGATGTAGAATGTTGCAGATATCATTTTGTTTTCTTAGTTTAAATGATTTTCCTTGTTAAAAGAAAGAATTCAATGGAAGGAATAAGGAAGGAATTTAAAGGGAAATATGCTAAAAAGGAAAAGGCAACACACACATATATAAATGAGGCAACATGGTAAAATGGAGAGTTTATTAAACTTAGTGTTAGGAGATATAAGATTGGATCTTGATTCCAGAGCTTTACTGGCTGTGTGTTGCTTCACCTTGGGCATGTCAGAATATTTTTTAACCTTTAATCTATAATGTCCTAACACTAACTTCTAGGGTGGTTGTATGGAAAAGACCTTATAAATCCTAATGTGATATAATTATAGTGATAATAATAATATTATTTTTTTCATATTCCCAAGAACTTGGCAAAATCTTAGACAGTGAGTAAATATGAGTTGTGTTTTAAATCAAAGTACTTAACTTCAAAGCAAACAAGCTGTTTCTCTTGAATTCCCAATAAAAGAGTCCCCTAGGCTATCTAGTCTGGTCTGTTTCTTTTTATACAACTATAGGGATGCAGTTTCTAATACTTGCTTTATAAGATTAGTTCACAATCTAATAATTTTCACTGCCAGTAAGGATTTTCCCTTTGTCACTACTGAAACTCAATTATCTCTTTGTTACTTTATTCTTTTGATTATTTTAGTTTCATTTTTCTCTCCATATATACCAACTAAAATAGTTACTTTCTCCATATTCACTCTAAGCAATGGCTTATGCCAGGTGAAAAGGGTTATATTGGGAAACTAATAAATATGAAAGCAAGTTTTCAAGCAGACAGTATTATAGTGGTTAAAAATTACATTGGGCAAATTCACCCTAAAATTACTTCAACAAAATTGGGCTGTAGCCCAATTAAAAGGAAGGAAGACTAACATCAAACCACAGTATTCCCTGGCATACTGAGTAGAGAGGAAAGAATTCTGATTGTGTTCATGTTATTGTGGGTGGGAAGATTGGCTTATGTGTTTTTAAACAGTTTAAATCATGTTAAATCCATTGATTATGTACCTCATAAATCTCTCCATGGGTAAAACCTCTTGCTCTAACTAATGATTTATTTGGAACTCCATCTCTTAACTGTCCTTTCACTGGCAATTTCTTAGTCCTGCCTTCTCTCTACTTCTGGGTTTCTCTGATTTGTTTCAACATTCAGATCAAAATCCATTTTCTTTTTTTTAACATTATTTTATTTGGTTATTTACAAACATTATTCACTGGAAACAAAGATCATTTTCTTTTCCTCCCCCAGCACCCCTCCCACCACTTCTCCCATAGCTGGCGCACAATTCCACTGGGTTTCACATGTGTTCTTGGTTCAAACCCATTTCCATGTTGTTGGTATATGCACTAGAGTGTTCATTTAGAGTCTCTCCTCAGTCATTTCTCTCAGCCCCAAACAGTTGCTTTTCATTGGTGTTTTTACTCCCACGGTTTATCCTCTGCTTATGGATGGTGTTTTTTAGATCCCTGCAAGTTGTTCTGGGACATTGCATTGCCAATAATGGAGAAGTCCATTACTTTCAATTGTACCACAGTGTATCAGTCTCTGTGTACAATGTTTTCCTGGTTCTGCTCCTTTCGTTCTGCATCACTTCCTGGAGGTTGTTCCAGTCTCCGTGGAATTCCTCCACTTTATTATTCCTTTTAGCACAATAGTATTCCATCACCAACATGTACCACAATTTGTTCAGCCATTCCTCAATTGAAGGGCATCCCCTCATTTTCCAATTTTTGGCTACCACAGAGAACACAGCTATGAATATTCTTGTACAAGTCTTTTTCCTTATTATCTCTTTGGGGTACAAACCCAGCAGTGCTATGGCTGGATCAAAGGGCAGACAGTCTTTTATCGCCCTTCAACCTATAACCAAACTGCACTCCTGGTTTAAATGAGGTATAACACTAAAGTAGTGATACCAATTTTTTCAATGGATATGTTAGAACTTATATTCTGGTACAACTAATAGACACTACCCATATTGACAGAGTATGCACTAATTTAACAAATCTACCAGTCATCTGTCATTCAGAAGGTCTTCATAAAAAAAAAAAAGGAAAAACAACATTAACAACAACTTACTTTATGACACAGAATTTGTAATAAAAGTTCTAAATTTTTTGGTTGTTGTTTTTAAAGAAACTTTTTATTCTTTTTATTTTCATTTAAAATGCTCAAAATGAATTCATATTAAAGCAGAGGATTTCTAAAAGGTCAATTAGAAATGTCTATATAAGGTTAGAAAGATCTCAGGAATAATCAGTCTGAATTAAATAAGATTAGCCAGTTTTCGTCTTGAAATGTGGAGAAAATCAGAATGTGAGGGAAATAGTTTTAGGGCAGTTTGGTATTATAAGAGGAGTAATATAAAATTCCCATGGATATGACTTGCCAATGCAACAAGACTTTCCCAATACATATACTACTACAATTATCCAAATCAGCATATTGCTCCCCTGGGGTCCATTTATTGTTTTTATCCTGTCTAGGGCCCTGGTGGTGTACCATAACATTATCAGCATTCTTGAAGTAATAAATAAGGTATGAATCATGCCCTCACCCCACCCCACCAATAAGGAACATGTGAACAGGCTGTTCAATAACTCACTCCTTATTCCCTGTCTTTAAGATTTTTTATATTCCTCCAAAATACAATTCAGGTGCTATCTCTCCTCCAGAAGACTTTTATTCATACCTTTCCTCCACCTCTATACCCTCTAAAAGGTGTTATTAACCCCAAAGGAAAATACTTTATAGCACCATTTCATACACTTGGTATCTTCCAATCTATGAACATATTCTATTCCATTAGGTGACTATAAAGTTCTTTATAAAGAGGTAGTTTTATTTATTGTCTTGATATTCCCAGAGTCCAACATATTGTAGAAATGAAATACATTTTTGCTTTATTGAATTGAAATGTCTAGTCAAAATAGAAACAGACTAAGACAAAGTCACAGAAAATACGGAAAATATAAGTGAGAGAGATGCATGCAGTATATACATGCATATAGGAGAAAGAACTACAGAGTGAATGCTATAAAGTACAGTTAAAAACAATTAAAAATTATTAATGACAGTTCCAAATAGGTTGTTGGAGACAGGGATTTACAGAGAGGCATCCATCATTATCATTGCAGATGGAAAGGCAGGGTCTATGATATGTCCCTATGCTGACTTTGTGGTTGGGAGCAACATCCTAACTCCTTTCTCCATACAAGTTAGTTGCATTTTTCTCTATGAGGTAGCAGAGCTGTTTCTGGGATATGACTGATCCAGAGCTTAGCAGATTTCCCTGTACGTTCAAGGTTCTTAATAAATGTCAACTGATTGATTGCTTGGCTGACCCAGGAGAATGTTCAAAGCTATGCCTCCCTTGAAGCAGTTTCCTGATAGACTCTTACCTTTCTAATGATCACTTCAGGGCATGAAAAGATCTATTTACCTGAAATTGGGAATCTTCAGACTAGGCAGATGGCCCAACCCTGAAAGTATCTACAGCCTACTGACCAGATATGCTACTGAATAGAAAGAAGTCTGCTCAAACCGAGTGCTAAATTATCCTAGGCAAAAATCCTTTTTTGACTAAAATTAAGTAGACCTGCTTTCCTTAACTTGTGAATAATCTACAAAAGTCTCATTGTGTTTCAAAAAGGAACATAAATTAACAATGTGATAGCCTGAGCCAGATCCACCCATTATAGAACAACACAACCCAGTGCTAGGCAAATACTCCAAGGAGATCAAAGATAGAAAAATCTGGTGTATAGTAAAATATTTATATTAGCACTTCTTGCAATAAAAGAACAAAAACAAACAAACAAACAAACCTAGAACTAAAGGGGACCTCCCAATGCCTGGGAAATGGCTAAACAAAAGATGGCAGGTGAAAGAAATGGAATATTACTTTAGCTTTTTCAGGCATTCCTGACTCTTCTTCATTATCCCATTTGGATTTTTCTTGCGAAAGATACTGTACTGGTTTGCTAGTTCCTTTTCCAGCTCATTTTGAGGAAATTGAGGCAATGCCCAGGGTCACATGGGTAGGATGTTTCTGAGGCCACATTTGAACTCAGATCTTTTTGACCCGAGGCCCAGAGTTCTAGCCACTGTGCTAGCTACCTGTCCTGGAATATTACTACATAATAACAAAAGTTAAATATGAAGAATATGGAGAAATATGGGAAGATTTAAAACAATTTATATAAAGTGAGGGAAGTAGAAGCAGGAATGACAACTATATATGGAAATGGCAGTAGGGAAGATTGAATGAAATTGAGTGCTTTGTAATTATAATGAATTGAATAGGTCCTGAGGATGAGAAGAAAAAATACCTCTCTTCTTTGCAGAGGTGAAGGAGTAAAAGTGATGAATATTGGGGGCAGCTGGGTAGCTCAGTGGCTTGAGAGCCAGGCCTAGAGACGGGAGGTCCTAGGTTCAAATCTGACCTCAGACACTTCCCAGTTGTGTGACCCTGGGCAAGTCACTTGACCCCCATTGCCTAGCCCTTACCACTCTTCTGCCTTGGAGCCAGTATGTATTGGCTCCAAGATGGAAGGTAAGTGTTTAAAAAAAAAGTGATGAATAATGTGATTATTATCAAATTTATCAGAGGTGATGACTTTAACAAACCAGTCTTTTCCCTTCTCTCTTATTCTTGGTGGATTTGGAAGTTCAGGGAAGGGAGAAGAAATATATTTAGAAATAAAGAAGATATATAACAAAAGTTATGAAATCAAAAAAGTGTTTTTTTTAAAGAGTCTGTGGCTTTTAATCAATCAGGAGTCAGGCAAGGGGATGGGGCCTCAAGCCCTAGCCAAATTTCATTGGTTCATGAGTAGATACATAGGTCTTCAATGAAAAGTTCTGAGAGCTAAAACTTTTACACTTCTTGGGAATATTGAAAAGACTACCAATATCTAAGCCTTTAAATATCTATGGTATTTTATTTTCTATGAGAGTCTCCATAAATCCATTACATATTTATTAAATACCTACCTAGAATAAAAAAAATAAGGCATATATCATACTCTGTACTCAAAGAGTTAATTACCATCTAGTAGGGAAAATAGGGCTTTTGAAAATTTATGGAAAGGTAAATAAAATGAGAGTAAACACACAAAGTGTTACATTCCCAATTCAAAGCAATAAGAAGGCTGATCAGAGCTGACAGAGGGAATGGGTACCTTAGTTGTTGTGTAAAGCAGATGGATAGAATCAAGGGCTTAAGGTAATTTATTAAGGGAAAATGTAAGGATGAAGCTTTTTCAGAGTAATAATCCCACTTGGCCTCAGGCAATCCATGAATAACTTTCAGTGCTTCTGCAAATCTTTGGCACAGAAGTGACTGGTAATGGATACTCTTGCATATTTTTAATAGTTACAATTTTGGTCCAGACAAATATTCTCCATGATAGTTCTGGGGTTACCAGGGGTGAAAACTCCTCAATTGATGTAGATCAGGACCTCTTCTGTAATTTATAGTTTTAGAGAGTTGCTTTGGGGCAATGTGAGCCTAAGTGACTTGTCCAGAATCATACAGACCATATGTATCAGTAGCATATTAATAATTAATAGTAATGATAATATTAATAATAATGATAGTAATAACTAACATGTATATGGTGCTTACTATGTGTCAGGCACTATGTTAAGTGTTTTACAATGGATACATTTAACCCTTACAACAATCCTGGAAGGTAAGTACTATTAGCATCCTTTTACAGAAGAAGAAACGAAGGTAAACAGTGGCTAAGTGATGTGCCTACAGTCACATAGTTAGTATATGTCTAAGGCCATATCTGAATTCAGTTCTCCTTGAGTCCAGGCCCAGTCCTCTGTACATTTATGATTTTGGCTAATTTCAATTTTTGATGAACTGATATGGTCTCTTCCCTTTGAAGATAATTAACAATTATATTGTGAATTCTCATTTAAAAACTTCTTACTAAAAAACAAAAATACTTCCCAGTTACTTTTTCTAATGATTAGTACTTGGAAAACTTAAATCAATTGTAATAATATCCAAAAAATAGCACAATTAGCTAAAGCTAGATTTCCTCAGGCCATACTAAAAATTCCGAAGCCAAATAGAAATGTTTGAGACTATTTATGCAATCCCTTCCCTAAATCATCATAAATAATCGAGCTGAAATATTCTTCTGTCCATCTCTTTTCTTCTGTAATTATGTGTATTAAAATGGGGACCTTTTACTCTTCTTATTTATCCTCCCACAGCTACCAGGACTATACTATCCACATAATAAATATTCAATTAATGATTCACTTGAAATAAATAAACACAGATAAAAATTCTTTAACAAAGATAGCATGTTATTATAAAGAAGCAGTTTGTTAAAGTTAGGATAGTAATTTCAAAACATTTGGTACCTTCAAAACCAGGGTCAATTAATCTGGAAGTCTGATGTAGTTTGTGGGTGGCAGTTCAACAATCTATTCCCACAAGGTCTTTAATTTGGTGAGTGGTGGTAAAGAAAAGTTTTCACTAAAATCAAATTGAATTTAATTTAGGGAAAAATGTTATCTATCAAATATGTAAAAGCATTATTATAAGAGCTGGAGATACAGAGAAAAGAAATGACAAAATCTTTCACACCACAGATCATCAAAACAATGTCTTCATAGTCATCATTTTAATATCCTGTGTTATAAAATAGAGATTCTTGATATATATCTGACACCTTAAATGCTTATCTAACAGCTAGAGCCCTATTGCCCACATTTGGGGAAACGTAAACCCTAATCCTTAACACTTTATCTAATCTCTACTTCCCCACTATAAACTCTGGGTAGAGGCAAATGAACCAAAGAGAGACTATAATCCTTTTGAGTCAATTCAGAGGGGAACTTAGTCTGCAAGAACTCATAGATCTCAGAGAATAAGGTTTGTGGATGGGTCACATTAATATCCTTTGTGTCCTCAACATCCAATTCAGCATTCTGCAAACAATTCTTTAAGAATTGTTTATTGTATTCGAATTTGGGTCAAGACTCAAACTGACCAAGGAATAATTAGAAAACCCTTATTAAATGTTTTCTATGTAGCAGTCCTTAATCTAAGCTCTGAGGATAAAAATGTAAAGGTGAAAGATTTCCTGTCTTTGAAAAGCTGTCTATACTGAAATAGTTGAGTTTGGAAAATCTCACCATCACAATGTTTGCCAGAAAATAATGAAGTGAAGTTGAGGACTGGTTTTTATTCCAATTTTTGCCCTGCCAATCTATAAAGCAACCCATAAAAATATGGAAATGTTATAATCTATGTTGTTAAAAACAGTAAATAAGCGTAACGAACCACTCCTCTCCAAAGAAATTAAAAAATGAAAATGACTCATATGTTCAAAAATATTTATAACAGATCTTTTCATAATAGCCACAAATTAGAAATTCAGGGGATGTTCCCCCTTTGGGGAAATGGCTAAACAAATTGTAATATATGAATGAAATGTTATTGTGCTATAAGAAATGACAAAAGACAGTTTTATAGGAAACTCAAAAAGCTTCTATGAAATGATAAAGAGTCAAAATAGAAAGATATATATATATATATAATAGTAACAGTCTTATTCTGAAAGAATTTAGAACTCTGACACATCAATAAACCATGAATCCAACTCAAGTTAGAAAGAAATGCAGAAAAAGGTACAGACATATTTTATTTTTCAGGTTTTTTTTCTTTTTAAATTTGCTTACTGGTCAGGAGAAGTGAACAAAAATATTATGAGAAGCAATATTAACAAACTTTTGAGAAACTGCACCAGAAAACAAAACCACTCAAGGCATAATTATTTTTATTATAATTATGTGGGTTAATTTCATTTAATTCCTATGTGTTTTATATTATTTTATGTTTAATCTTATTTTGTAAATTAATAAGTTCTAAAAGAAATTAATTTTTAAAATCATACTGCAAATATACCAGTCCAGCCCCCTAACATAAACAGTTTTACCTGTTCAAAAGTCATTCCAGCCTGTTAAATTCGTAACAGAATAAGCTTGTTTTTAAAAAAATGAGGTCATTCTATACCTATCTGACCTTGTAATTGCTCATTCATTTACTTCATCATTCAAAACTAATCTCAAGGATATTCAGATGAAAAAGTATTGGAATGAAATTCATGGAATCTAATTAGGAGAAGCTACATAGAAGAGCAGAAAGAGTTCAGTACCAGAAAGCAAGAAACAGAAGATTGAGCATTTACTCCATCACTTACTAGCTCTTTTACATTGGGCAAGCTGTTTAACCTCTCAGCTTCAGTTACCTCAGCAACTAAGTGATCCTGTATTTGGAGTCAGGAAGGTCTGAGTTAAAATTATGTCTCAGATATCTTCAACAAATCATTTAAATTCTCAGTCTTAGTTTCCATATCTTTAAAATAGAAACAATCAAAGCAACTACCTGAGTGAATTATGATGAGGGTCACATCAAATGATATATGGAAAAGAGCTCTATCATTGTCGTTATCATCATCATTAACCTCTACCAAAGGAGAAGTTTACTTTACCAAAAGGCAAATGGTTGAACCATATAATGACTCAATATCCTTTCAGGTTTTAGGAGCTATAATTCTATTTCTTCATTATTCCAAAGAAGTAGGACAGATCTAGTTGATGGTATTTCTATCAAGTTCATAGAAAGTGATGCCATATGGCTTCTACATAATAGATGACTCTTTTTATCACTATCATTTTAAACATATTTAGCTAGAAGAAGTTGTTGAATAGGAAATAATCAGTATTCCATGAAAACTTTCAATAGAAATGGATTAGTGTGAGCCTGTGCTGTAGGAGACACTAGTAACATTGCATTCAGTGTTAAATTTCTTCAATATGCAATATACAAACTCACGCTATCCAAAGGCATTGTACTCACACACACATGTGCACACACATGCATGTACTCAGATACTGTAAAATTTTTGTTGCCGTTCCTGTTGATAAAGTATTATAAAAAGGAAATGCATTCTGTCCAGGATATTCTTATCCCAAATCGGAGAAAAATCAGTCCATGTTAGAATATAAACTGAATCTTTCAGTAATACAAACAGAATATGCTGTTGCTCCTTACAGAAAGTTACTTGAATGGGAAGTTTTGAGATTTTAGAGCAACTGCATTTCAGACAAGTTTTAGTTCTTATTTTTGGTCCAATGCACCCAGTTGTCTTTAGGCTTAAGGAACTTTTACCTTTTGTATCTTTTCAAAGACTTGTGAATTAAGGGTTGTTTTACAATGAGTCTAGTCTCAACTCTCTGATTTAAAAAAAAAGTGATTACTTGTTCTCATTATTATCTAATGTGCCTGGATAATTACTTATTATGAAATGGGGGAGGGGCCTGGGTAGGGACATTAATGTACTACTAATAACAAGCTTCCTTAGTGCAGGTTTTTTTTTTCAGATCTCTGTAGCTATATGGATCTGTTTTTAAAGCCCCTTGAAAAATTACAGTTGCTCCCATCCATTTCTGAAAAATCCCTGAATAAACAGGGAAATATTCTAAATGTATGGAATCTACTTTAGGAGATGTCTGCTGATTGCCACAATAGTCTTGCCATAACTCCTCACCCCCCCACCCCCAAGAATTTTGTTTTTCTCTATACAGAATCTGTAGGTATATAACATCCATAAAACTGACTGAAAATGTCAATCTTCCAGGCAGTTCCTAATGCCTGAGTGTGCATATCAGGAGACAAAAGTCTAGATGCTTGACTTAATTCCATGTCTATCATCTCTATGTTTTCTGTCAGAGATTCAGGTACTCTCTGGTTGACAATCTGAAGCAGATTGATAGTGAAGGAAAATGTGGAATTAGTGAGTTGTTGGTATGTGAATAACTTTAAGGCATTTTCATTACTTTTCAACCCCTATCTACTCTCTCCAACCTAATATTCAACTCCTAGTCAATTTCATACATGTAGACTGCCTAACCTACCATGCTTCATGAAGGGCTTAGGCTTGAAATTGACTGGCTAGTACAGTAATGCAGGTAGGACAAAATTCTCCTGGTTCTGCTTCTTGTAGAGCAACTTAATAGCTGTGTAATTGAAGGACAAGTATTTACATAATCATCTGCCACGCATGTGCAAAATACTAAGATTCAATCAACCCTTTTCAGAATTTGGAAAGTCCACTCCAAATCAACAATAAAATACCCCTCCCCCAATGAACAAAGAAAGAAAAGAAACTAACCATGGTGTCCTCATAATAACAAGTTTTTCATTCTTTTCTACTTTTTCAAAATTGTTTAATCACATTGATTTTTAAATCTTTACTCAAAAAAAAATTACCTTCTGGAAAGGGGACATATTCACAAATGAGGATGATATAGAAAAAATGTTATCCATTAATAAATGTAAAGAAAAAATTAAAAGTCTATTACATAAAACATGTGTCACAAAAAACCCTGTACTTTTTTCTTCACCACTTACATAATTATACAGGCACCTATTTAAGTGTTTAACTAAAATAGTTGACACAGTAGACATGTCTATATACATGAAATGCTACTGACAAGGAGGTACCATTTTTAAGTTCACATGAAACAAGTCTTCTCAAGGTAATGTTAAAATAATCTCTTAAAATGGACAAGAAAGACACAGTTCTATTATTTTATAGTTTGCAGAAGTTTGTGAGTTGATATATTAAAATTCATTCACTTAGGCTGTGAATGGCTTGGATGTTTTGACTCAAATGACCAGTTTAGTCAAATAATGAACTCAGAGAAATTGTCTGTTAGACAATGTCGTTTCAAACATCAAAGATAGGGAAGATCTGATTTTATTTTTCAGTGCCAATTTGCCAATTTTTTCATTAGCTTCACATAATAAAAAATAATAGAACTTGAATTTTCTTTTATTTTTGATGTACTTTTGAATAATATAATAATTCTTGTGGAGTTTTTGGTGGCAAGTGATGGTTCAGATCCTTTTGGGAGGAGGGTGTAAATATTCACTGGGTGGATGAAATTGGCATTTCCTAACAAAAATTGATTTTTTTGAGAGAATGTATCCACTACAGTTTATAGATGATAATAAATGCACACACTTTTACTGGAAAAGAAGAAGAGATTCCCCAAAAAAGGAAATTCTTTACATTTGAAATGAAAGACTATAAATTAAGAGTACAAAGAACTAATGTATCTTGAGAGTTACCATAACTTCAAAATTTGAGGATTAGAACTTTTGTAAATAGAAGAGAAATTCTTGTGCAGTGTGCCTACAGTAGAAATAAGATAGTCACCTACATGTTGCCAAAGGCAGAGAAGCAGAGGCAAGCTGACTAAAATAATGAAAAGTAGGACAATGCAAGATCAGGAGACAGACTTTACCACTTCTACTGTTACTATGAGTCATTCAGACACTTTAGGGAAAGGTTTTCTTATTGAGGAGTTCCAAAGTGTTTTTCTTTCTGGGTAGAATCAAAGTCAAGAGAGGGCAGCTGGGTAACTCACTGGATTGAGAGCCAGGCCTAGAGACATGAGGTCCTAGGTTCAAATGTGACCTCAGACACTTCCCAGTCACTTGACTCCCATTGCCTAGCCAATACACAGTATTGACTCCAAGATGGAAAGTAAGGGTTAAAAAAAAGAATCAAAGTCAAGAGACTATAGCTTTTTGATGACTATATAGAATTCTGTGAGAGAGTTAATGATATTCTAGAATCTTGGAGACAGTTGGTAACACTAAGTTGAGAGGGAAGCATATAAATAATAAAAATGTTTAAGAGTTTTCTCTATTTGAGGGATTTTTTGAGGCTTTTTCCCATTCTGCATTTTCTGGGTGGTGAAATAAAAATGAGTTATAGAATATATGCATGTTATCTTCTATACTTACATAGGAGTTTTAGCCTTTTAATTCACATTAGTGTAAACTTAATTCTTGAGTATATTTGAAGATTTCTTGTTGGTTTGGGAAATGTGCCAAAAGAGCATATAAATTTTGGGGGTTCATCCCCCAAGAATTGACCTTGTAAGTAAAAGTTAAGGACTAAAAGAAATCATATGCCTTAGACTGCTTTTAGATACTCCAATTTCAGTGGGATTCTTTGTTTTTTTTTAATATTCCCTATATTATATGTAGTTACAATTTTAGTAATCATTTGGTGGCATTTTGTGACCCATGTTCTTTTCCCTTACCCTTTTCCCCCTCCCCAAGATGTTAGATAATATGATATAGATCGTACTTGTGCCATCATGCAGTACATATTTCTGTATTAATCATGTGAAAGAAGGCACATCTTGTTTTTACTAGAGAAAAATATCATAACAGAAAATAAATAAAGAATGATATACTTCAATCTGCATTCTGGCTCTAATATTTCCTTCTATGATGGTGGATAGCATTTTTTTTTTGTCATGAGTCCCTCAGAGTTGTCTTAAATCATTGCATTGCTGATAATAGTTGTCATTCACTGCTGATCATGGTACATTATTGCTGTTACTATATATAACATTCTACTGGTTCTGCTCACTTTATTTCTCATCACTTCATATGAAGAGAGTGAAGACAGGTATTTTTGTGATCATATCGATCATCATTTTTTTATGGCACAATAGTATTCTATTACAATCAAATGCCATAACTTGTTCAGCAATTCCCAATAGTTGGATACTTCTTGTTTCCAATTCTTTGTCATCACAAAACAGAGCTATTATAAATATTTTTGTACAAGTAGGCCCTTTACCTCTATTTTTTATCTCTTTGGGATACAGTCCTAGTAGTTGTATTGATAGGTTCAAGGGTATCCAGAGGAATTCTAAAGGAACCTTTAAAATACTGAGATTAGAACTATTAGAGTAGGATTAAGTCTTTATTTTGCATTTTCAGATTCCAAACATGGGATGGCTTTCCATGAATACCTTCAAACAATGTTTTATTCTGTATAAGCCAGCCGTTAACTTTTAGGGTCTCTGTTCTTATTGGAAGAGGAGAAATAGCATATTATTGCAGTTACTCTTTTTTGTTATTCTGTCATTTTAAAGTTGTGTCTGACTCTTCAAGACCCCATATTACATTTTTTTTTGGCAGAGCTACTGGAGTGGTTTGACATTTCCTTCTCCAGCTCATTTTATAGATAAGGAAACTGAGGAAAATAGTTAAATGACTTATGCAAGGTTATATTGCTAGTTAGCATTTGAGGCCAAATTTGGATTCATGAAGATGAGTCTTTCTGACTCTAGACCCAGGACTCTACTCATTTTACCACCTAGCTATCACAGAGTTGCTATGGATGAGTATAAATAGTTTATATAACAATTTGGTATGAACTAAGTCATGTTCCTTTTCAATCAGTCATAAAGATATTCTATTCATCTTAATTTTTTTCTGCCACAAAAACTCCTTCAGTAATCCAAAGGGAAAAGAACAGTTGCTTCTAGGATGCAGATAGAAAGATATTTATATTTCCAAAGGAAATTGCACATCAGCATTTACATTTGGTGGGTGGGGGTAAAAAGTAGATGTGTATTGGTTTGGATGCTAATTCCACAAATATCCTCATGCTATTAAAGAATTCTTGACAAAAATTGAATGTTTTTTTTTATCATTCTTGTTTTCTGTTTGTAAAAGCAGATCTAAATTAATAGCTGGATTACCAGCTTTCCTAAAATCTTGCAAAAATGATGTTCATCTCCTTTTGAGTGGTATGGAAAGATATCAAGCTGAGAAAGGCAATTTTCTAGAACTGACACTTGGTTTCTTAGCAAATCTCAGTGTTTCCTCTGTACCTGTCATTCAGAATGTGCCTTAGATGTTCTGTCTATACTCTGTCTCATCCCTTAGGACCTTCATTTATGAATATTTGGTGATAAAATAATTACAGATGTCCAAAAAATCTCTTGAAGATCATTCTTGGGAATAACATAGGGGAGACAGAAAAAGGTCAGGGTAGAAGGAAATGTGAGAACAGGTCCAAGTATAAAAGCACCCAAGTGTTTGGTGTTATAAGAGGGATGGTATATCCATGTCCTAGAGAGTAAACATTACATTTAAGAGTCCTGAAAAGTTTACACTTTTGTGTTTCTCTGTGTTTTGGTTTGCTCTTCATAGTCCTCCTCATTTCTATCAAAATAGGGCTGGAAAAAAAAAGATAGAATCTTGGTAAAGTTCTGATTGGTGGCAGGGAGCTAATTAGATTTTAAACAGTCTGACATTTTCCCAAACTTAGTCCTTCCCTAAAATTTTACTAACCTCCCCAAATGTGCTATCTTACCCTCACTCTCATCTCTTGCACTTCCCTTGTACTGTCATTCCATTAAATTGTAACCTTGAGGGCAAGACCTGTCTTTTGCCCCTTTTTTTATTCCCCATGTTTAACCTAGAGTCTGGAACACAGCAGGCTCTTAAATGTTTATTGAATTGAATCCCTTTTAAAGATGAAGATGCACCAATGGACTATGGAAAGAGTGCTGAATTTAGAATCAGAAAATCTGGGTTCAAATATGACCAACCACTGAATTTACTAAAGTTATGTAGTCTGCTTTGGCCACATTTTCCTTATCAGTGAAATGAGGAGTTGGATCATAAAACTTTTAGTAGTTCTTCTCTTTCATAATCTATAACCTCAATGTCTGACCCTTTTTGGTCTCCCCACAATTGTGCCTCCCCCCCTTCTTTGCAGATATCTTCAAGACACATGCTTGCTCATGCATGCTCTCTTCCTCCCTCTGGAATTCAGGCTGCCATCCATGACATCCTGGCTGAGCTTTGATTGGTGAACAATCCTCATATTGCTCTGGGTCTAAGACCCTCCATACCACTTCCTGGACATTTTCATACTGTTACTTTCCTCCTCTTACTTTTTAACTCGACTTCTTAGAAACATAATAAAATTAATATTACCCTTCATGGAAAGGACATGTCAACAATCTATCTAGGCTCTGGCTCTTATTTCCCTGGCCAAAAGATACCTCTTATCACCATTTCTCAAATATAGCTGTTAGCTTTCTGTATTAGAAATTAAGTTCCTTTTGATCAGAGATTGTCTGGCTTATTAGTATTTATGTCCCTAATCTCATAATATAATTCTTAGAATATAATGAATGCTCGATAAATGCTTTTTCTTTCATTCATTTTATACACATAGAGAACAAAGATATGTGTCTAACATGAAGAGTGCCACAATTAACAGCTTTTTAAAAATCACACCAGATACTCACAAATTTACAGTAACATTCACCCAGTGCCCAAATTTGCTTTAGTTTTATTTCACTTCAGATAGCACAGCCCAGAATGCCTGCTTCTTCCTCCTTTCATCACTGAGAAGCTGAGGCCCAAATAACAAACATGAATAGAGGAAATTAGACTTACAGGAATGCAGGCGGGTAAGGAAATATCAACTCTGATTTAAAAATCCTCACAATCTGGTTCCAAATTGTCTTTCTAAATTAATTTCCACATTACTGCCCCATCACAAAATCCATGTCCTGGTTAACCTGGCCTATTAGTTGCCCCTTTCTCTGACATTTCATCTTCTACCACCAAGTCTGTCTTAGTTGTCCCCTATGCCTGAAATGCCTTCCTTTAGCAGGCTATCTCTTGGAAACTTTACCTACATTAAAGTCTCAGGTCAAGTGTTCTCTCTTATATATAAGGGCTTTCCTGATTCTTCATTCTTTAATAATTCTTAATTCTCCATAAATTGCTCTGTATTTTCTTTGTAACTATCTTGCATTTATCAATGTATACATATTGCAGACCCTATACTGTGTAAATCCAATTTCCTCGAGGGGACTTGTTGACTTAAAATTTGCAACACCTAGAAAGAATATGCATTTAAGAAATATCTGTTTAATTGAGCTGAAAAGTCATCTAATCCAGCCTAATCATTTTCCTGATGATGTCCCAAGAAGACAATTAGCTATCTGGATGGAATCATAATATATAGAACAGGGCTGGTACACAAGTATCGAGATTCTCATTTCAGAACTTCATCTACTAGACCACTGTGATTGGGAAAAACAGTTTTAGCAACATCAGGAGGGGAAAAGAGCTGTAGAAGTATTCAATGATAAAAGAAATCTTCATAATTATATCTCACTATCACATGATTCACCTTTTACCCCAGGTTTCACTTCTGCTATGCAATGAATAAGCTGATGATTATTATCTAGTGAAGTTTTCCTATTAAGTTTCTTGACTTTAATGATCTTTAGGAAAACATGTTCTCCAAGAATCTGATATAATTTGAGAACTTAAGAAGTACTTCAATAAACTAATTTAACTTTTCAATTCCCTGCCCTTGGGAACAGAGATGTTTTCTCATTTTGTTTCTCTCTCTTCCTCAGTTCAGCAGAGTGCTTTGCACAGTGTTTATTAAATGCTTGTTGAATCAGATTAAGGTTTTCTTTAAGTTTTGTTCATCTGACTATTAGAGATTGGACATATTTCGCAGTCCCTATGAAATGAACAAACAAATAAATGAAAAACAAAATAAGAAAAAAAACAGAAAAAAGGACACTGCTAGAATTAGTGTTTAAAGCTGAATCCAGCAGGGGAAGAAAAAGAACATTGTCATGATGAAAATACTTCAGAATTAGGTCTGGAAAACTCATCCTAGGGATACTCATTTGTTACCCCTATCCCAGATCACAATAATTTAAAGGAAAATAGCATTGAAGAACATCAGAATTTGTATTGGTGCAATGGCTAATACTGATCTTAGTAAAATTATGATAAAAGATGCATTCCTTTTCTCAGTAGAGATACATATTTTCTGAAAGAGAAAGGGGGTGCCTTGTTTTGCTAAACTTCAATTGGATAATAGCAGATACAAAATAGGATAAAAAGAATGTTTAATTTTTTAAGGAGTCAAGTCCATACATTCAATGAGATGGAAGTGCCTGAAAATAACTTACCAATGAGGTAAAGAGGCCTCAGGATTGGAAGGAAAAGGCGACTGATAAATAATGTCCAAGTCTGAAGAGTAAGGCATGCATAGCTAGCTAGTCTATAACTTTTCCTAAAATGAAGGTTCCAAGAGAAAATCACCAGTGGTTACTTTTCCCAAAGCAATGCTTTGTAATGAGTAGTACAAATAATATCTTCAATTTGAGAGATGGAGAACCTGAAACACTGAGAGGTTTAGAGAACTTTCAATGGTCACGTATGGACCAGGGTCATAAAAATATTAAGAGTCAGGGATTCAATTTAAAACCAGATGACCCAGATTTCAAGTATAATATATTTTTGCTCAATAATGTCCTGCATGTAGCTAGCAAATGTCTGAGATAACATTGAAAAACAGATCTTTTAGACTTCAAATTCAGAAAATAGTCTTTCCCCACCCAGTCTTTCCCTCTCTTCCCAATCACCCTCTACCTCTTCCCCTCCCTTATTGCACTATACTGTGCTACATATTATTAGGATTATATTAGGCAATTTTACCAGGCTTGTGAGTTTTATTTGGATATTATCTGCTGCAATGTGACTTTCATTTTCAAACACATTAGCAAAAATTATTGGAAAAGAATATGAACAAATATTTTAAAATAGAGAAATGTAATAGATAATAAATTGTGATAGAGGCATTTTGCAGGACAAGCCAAGATGCAAGAAACAAGGCTGAGGAACTGTCTGTCTGTCAATCAAGAAGAAGGTTCCAAATAGAATGTTCCCAGGAGTTGGCAGTTCAGCTGGCCAGGGCAAACTGGGAAACCTCTGCTCTTTCTGGGAGTGGACTGACCAAGAAAGGAGGCAAGTCTAGCTGTAGAAAGAGAAACTGAACTGATCTTGTTAGCTTTTGTCCCAGGCTGAAGGACCTTTGAGGGGGGCTTCTGAAATTAGGCTGAGAGACCTTGGTGGCTTTGTGAAGAAGAAAGAAGATTTTAAACAGATTGTCCTCCATCCATCTCTCTAACTGTCCCTCTGTCACAGTTGTGACTGGACTACTTTCCCAAACCCTCAAATTCTCCCTCATTATAGATTAGGGAAACCCTCATCCCTCTTTCCTTAGTTTCCTTGTCCTGTTATCCCAATAAACCCTTTACCTGGGAAAAGAAAGGAAGAAGTTTTTTTTTTTCTCATAAATATCATAGTCCACTCAGAGAGGCGAAGCCACAAGCTTCAGAAGAAACTGGGAGGGAGAGGGTTGGAGAAGGAAGGGAGTGAAGGCAGGAGGAGGTTAGGAAATAGATTGATCTATCAGCCATCAATAGTGATCAATAGTCAGACCCCAGAGCATACCCCTGCAGCAGCATCCCTCTATCTGTAGCAGCATCTCTCATTGTAACTAGGTACCCTCAGGTGTGTCCCCTTATTAGTAGCAGCTCTCTCTAGGCACAAGCCAGAGTACATCAGTTATTGAAACAGAAATAGTCACACAGATTATCACTTCTAATACAGAAAGTTCTCTCTTTTTTCTAAAAATGTTACAATGATGAAAAAATAAAAATAACTCCTGTTTTAGCCTAGTAAAATGTAGAGAAAAGGTCAATATTTAACAACCCTTTGAGTTAAAATTCTATAGCTATCTTTATTGAATATGTCTGCATTGTGATTTATGGAAAACTATTCACCAATCATAATAAAATTCCTGACTTTCTAATTCCATGGTCCTATAGCTTGTGTCTATTACTGAATCAAAAAGAAATCTATTTTAAGCTACTGAGTATATATCATAATGGTAATAACACTTTCAAAAAGCATCATTATTGTTGATATAAAACAGTTTATTGGAGCATCACTGGTTATCCATGTGACATTCAGACCATTAGCTATGAAACCAGTTTTCAGTTCCTGCCTGGGTATTTGCTGAATGAAACCAGGATAAGTTACCTATTTTCTTAAAGTAATATATTCTTAAAGAAATAAAATGAGGGCAACATAAATGGACTATATTTGAAGATAAAAAGTAGATAATGGGAAATGTCAAGCTGCTACTTTTGATTTGACTTTCAACAGTATACTTTTCTAGTATTCCAGCTCTAAGATATAGTATTTTGTTAATGTACTGATGTGTGCATTCCTTTTTTCAATGATTTAGTTTAATTTAATAGTTATTGCTTCTAGGTGATCAGCAGATAGAGCCCTGAAAATGGAAGTCAGGAAGGAAGACTCAGATTCAAATTCTGCCTTAGACACTTGGTAGGTTAGTGACTCTGGTCAAGTCATTTAATCTTTCAACTTCTGTTTTCTTATTTGTAAATATAGGGACATAATATCATCTCCTCCCCCTCCCCCAGGAGTTGTTGTAAAGATCTAATATGATTATGTATATAAAGTATTTTACAAACCTTTAAAAAGCTTATAAATACTGACAATTAATTAAATGGAATAAGCACATAGTGTTTATGTGCTACCAAATGTTGCAGATTGTCATACTACATCCATGCTTTCTCTACCCCCTGCAATTCTGAAATAACTCATCTAAATCATGAAATGATGACTTTTCTAGTTTGAGGAGTAAGGGAGAAAAAGAATTACCTGGGAATTTTAATGAAACAGACAAAAAAATTAAATGGCTTCTAATTACAAGTAATTTTTGACTGAATGCATAGTCTTTAATTATTATTTCATTTTATTCCATTTTAAAGTCAATTTTAATGGATTTAACTACTACTATAATGGGATTGACTGTGCCATTCTATAAGATCACAGAAAGGGACCTTAGATGTCATCAAGTCTAATTTCCTCATTTTACAAATGAGGCAACTAAAACCCAAATGAAAGTGCTTGCCCAAGGTCACACAAAAAATATGAGGTAAAATAGCGATTTGAACCCAAGTCCTTTAACTACAAATCCAAGACCCTTTCAGTTGTATCACAATCTATTAAATCACCTCAACCTGTTAAAGATAATCCATTTTGAATAATTATTGTCAATACTAACTCGGTATATCTTGAAATAAAAAGATATGACTTATCAAAATGGCTCCCTCTCCAAACTTCCCAATTTTTATTAGGAATAACATAATTATTGTAATTACTCAACTTGAAACTGTAGATTCACCTTTTTTCCTTCTCTACTCTATTAGCTATATCAAGTCCTAATGGCAAGTTCTGCCATCCAGTTTAAAGTTACTCCATTTTTCAACTGTAGCTTTGCTTAGTTTCAGCTCCATGGAATCAGATATCCCTTGGTTTTTGCCCCTCTACATTCCTATTCACCTTTCTTTTATTTATTGTCTTTCTTTATTACATCATAAACTCCTTGGGCACAGAGATGTTCTTTCTTGTTCTTATTTATATGCCCAGTGCTCATCTGACCCAAAGTAGGTACTTAATTAATGTTTCTTCAATGGAATTGAAATGAATTTTATTTGAATCCACATTTTAAGTACTTAATAGGCACAAATGCTTGGAGCCAGGAAGTCTTGTATTCAAATTCAGCCTCAGACATTTACTAGCTGTGTGAGCCTGGGCAAATTAATTAATCCTGTTTGCCTCAATTTCCTGATCTGTAAGATGAGCTGGAGAAAGAAAAAGCAAACTCCTCCAGTGTTTTTGCCAAGAAAATCCCCAAGTGGGGTCATAAAGAGTTAGACAAGACTGAATAATCTGTAGGAAGCCCTGGGTCTACAAGTCAAGCATGTACAATTATCTTCATTTAACAGATTAGGATAAGGATGCCCATAAAGATTAACAGACTTGTCCAAACATCAGTTGTCATTGCACCCAAGACTATATAAGCTATAAATTGGCTGAGCCAAGATTTTATCATAGATCCAATGACTCCAAATTCAATGTATTTTTTTAAATCCAGCAATACCATCCATGCTGCCAGCAGAAGTAGATTTTTATTATCTTTTTGATTGCATTTATAGATACAATATGTAGATAATTCATCCTAATCCCTGACTACAGTCTACCCACTGAAATGATTGCTTGTGTTCCTTTCTTGCTTTCTTTTCTCTTTCCCTTTTTCCTGCCAAACTATTTTTTAAATCCTTGCTGGAGAGCTCTCATGACCTCTAATTGGAACTGCTCTCATCCTTGGGCTATCAGCAATAATGACTGGGAATTATGGCTGATACATCTTGTTATCACCCTCAGTGTAATGTCTTGCACATAGTAGGTGGTTGAATTCAATTGCCATAAGAAACAGCATATTTCTCACAAAATACAGTGCCTCTTCCCTGCAGTGGCCTCCAATTAGCATCACCCTTATCACTGCCCCCACACTTTAATGGACTGCTCATGAAAGTATAAATTACTCCCACAAGATAATTACACATCTGAGGATAAAGAACACAGTGAAAAAACGTAAGAAAAGAGGAGTGATTATCTCATTACATGTGCAGCATTTATTATTTAATTATTCTTATCAGTTCACAAGGAGTACCTTAAGAAATTACACATATTATGGTAATTCTACCCCAATTATCCCCAAGTTATCTTAGAACTGCCAGTAAAACACTAAAATGCAGACACTTGCCTGATCTTGACTTGTTAATAAAGGAATCAAGAGCTCATCAGTGTTGCAGAGAAATACTATTATTGTTTAATTATCTTGGCTCTGTTTGCCACTCATCCCATCAATACACTAAGTCCTCAAATAGCAACACTTTTGAATATGAAAAACATTTGAAAAACAATGAACATAGGTTCACTTGTACTAGAATTTTTGAGATTGGTAATGTCAAAAAGGAATAAAAAAATACTAAAGATTAGTAGATAGACATTTCAGTTCAATTCTAACAACTGATTCTGATGAAACATCATGATATTTATCAAACAAATGAACAGTAGGGACTGTTAGTCCTCCTGCATTAAGTGATGTTAGCATACCGGAAGGGTGAAAAATATTGGAGGCTCTTTGTCCCCCTTCTCAAATCTGACTGTCCTCTAATAAAGACTAACAGTCCCTAATGTTTGTTCATTTGATGCATAAACCATTGGGTAGCTGCAGCAGATGGTTCACACAGCCAGACAGCACACACAGAATTGTATAATTCAACCCAACCTCATGCAGATTTTGTTGCTGTCAAATTTCTCCTTACTTTGGATTTTGCACCTTGGAAGCCATATCTTTGCTGTGTTTGATTGACTGCCAAACTTTGGTTGAAATTAATGAAAATTATGCTGGAAAAGCATCCCTTTGTGACCCTATTTTCTGTGCAGTTCCCTCTGGCACTTGGCATTTTCCTTTTGTTGAATTGGTTGTATGTTATACTACATCACAGCAAAGTTATGACTTTGTGATTCTGAGACCTCTTCTGAAGAGACTCACCTCTTCATTGCTGCAATCCCCCAGTTACCTAACATTTCAGAGAACATAGCATTTCTGATAAATGAATGTTCCCGTGATATTATGTCTAATATAGAGAAGTGTTAAGGAATCATACTTGTTAACTACAATAGTATGTGTTCAGAAAAAAAAACCAAGTAATTTTTGGGAATAATATGAAAATATTTTAAAACTATTACATACTTTCCTACTTTTTTTAATATATCATATTTAGAAGAACTTACATGTTCTTCCTGATGTAGCACAGTGAACACAAATTATTGAGATATATTTATGATGGAATTTCAGATGCAGATATAGACTAGAATGGGACAATAGGCAAAATGATTATTGACCCCTTCCCTCATAGTGACATTATATAACTTTATTCCTTTAAAGAGCCCCCCAATATTAGCTAGTTTTGAGGTCATTTGCTTGTTTCTAATAAAGTCACAATGAGACTCTTGCTACATGATTTCCTGGATAGTATAATAGCAGCTGCCTTTATACAAAATGAATTAATAAATGAAAGGCTGAGGACACTTCCTCCCAAATGGTTATCTCACTGTAGAAGAGCTCTTTTCATAGTTGTTATGCATGTCTTTTGATTCATAGAGGCATTTACAGCATTATCTTCATTTCTAATATAACACAAATACCTCCTTCTCAATTTCTATCCATTCTCCTTTACATCTCTTAATCTAGCCTTCAAAAAGTAGAAAAATGAAGTAGAAGTATCCCTCATAATCTGAAATTTTTGTGGTAATGAGTTACTGGAAGGGTTTATTCTATGGCTCATGAGTTCTTCATTATAATTATCTGATTAGGAAAAAGTGAGGATGTAGAGAGAGGAGAGGAAGAGAAAACAAAGGAGAGAGGTAGAGAAAAGATAAAGGAAGGAGTAAGGATGAGGGGAGAGAGAAGAAAAAGAGAAGGAAAAAAAGAGGGGGAGGAAAGAATGGAGTATGGTAGAAAAGATGGGATAAGATGAAGAAAGAAGGAGAGAAGTAAGAAGAAGCATAGGAAGAAGAGAAAGAAGGGAAAAAGAGGGGAAGAAAGAAAAGAGTAAGAAAGAAAAGGAGTAAAGATAAAACTGGGAAGGAGAATAGGAAGGAAAAGGGGGAAATGAGGAAGAAAAGAGATGAGGAAAGAAAAAAAAACACCTTTGTAGAACTTTGTAGAACTGACACTAGTTCACAATTTCTTTCAAATTTTCTTTAATGCTTTAATGTTTCTAAATGCATGATAGACAGAATTCCTGGTAAACCAAAAATGACATCTTTAATGACTAAATAAAACCAAGGATCTTGTATAGTATATAAAGAATATATCAACTTTCATGAAATCTATATAATAACCCCTCCTACTCTTACTGAAATGAAACTTCCTATATATAAAATAACATTTTCTACTCTGAATATTCTGAAAACCTGAATCTATAGATTGGATTGATAAGATTCTATTGGCAAAAAGGAAACTGGCAAAAAATACTAACACTAACTCTAATTTCTTGTGGCAATTTCCACATTTGTCTAGGAGTAGAACAACCTCTACATCCTTAAATATATGTGTGGCTCTGAACTTAACTTTCACTGAAGGTACAAAAATATGATCAAAGCAATCAGAAAACATTCCCTCCTTTGCCTGTCCATTCATTCTCTTGTATTCTGTAATCTGTGGGTTTAACACCTTTGAAAACACACAGGATGATGATGTTTCATAAGCACCACAGGCTTCATATTCAGGAGCCTGCAGGATTAACAGATCTAAGAAGGA